>NW_017731648.1:742767-756441 GCF_001890085.2 Hipposideros armiger | reverse complement strand
GCTGTTGCTCAGAGCTCAAACTCTTGAGCGAGCTCTCAACCAGCTGAGCCACTCGGCCGGCCCTGGTTTCCCTTTTTATAAGAACACTGTCACCAGTGTTTACTGGCATAATTAAAATTTAGGACAAGTAGGCCTCCGATGGGCAGTTTCCTGATCCTCAGGTGCCTGCTGGTTCTTGCCTCCACCTCAGTCCCTTTTCCACATGTGCTACAAGCACCTGGTAGGCCAGGTGTGCAGGGCCCTCCATTCTTGCCTTTCCCTCTGCCTGGGACACTCTCCTCTGGGGTCTTCAAGGGGTTGGTTCCACTGCAGGGCACCCACCCCGACTGCCGCTTCTGAAGCAGCCCCCACTCTCTCACTACTAGCACCATTTTCAATGCACTTCTTGATCTTCAGGACATTCTCACTCATTTAACCATTTACCTGATCTCTGTCCTTCTCAGTGCCTCCTAGGTCCCCAGCACCTGGCACAAAATAGATGCTGCTTAAGATATGCCAATCAGACACATAGCTAATCAAATGATTCCAAAAGTCAGAAGTTGCTCAATCTGTGACCTCAGTCCCATCCTCAGACACAAGTGCCACAGCGTCCACTGTTCACCCTACTCCTGAAAGCTATGGCCACACCTTCCCATCCCTGCTGTCCCCGGGTGTGTCTGGCTCTGGATGAGTAAGGCCCAGTTCAGGTCCTGGCTACTGCACTCCTCCCTGTGTGACTTCAAGTTCTCCCCTCTGGCCTCAATTTCCCTACTTCTAAAGCAGGGATGCTAAAAGTAGTATATGCATCTCAGGGCTTCTGGGACCTCGTGGTCTGATTTTAGACACAGCACAGGGTGATTCTCCACAAATATCAGCTCTTAACTGTGTCAAAAACATCTAGTAGCATGTGAAACCGAAAGGGCCACTCAGCCTCTGATTTAAGCTGAGGGTGACTCCAAGAGGGAAACCCCCCTAGCACCCAGCAGGGTCCTCATCAGCAATATAAGCAGGAACCCAATCGCACCGGATGCAGTCTTTCCTCTCCAGTGTCATCCAGCTTCGGAGGCAGGGTAATTGTTCTTTTATTCAGATTGCAGCTAATGTCCTATAAATACCTCATTATTGGCTTGTATTTTTCCAAAGCTTTAATACAATAAGGGCTTAATTACAGCAATGCACTTGGCAACCCCAGTAAATTAAGGGTTAGCTGATGTTCCCATTTTTCTCTGTAGTAGAGGGGCCTGTAATTTCGGCATTTTCATTCAAATCAGGCAAAAGCTTGGCAGATGTGGCTCTGAGCCAAATGCAAACACCCAGAGAAACACGGGATTCCATTCTAAGACAGGTCCCTTCTTCCCGCACTATCTTTGAAAACTCTCACTCCAAAACTTTCCATGAGACCATCCTCTGCCCTCACCCAGAACCGACCAGGCTTATTACCAGGGGATTTCAATCTGTGTACCTAGTGAAGGCCATTATCCTTAGATAAATAACTCTGAGCTTTAGAGAAAATTGTCTTCCTGGTTACAAACATAATCCCAAAATGAGCAAAAACAAACTAAGAATCACATGGGGGGACAACCCACATGTGGGGCTCAGGGATATACATCTTTCCAGGCTTTTTACTACATAAATATAACTGTTTTGAACAAGATGGGATCACAGTCCGTTCGGTTTGGGACCCAACAGGTCTTACAAGGCTTTCTGGGTTATTAAATCCTCTTCTAGGGCCGGCCGAGTGGCGCATTGGTTAAAAACTGGCTTGGGATGCCACAGAGCCCCAGTTCGGATCCCACATATGAGGGCCAGTGACTCTGCCCTCTGCAGCTAAGATGGTGAACGGCAGCTCGACCTGGGGCTGGGCTGCCTTGGGTGGCCAGCGACGGTGTAAGCTGCAGTCCCCTGCTGCAGTGGGTTGCCATGGGCTACCGTGTGTGGCCGGCAGCCAGCGTGAGCGGCCAGCAGCCGGAGTGAGCGGCTGTCCAGAAGCCGGCGACTGATCTGCTTCGCCAGGGAAGAGCGCAATGATGGTGCCAGCTTGGGCCAGTGAAGCGACGTCCTCCACAACTAGACTGAAGAACAAAAGGACAGCAACTTGTCTGTTCCCCTTCCCCCAGTTCCCCAGCGCTGTTCCCCTCCCCCCAACTCCCCATTAAAATCTTAAAAAAAAAAAAATCCTCTTCTAGATCACGCTTGAGGACCTATTTCACAATCGGTTATCTGGACACATTGTTTGTCTAGCCAGTTCCCTGCTGTTGGGCATTCTTGCTCCCAATTTCCCACTAGCATAAATGAAATAAGCGGAAATAATTTTCAGAGCCAAATACTTGCTCTAAGCCACTGTTCCCACTTAGAAACAAACCAGGAACAGGCTCCTGCTAGCACTTCAGGATCTGGGGAACGGGTGTGCATGTGGTTCCCCAGCTGGTTCTGGCTTTCACTGACAGGCACTCAATTAAAATGTGCTGTTACTTATATTAACCAAGTAATTACGAATTCCTTTTCTTTAAGGAAAAAGAAATTAACAACTGATCCTCAGAGTCCTGACCCAGGGCTATGCAAAATGCAGGAGTCTAATGTTTCACAAGGATTACCTAATTTGATCCTAGGCCCACTCCCAGGAGGGAGAGACCACTGTGATCCCCATTTTCCAGAGAAGGAAACTGAGGCCCAGAGAATTGAAGTCATTCAACTAATGTGCAGCAATGCATGGACGGCCACATTCCCACAGGCACCTCTGGACCCTCCCCATCAGGGCTGACACGGGTACTACAGACCACACAGGCAAAGGCAATTTCGTTTTGCCCCAAAGAAAGGACAATGGAAATAGCAGCCATATTTCCAAATGGCTTTTAGCACCTAAGATCCATTAAGGGACAAATCAGCCCAAAGGGCATACCATGTGCCCCATGTCTGGCAGGGACATGAGCCAACGGTCATCTGGCACCAGACAGAAGCCATGCTTCCCTAGAGGGACACATCACCAAAGACCAAACGGAAAGACAGCTGGAGATGGCAGACTCCCATGGGCAGCTGTTTCTTGTTAAAAGAAAAATGGCACCAGATACCTACATGAATTCATGGGATCCGCTCAGAGAAAATCAAGGTAAGGCTGAAAATCAAAGGCGAAGCCCTCAGCTTGCCCAGAACTAGATACAGAAAGATAGTAAGGGCAACCCCAGCAGCTTTCCCTCAGCTCAGAGCCCTCCCTAGTCCTCAGGGCTCAGCATGGCCCACACCCACCCAGATTGACCAGAATCCCTCCCTAACTTCATCTCCTCCCCCTATACTAGCCTCCAGGCACGCTCCCACCTCAGGGCTTTTGCACTGGCTGTTCCCACAGACTGGGATGCTTTTCCTTCACCTCCTTAAGTCCCTGTTCAAATGTCCCCTTCTCATGTAGGCCTTCCCTGACCCTCCCCTATTTAAAACCCTAAACCTTCCCCTGCCCCCTTCCACATGCTCGCCTTAATCCTGCTCTTTTTTTTCCATAAAAGTTATCACCTTCTACCATGTTTCTTCTTTATCTGGCCCCTGCTGGAAAGCCAGCTACCCCAGGACAGGAGTTTTGGTATCTTGCTCAGGGCTATGTCTACAGCCCTAGAATAGGCCCAGAAACACATTTCAATGAACGAATGAAAAATGCAGAGCATTTTAGGCATCCTCCCAAGCACTCTAAATGGTCTCATTTAATCCTCACTCCACCCTTAATGAGGGGCACCATGTGACATTATCTGCCCTAAGAAGTCAAACACACCCAACCAGGATACCTGACTGGGGCCTATGAGTAGATACTGTAAACAGCCCCATTTCCTAGCTGGGGAAACTGAGACTCACAGAGGAAAGGCTCACATAACTAAGCCCAGGCCTCAAGAGTTAGAAGCCTTAACCTTGGCCTCCTGCAGCTCTTTCCACAAGAAACAATTTCCCAAGCCCCCTCTTACCAGCTCCTGAGGCTAAATGACAAGGGTGAAAATGAAGATATCTGCTGGTGCAGAGCAGGACAAGCCAAGGGTTTTAAATGCAAAGGTTTCCAGGACCAGGAGGCAAATGCGAAATGGGCCTGGGCAAGCACTAGGGAGTAGTGAAGACTGTGGCAGCTCAAGTGGCCAGTCCTAGTTTGACCAGGCAGCCAGCGGCTGCTGCTTCTGAGATCCAGGCAGTTGGTGCCAAGCAAGACATGGGAACAGGAAGGCCAGAAAACACTGATCGTAACAGCAGCAGCCATGGGTACACAGCTACAGCCAAACATGGTGGAGGTAGGCCCAGGGCCAAGAGCCTGTGTGCTACACCGCCAAACTCTAAAGATCTTCGGGTGTTTGTTAGCACTGCAGAAATCTGGATTTTTATGAAAATCTAATTTTTAAATATTTACAGCTAATTAAAAACAAAACATTTTAAACACCATGCAGGTAAAACAAAAGACCAAGATTTGGCCCCCAGGGCCACTGATGCCCAACCCCCATACAGGGCTAAGTTACTGGGTCATTCCCATTCCAACCACATTCTTAGAAAATCCACAAGGAGGAGGCAATGAAATGGAGCAACCTGTGCTGACCCCCAGGCACCTGCTCTTGACCCTCTCTTGTTTGTTCCTAGAAATCAGTGGGCTATCCACTGTACTGGTCCATGGTGAGAAGACTAAAACAACAGTTTGACCAAATGCCCAAAAAGTAGGCAGTGGAATTCAAAGTGAGGCCCATCTGCCAGCCCCTTGTATCAGGGCTTTGAAGCTGAGAGGCCTTACCCACATTCCAGAAATAAAAAGAAATTAGCTCTGTTAGAGCATACCATACCCAAAGAGAGGCCTTTTGACAACTTTGGTTCTCAGGCCCTGAATTAATAATGCTCTTAACGATAGACGTCACACTGCGGATTTATGGGAGGAGGTTGCTACAGAAGCCAGCTCAGTAGTAGTTGGCAGTCACCAGAAGCCAGCGTGGACGGGGGAAGATAGGCGAGGGACAGAAGAAAGGTGGGAAAGGAGACAGACTCACCTCCCCCCCAAAGTCCCCAATTCCTCACTGAACAGCCTCAAGCAAAAGTGCTCAGCTCTCTAAATCTCAGCTTCCTGCTCTGTAAAGTGGGATCATAGCAGTGCCACCCTCAAGAGGCTTAAATGAAGTCCAGTGTGAAACTTGAGACCACTTTAATTTTGATTAGCTTTTGTTGTCAATATGAGAGGAACCAGCACAGTGCATAATGGCCATAGACCTACAGTGTGCCAGGTACTATGCTAAAAAGCACTTTCAATATATGTCACTGCATCCTTGCAACATTCTTGAGGGACCATCACCCCATTTTTAGGGACCATCATCTCATTTTAGGCAAACAAGACTCACAGAGGTCAAAGGCAACTAAAATGGAGTTTTGCAGAGGCCCACCAGAAGCTTGGGCAGGCAGAAAGATGGCCATGCAGGGATGCCCATAACCCAGGCCTAGCTGACCACAAACCCACACCTTTCCGCCACAGCAGACAGAGGGCAAAGTGCCAGAGACAAAGCAGCAAAGGAGGAAATTCACGCCTCCAGGCCTCTGGGAAGGCTCTATGGGCAGGCAGGGGTGAGGCCACCAGGCTGGTGGCCTTGGGCAAACGGCGGGGCCTTTCTGAGACTCCCTGTTCATCTCTAAGGTGGGAATAACGGAACCTCCACCCCACCTGCGCATCAAGGAACTCAGGACGCTGAACCAAGAAAGAGCTCGGCCTGGCTGCCTGCTGGATGAACGTTACTCCTTAACACTGATAACAGTAATGACAATGACTACAATGCGATCATTCGACAGCCACTGTCACAAAAGGAATCCTTCTCAGAATGAAAATGTGGCCGCCCATTTGGGAAGCAGAAGAAGGGAGAGGAGAGAATCAACCATCCTCAATGGCCACATAATTGGTTCTCATTCATTAGCTTCCTGAATCCCCGAAAGAGCAGAGTGGAATCTGTCCACTGGACAGATGGGCAAACTGAGGCTTCTCAGGGCTGCCCTGGGAAGACCTTATCCCAGCTCTTATCACGGACACTTGATCAGATGAGAAATCCCTTCCCAGACTCTGGGAGGGCCCCCAATTAGCAGGCTTTAGCTTGGTATCTGGCCCCTGTGTTCTGGGGTCCTGGAACACCCTAACATGGGCCAGGAAATAATCCTGGAGAAAATCCCCCCCCCCAAGTCCTAATTCCAACTGAGAAGGGAGTAGTTTAAGTCTCATCCTTCAGCTCCTTTCTCTTCTCTAAGTTCCTATCATCCCCTACCACAGAGGTTAGGCCAGGCAGTCAGGGGCTGTTAAGGGCACTGATGGGCAGACTAGAACGACAGGCACTAGGACAGAGGAACTAAAGGTTCCACTTGCGAGAGAGGAGCCAGTGTTTGCCAGGGACCAAACTGAAGAGTCAGGCCTGAAAAGCCAGACAACAGACTCCCCTAGGTCCAGACAGCCAGTCAGATAGCAGAGGACAGCTGGGGGTAACCCAACAGAGGAATGGCTAAGTGTTAAAGTGTTTAAGGAGCACGGATGGGCGGCCAGACTACACGGGTCACCCTGGACAGCTAGCCAGACAGCAGGGGGCTGCCCTGAAGAACTGGACAGATGGACAGCCAAATGGTGGTGGCAGGGAGGCCTATCCAGAACAGAGAGACAGCTAACCAGACGGGGGACTGCTCAAGATTAATAAACAGCCAGCCAGACCGCAGGGGTCAGCCCAAAACACATATAGGTGGCAGGTTTGGGACAGAGAACCCCTGATCCACAGGCAACCAGATGGCAGAATTCACCCACTAAAGCTGTGGACCACAGTCGGCAGCGGTCCACCGCACCTCCTAGCCCACAATCCCCCACACTCCCACTCTCACCCCCAGCCCCAGCCGGTGAGACTCGCCTTGGGTCTGGGCCGACTCCCCAGACCCTGCAGTGAGCCCTACACTCAGGGCGTCCCACAGGACCCGCCTCCTAGTCCCGATCCCCACCGCAGGCACGCAAGCGCCGCAGTTACGCCGGCGGCGCAGGGCGCGCCATTCTCGGTCCGCCCTCCGCGCCGTAGGCCGCCGCCCGCCCGCCGTCGCCGCTGTGCGAGCTCACCGGCCCACGAAGTTCTCCAGCACCGAGCTCTTGCCGGCACTCTGGCCGCCCACCACGGCGATCTGCGGAAGGTCCAGGTGGCAACTCTGGCCGATGGAGCTAAAGGCGTCCTGCAGCTTGTTGACCAGCGGGATCAGCTCTTCCATCCCGCGGTTGCCCATGGCGCCGGCAGCCCCGGCCTGAGCGCCCAGCGCTCCCCGCCCGCCCTCGGCCCTCAACGACACGGCCCCGCAGCGTCCACGGCCGTTGCTCCCCGCCCGCCCGGGCCTCGGCGCGACGCCCGCTCCGGCTCGGCCTCACGGTCGCCACTTCATCCGGTTCTCAGGCGACACCCGACCCGAGCGACCTCCCGCCTGGGCCTCGGGGCTGCACCCAAAGCCCGCGCGCCACCCCCGATTGGTCGGCCAAGCTGCCACTTGTGAACACCAACCAATGAAAGTTAGGCACGGGCTTACGGCTGAATGAGCCTTCCCCCTGGGGACCTCCTCGCGGGATCATTGGATGTTAGAACTGTCGCTGTTATGCGAAAGCCAATAGAAGCGGGTAGTGAGATGTCAAGGCCGGTAAGTGGTGTTTCAGGAAAAGGCATGTTGGTTCCGCCTGCTTGGGGGAGGCAGGCAAATCCGCCAGTTTTATTGGCAACAACGTTGGCCAATGATGGTTAGCCAAGGGTTTCTCATTTGACGCTACCTAGTCCTCTAAAAATCTTCCATTGGTTTATATAAATATCACTCCATTCCATCAGCCAACAAACCGAAGGAGGGCGGACTTTAACCTCCGAATCTTGACTCTGATTGAGAACTGTATCTGTCAATCAACAATCTCCCATTCTTACTCGGGATTGCTGTATGTCTATTAAGAGTCTTCTGGAGCAAAGGGTAAGGCTCACCGCACCGGCGAAGGGCAATTCTTGGTAGGAGCCGGTGGAGATTGATACTTGTGTTTCCAGGCTGTAAAGAAAACTACTAGTCCCAGAATACATCTCGGCCCCGGGCTTGCAAACCAGCTCTCTGCACGAGGTTCCTGGGCGCTTTGAAGGTGGAAGTGCAGCGATGTTAATGGTTTCTAAGGAGAGGCGGTCTAACTCTGCATTGTCGTCTCCCACTCTCATTCCTATATCAAGTCACACCTCCATGCGTTTGCAAATGCTGTACCCTCTTCTTGAAATACCTTCCGCTCACACTGGATCTAGATGAGGCTAACACATCCAACGTTGTTCCTCTGCCTCTTCAACTGTAGCGAGCGCATCATTATCTTTTTGAGTACCCATTGAAACTCAGCGGATCCTCTCCCCATGAAAAGACACATTAAAAAGTGATTTTATGGGCCGGCCTAGTGGCGCATTGGTTAAGAGCTGGCTTGGGATGCCAGAGGGCCCCGGTTCAGATCCCACATATGAGGGCCAGTGACACTGCCCTCTACAGCTAAGATGCTGAACAACAGCTCAACCTGGAGCTGGGCTGCCGTGAGTCGCTGGCTACAGCATAGGCTGCGGCCCCTGCTGCAGTGGGTTGCCCTGGGCTGCCATGAGTCGCTGGCTACAGCATAGGCTGCGGCCCCTGCTGCAGTGGGTTGCCCTGGGCTGCCATGAGTCGCTGGCTACAGCATAGGCTGCGGCCCCTGCTGCAGTGGGTTGCCCTGGGCTGCCATGAGTCGCTGGCTACAGCATAGGCTGCGGCCCCTGCTGCAGTGGGTTGCCATGGGCTACCGTGTGTAGCCAGCAGCCAGCGTGAGCAGCCAGCAGCCGCAGTGAGCAACGTCCTCCACAACTAGATTGAAGAACAAAAGGACAGCAACTTGTCTGTTCCTCTTCCCCCAATTCCCCAGTGCTGTTCCCATCCCCAATTCCCCAATAAAAATCTTTAAAAAAAAAAAAAAAGAATTGATTTTATCCCTCTGGGTATAGATGGATTGGAGAGAAACTGAGGAGTTCAGAGAATGGAGAAGAGCCGTGGGGGTAGGAAAGTGGACTGATTCGGAGAAACAGTGGAGAGGAGGCTGGTAGAGTGGCCAGTAATAGTATATGACACTCCAAGACCCAAACCTCTGGTCTTAGAGAGATGGGCATACAGAGACCAACAAGATTTGGCATTTTAGCCTTGACTAGAATAGCAGAATAACCTGGAAACACTCTAACTGCCCATTTGTGGAGCTATTATAGTTAAATAAATACTATGCAGCAGCTATAAATAAGATGAGGAAGTCTTCATGTACTGACATGTAAACAATTTGAAAGATACTGAGGGGGAAAAAAGCAAGGTACAGAACTGTGAAGAACACCAACATTCATGAAAATATGTATACATGGAAAATTTCTGGAAGAATACACAAACTGATCAAAATAGTTGCATTTTTATGTTATCTGGATGATCCTACACATGTATTACTTTTTCAATTAAATAACCCTTATCTTCTAAGAGCACCAACTCTGTAATTGGCCACATCTAGGTTGCATCCTGGGCCTGTTTATTTGTAGGGTGATAATGACCAAGTGACTTGATTCGCCTGAACCTGTTTCATCATCTACAAAATGGCTAACGTAGCTATTCATGCATTACTAAGTTGCAAGAATAAAATACACATAACAACCATTTACAACAAGGTCAGGCACAGTGTAAGCACCTGCTTGATCACACCTATTGTCATTATCACTGTTTTCTGACAGCAAGATTAAGTCACATGTTGGAAGAGTCAAGGCTAAGGGCATGAGCCATGAGGTCTGGAGCCAGGCTGCTACTTCCTCAGTGGTGACCTTGGGCAAGCTAGTCACCTCTCTGGGCCTCTTTTCTCACCTATAAAAAGGAGGAGGACAAGAGTGCCCACCCCAGGCCGGCCAAGTGGCTCGGTTGGTTAAGAGCTCGCTCAAGAGTACGAATTCTGAGCAACAGCGGTTCAAGTCCCGGCCTGAGCTGAGCTGCCGCTGAGCTGCCAACAGGTGGCAGAATGCAATGGCTCAGCTAAAAAAAAAAAAAAGTGCCTACCCCTAGAGTGGCTGGGGGCCTGGGCCACAGGAAAGAAATGCAGCTCAGCTCCCACTCTGGGTCACTTCCTACATGCTGGGTTATGCCAGGTGGTTTTCCAGATGCCAGCTGTTACTATGGTTACTGGTTACTACTATCAAAGGAATGTGAGGGACATCAGCTGCAATGACACACAGACCAGGAAGGGGACCAAAACAGGCCACCTCCCCAAGAAGTCACAGACACACTCTTAAGTTATAATAAAAAACCAAATCCTTCAATGTCTTCCATCCCCTCCCCTACCCCCCAAGCCAGGTCAACTCAGTGTGATTCCCACAGAGGCCAGGGCTTCAGTGGCCCACGTGGGACAGAGGGTGGGGTCCCCATACATGGTGCCCATGAAGTCCCGGACGAAGTCAGGAAAGCGTTTCTCCACAATGCTGGCGCGTACCGCTCCCATCAGCCGCAACTATGGGGTGGAGGTGTCAGTGTCAGCCACCTGCACCTGAAGACCCCGCCCCCACCCCTGCCTCGCCCACCCAAGCCACAGACCCACCTGATAGGCGATATTGTGAACGGTGAGGTGGTGCAGGGCGGCGGTGTTGTCACTGTGGAGTAGTGCATGCAGGAAGGCCCGGCTGTGCCTGGGGACAGGAGACCAGGGCTCAGCAGTGTAGGGTCCTGCCCCCCTCCACAACCTGCCCCAGGCCCCAGGCCCCATCCTCTCATACTTCTGGCAGGTGGGACAGGAACACTCAGGGTCTATGGGGCGGAAGTCCTTCTGAAAATGCTTCTTCTTCAGCTGCAGGTTTCCCGTGGGCACCAGGGCGGAGCCAAAGCGCTGGGGGAGGAAAGGGGGAATGGTAGGCAGGTCAACCAGGTCTTCACCCCCTCTGCCCCATATCCACTTTGGCACTGCCCAGTCCCCCGCCACTACTGCCCAGAGCCTCACCGCTGTCCGCGTGGGGAAAACACAGTCGAACATGTCGCATCCAAGAGCCACGCAGACCACCAGATCAGTGGCATAGCTGGGGGTGGGGCCGTGAGGGGAGACGAGCACAGTACCTCAAGCCCTGGTCACACATCCAGGCCCTCCTCCCGACCCTCAGGCTCCCCCTGGACTGAGACCCTCAAAACCACCCCTAGCAGAGGGCCATGTCCTCCTTACTCCCCTCCCAAGCAGGTCTTTGTCCTTCCCCCCCTCACCACGGGGCTGGGGGTCCCCAGAAATCCACTCCCTAAAGGGGGGCTCTCTGCCCCCTTTTGGACATACCCAACCCCCATCAGGTATCGGGGCTTGTCCTTAGGCAGCCTCGAAGTGCTCAGCGCCACCATCCTCCAGAATTGGCCCTTACTCTCACCGCCACTCAGGCCCCCGATGGCGAAGCCAGGCACGTCCCTCTTGGTCATCTCTGAGGGTACAGGGCAAGGTGAGGGGCGGCCACAGAAAAGGAAATGCTGCTCCCCCTTTCCTCCTCCTCCTCCTCCTCCTCTCTGTCCCCATCTCTGCCTCCCCTTCATCTCCACAGCCACTGCCTTGGTGTAGTACTCACTTTCACCCTTCCCTGGGCAACCACTCCTGCCTCCTCATGGGTCTTCTGCTTTCTGTCCTATTGGGATTTTTCTACGATTCCTCACTGGTTCCTATCACACTCCCACTCAACAGCCCTCCATGTCTCCCCAGCCCCTCAGTGTATCAATTAATGCTATAGATTCTAGAGCTCAAGGTCTGGGTCCAAATCCCAGCTCTGCAACATCCAACTGTCTGGCTTGGGGTGAGTGACTTAACAGCTCTATGCCTCAGTTTTCTCTTCTGTAACCTCAGGAACCTGGTAGTTCCCACATTATAGGATGGTTATGATAAATCAATGGGTCAAACCATGATCAGAACTTGGCATAGTGTCTGGTGAACACCCAAAAATTGATAGCTATTGGAATTACTATTATTCTGCAAACATTTTACTCCATTCTGCCTCTGGGCCTTTGCTTCAGCTGTTCCTTCCGCTTGGAGTGCCCTTTCTCCCATTAATAACCACTGCCTGAGCACCATCACATGTCAGGCCCTGGTAGGGCCCCCAGCGATGTGACAAGCCCTGGTCCTGCCAGCACATGGCTCTACCTTCCAGGCAGGTGGCCCGGAGATCCGCGTCCAGCCCACCCTGGATGATGGCGAAGAGATTTTGCTTGTCCGGCCGCCGATGGGCTGCAATGCAACGGTCCAGCCAGCGGATTGATCTGTAAGAGGACCAATCAGCCATTTGGGCCTAGTGAGGAGTAGGGAAACAAGGCTACAGGACCAAGATCCTCTCCCCTGACACACACACACACACACACACACACACAATCACATGCACACACACACCTGTACATGGCCTCCTCTACACGTGGCCCCGTCACAGTGCTGCTAACCACGTCATCTAGCTGCATGATGATGTCTGAGCCTGGGGGGTGAGAATGGGGCACTGTCACTAAGAAAGCCCCCGCCTCCTGTTGGGGACAGACTGGACCCCAACAGTCCCTCCTTGGGTCTTGTTGACTCCCACATAACCCCCTAATCTGTTTATACAACAGCCAGAGGGAGCTTACAAAATGCACATCTGCTCCTGCCTCCCCCAGCTAACTCCTGCCCTGGCACATAAAATAAAATCCCACTTCTGCAAATTTACCCTTCAAGAATAAAACACTGTGGTGTGGCAATAACAGCAAGATCGGAACCCAAGTATCCATCAACAGGGGTTTCGTTAAATAAACCATGGTCCACCCCTTAACAGAAATATACCTTCCTCACCATTCCAAAATCCAGACACTTCTCAAAACAAAAGGCTTTTTCTTATGTTTATGGCACATTCATTTGGTAACAAAACCCAAGATGGTTATAAACCATTCAAAAATCCAACTTAGTATGAAGACTCATAAAGTGTTAATCCAATAAAAGTTAAGTATATGCCATGTGATCCAGAAATTCCACTTTTGGGTATATTCCCAAAAGAATTGAAAGCATGGTCTTGAAGAGATACTTGCACACCCATTTTCATAGCATTATTTACAACAGCCAAAAAGTGGAAGCAACCCAAGTGTCCATCGACAGATGAACAGATAAACAAAATGTGATAGACATACAATGGGATGTTATCCAGCCTTGAAAAGGAAGGAAATTCTGACACCTGCTACAACATGGATAAACCTTGTTAAGTGAAATAAGCCAGTCACTAAAGGACAAATACTATATGATTCTTCGATGAGGTCCCTAAAGTAGTTAAATTCTTAGAGAAGGGTGGCTGTCAGAGGCAGGTGGGAAGAGGAATACGGAGTTATGGTTTAATGGGGTCAGAGTTTTAGTTTTGCAATGAAAAGAGTTCTAGAGATGGATGGTGGTGATGGCTATACAACATGTGAATGTACTTAATGCCACTGAACTGGACATTTAAAAATGGTTAACGGGGGGCCGGCAGAGTGGCGCGATGCTTAAGAACTGGCTTGGGATGCCAGAGGGCCCCAGTTTGGATCCCACATATGAGGGCAAGTGACACTGCCCTCTGCAGCTAAGATGCTCAACCTGGAGCTGGGTTGCCATGAGTCGCCAGCGATGGGCATAGGCCGCAGCCCCTGCTGCAGAGGGTTGCCATGTGCTACCGTTTGTAGCCAACAGCCAGCGTGAGCGGC
>NW_017731648.1:708083-740987 GCF_001890085.2 Hipposideros armiger | reverse complement strand
CTATGTTTTAGAGATACAAATTAAAATACTTATAGAATTGATAGGATGTCTGGGATTTGGTTTAATATATTACATTTGGTTTAACGATTATTACATTAATAATCATCTAAGAAGATTAAATAGCTAGAAAAAAAAGACCAAAGCAAAAAAAATTTAATTAAAAAATAAACAGAATATGTAAATGGCAACTATTTTAAAATATCAATGAAGCATAACTGTTCAATGGTATATTATTTGGCTATAAAGAGGAATAAAGTACTGTTCACACTATAATATAAATGAACCTCAAAGACATTATACAAAGTAAAAGAAGCAATTCACAAAAGATCACATATTGTATGATTTCATTTACATGAAATGTCTAGAATATGCAAATCTATAAAGACAGAAAGTAGATTAGTTAGGGCTTGGGGAGGGAGAAATGGTGAGTGACTGATAATCGGTACGGGATTTCTTTTGGGGGTAATAAAAATGTTCTGAAATTAGATTATGGTAATTGTTGTACAACTCTGTGAATATACTAAAAACCACTGAAGGTTACATTTTAAATGAATCAATTATATGTTCATAATATCTTAATAAAGTTGTTTAAAAAAAAAGAAAAGAAACAAAACAGACAAAGGGATAAAATAAACCAACCAGAAATTGGTTTTTGGAAAAAAATCAACTCAAAATCAATAAACCCCTAGTAAACTGATCAAGAAAAAAGAGATTACAAGTTACCAGTATCAGGGATGAAAAAAGTGACATCACTACAGATCCTATGACATTAAGAGGATAATAATAGAATATTATGATAAACTTTATGCCCAGAAAATTGAAATAAAGTTCACAGAATGGCCAAATTTCTTGAAAAATCCAACTTACCAAATCTGACCCAAGACAAAACACAAAATCTGAACACCCTATCAACATGTTATATAAATTGAATTAATCATCAAAAACCTTCCTACAACAAAACTGCAGACCCAGGGGTTTTACAGGAAAATTTTATGAAACATTTAACATAATGGTCATGATCTGGTAATTGTTGAAACTGGGTAACAGGTGGATGAGATTGCTTCTGTTTCAGCATATACTTGAATTTAAATAAAGAAAAGCAAGTTACAGAAGAAGAATGTGCCATAAATAGTATCTGACATCTGACAGTGTATTTGCATAAAATCTAGAAGAATATATAAGAAACTAGAAACATTGGTGGTCTGTGGGAGTGACAGAGATGAATGGAGGACAGGCATGGGAAGGGCACTGCTTTCTATACACATTTTTGTATAGAAAAGTATACAAAATGTATTCTTGTTCAATTTTTTTTTTAAGGACAAATCAAAACTCACAAGGCCCTCAGAACCTGCCCGAGTCAACTCCTTTTCCTCACCTCCCACTCTCCCCATTCCCTCACTCTGCTCCAGCCAGACAGGCCTCCTTATTGTTCTTCCAACATGCCAGTCTTCGTCCTACCTTGGGTCATTTGCACTGACTGCTTCCTCTTTTCAGAACACATTTTCCCCCTTTGAACACACCTAGTTTATCCCTCCTCATCCACAGGTTTTAGGTCTAGGGCAGCCTTCCCTGAACATGCATACTGAATCATATCCAATAGTTCCATGTACTTGGCCTTTATGTTCATAATCTCAACTTTATATGTGCCTTTTAGAAAATTTTAAATAACTTATTTGAAAAAAAATTATACATACACATGGTTCCAAATGTTCAAAATACCCCAAAATTTTAAAAACTGTAACAGGATATTCAGTGAAACGTCTCTTGGAGCTGGCCGAATGGAGCAGTTGGTTAAGAGTGTGAGCTCTGAGCAACAGGATCACCGGTTCGATTCCCACATAGGCCAGTGAGCTGTGCTGGAGCTGAGCTGCCACTGAGCTGCCAACAGGTAACCGGATGGCTCAGCTGGTGAGAGCACCGAGCTTCTAACAAAGACAGGCAGCCGGATGGCGACTGGACTTGGAGCTGAGCTAGCTTCGCCCTCCACAACTAAGACTGAAGGACAACAACTTGGCTGTTCCCCTTCCCCAGTTCCCCAACACTGTTCCCCTTAATTCCCCAATAAAATCTTAAAAAAAAAAAAAGCGAGTCATATATGTGATGTTTTTTTGTGTGTTTTTTTCATACAAATAGAAACATACAATGCACTCTATCTGCACTGTTTTTTTCCCTTTTCTCATTGTGACGTTCTCACCAATGCCTGTCTCCCTTGTGGACTGTAAGTTCCATGGATGATTTAACACCCAGCACTATGATTATGAGTAGAAGCCAAAGAATTTATGGAGGCACTTAAAAGCACCATCTGGTTAGAAGATGGGAAGGTTTGTACCCATGTTTCCTTAGCACTTTATAAGATTGGGAAAATGTTCATTGTCCTTAACAAAGAATTCGGGATATAGATGGAGACGGGAGGGGCCTAAAGCCTTACTAATCACCTCTTGTTGCTTCCATTATTTCAACATATCTTTGCTCAATTTGCAATTTAAGAGTAATAATTGCAAAAGATTAATAATAAAAGCTACTACATGCCAAGCACTGTGCTAAGAGATCACCAACATCACATGCATCTTGTGAGCTCTCCGCTTTTAAGTTGGCTCAACTAAAGCTCAGGGAAGGGGAGTGAGCGATTAGCCCAAAGCCACGCAGCACGTAAGGGGCCGGGCCGCCTTACCTCTATTCACTAAGGCAGGGGAAAGGGCCGCTCCCTAGGATATGCTCACCCAGTGCGTTCTGGATCTCCACGGACCTCTCTGGGCTCAGAAGGGTCTCATCGCCGTCGTACGGGGAGTGGAAGCGGACGCCCTCCTCCGTCACCTCGGACAGGGACACCAGGGACACCATCTGAAAGCCGCCGCTGTCCTGGGGGAAAACCCACCGCAGGGCAGTCAGGAGAGAGGTTAGGGGAGTTCCACCTCGGAGGAGCGCTTTCTCATCCCGGCCCCGACCCCACCTCACCGTCAGCAGATTGTGGGGCCAATTCATGAAGCCGTGGAGACCGTGGGCTTTCTGGATGAGCTCGGGGCCCTGGGTTGGAGGGGAGGGTTAGATTAAGGGTGAGCGCGACCCTGAGAGCTCACGTGGAGACACAGGGATAGCCAACTTGGGTCCCCGCCGTTCCCTCACGCCTAGCACAAGGCCTGGGCCACTGGGAGCGCTCAATAAGCGTTTGTCCATTGACTTTTGGAGGCGTGCTCGGGCCTAGGGGATGCACCAGGGTTCCCCAAACTCCGCCACCACCCGGGACAGGCAGAGCCCACCCACCGGCCTCAGACCCAGATGGTAAGTGTTGCCCAGGCAGATGCGGCAGCCCAGCGCGTCCAGCTGCTCCGCTGTGATGCCCTTCATGGTGGCCTGCGTGCCCACTGGCATGAACACTGGCGTGGCCACCGGTCCGTGCAGGAGCCGCAGCTCGCCTGCCCGGGCCCTGGAGCGGCTGCATTCGGCCACCAGACGGAAGATCAGTGGGGCCGACTCCAGGGAAGTCGGGCTGACTGCGGCCGCCATCTTGCCTGCCAGAACCACGTGGGCAGTACCCTAGGTGGCGCCATATTGTCTAAAGTCACGTGACGTGTGACGCAGACTCCTTGGGAGAGCGTCAGTGGGACCATGGCAACAACTACAGTGGCTTGCTGGTCTTGTCTGGGATCCCAGTTCGCTCACACCCGCAAAGCACTGTAGCGAGTATCAAACATTGTCTTGTGATCACATTGTAAGTTATATAATTGTCTAATCACTACGTTGTACAAGTAAAACTAATATTGTATATCAATTGTAATTGAAAAATAAATTTTTTTAATTGTCTTTTGAGTTCGAGTCCCATTCGTGCCACTTCCTTGCTCTACAATCAAAGCTTCTCTAAGCCATAATTTTATCCTCCATAAAATGGGGCGAATAATAGCATCTTGGCATAAGGACATTGTGAAGATTGAATGAGGATAGATGTAAAGATCATTACATTTTGCCTGGCACAGACTTTTGTCTGTCTTGTTCATTGCTTTGTCCCAAGAGTTTAGAATATGACCTAGCACATAGTACCTGCTCAATCAACATTAGCTTATTCAATGAAAGCAGGAATCCCAGATTTACAGAAGGGGAGACAAAACCTGAATCTGGCCATGTCTATTCATTCAATGTACACCTTCATATACATCCCCACTAGTGCCAGTCTCCATGCTGCACAGGGATGAGAAAGGCTGGGTCACGGATTTATTAAGCACTGGCTGTGTTCCACTAATAATAATAGCAATAGAAAAAATATATAATACTGATTGTTATTGTGGGTAATGGAACTGATATCTGTCCTGGCCAGCAGAGGGCGCCATTGCCCCAGAGTCCTTTCTCTGAGGACCACAGGCCTAACCCGGCTGATGAAAGCAAGATCTGACCTTCTAGGACCCTTGGGTTAATGATGCCAGTTTCTCATGGTAGTGGAGAGTCTCACTAAGGCCACGCCTGGAAAACACCCACCCAGGAGGCCCACCTCAGAGCCTTTGCATTGCCATCATCTGCAACACTCTTCTGATTTTCCTATGGCTGGCTCATATTTTGATCATCAGTTGCTCCTAACTCCCACAATCGTGTGTGTGTGTGTTTGTGTGTGTGTGTGTGTGTGTGTGTGTGTGTGTGTGTGTGTGGTTTTTATGTTTGTTTTGTGTTTTTTTAGTTTTTTGGTTTTTTTGGTTTTGTTTTTTGTTTTTTTCTTTAACTTCCCCAATTTTAACCCTTCACCCTCCATGACTCTGTATCACATAGCCTGTAACTCATAATACGCTTCTCAAAACTTCTGTGCATTGACAATGCCCAAATTTTTATTCCTTTCCCCTGAACTCCCATCTCCTCTTAACAGATGCCTCCTTGACATACATCTCCACTGGGTGTCTATAGGTATCCAAACTCTACATGTTGCAGAGTTCCTGATTGTTGCCAATCCTAAACTTACCTACCCCCTTACATCTTCCCCTTTGCAGTAGTAGCAGCTCATTCTTTCTAGGAGCTCAGACAGAAACTTAGGGATGGTCCTTGACTCACTGTCTCTCACTTCCTACATCTGATTGATCAGCAAATCATGGCTGCTCTGCATTCAAAATCTTGCCAGAATCAACCACATCACACTCACCTCCATAGCTCTCATCCTGGTCCAGATACCAACAGCTCTTGCTCAGATTATTGCAGTCGTCTCCTCGCTGTTTTGGCTTCTGTCCTTTACTCCTTACACTATATATCTGAAGGCATTTTGTTTTGTTTTGTTTTGTTTTGTTTTGTTTTGTTTTAAAGGAGGGCAGTGTCACTGGCCCTCATATGTGGGATCCGAACCGGGGCCCTCTGGCATCCCAAGCCAGTTCTTAACCATCATGCCACTCGGCCAGCCCCTGAAGGCATTTTAAAACGAATACTTTCAACATTTCACCATTATGTATGACATGATGTCTGTTGTAGATTTTTTGAAGAGTCACCATATTAACTCTTTCGCTGCGTTAATTGATTTCAAGATTTTTTTTTCAAAATGTGTCAGAAATCCACAAAAAAAAACAACAAAAAATTGATAGTTTGACTATTTTATGCATTTAATAATAACAATTTGAGCTGCTTTGTACATAAATGACATTTTTATGTATAAAAATTTTGGATATATTCATTCAGATATATCTGACCATCACAGCAAAAGGTAAAGAAAGGTCCTTTCAATTCCTAGTTCACTGACAGATTTTTTATAAATAGAATTTTATTGTACACTTTTCCATAGAGAGATAACCATATAATTTGTCTCATTTAATTTTTTTTTTTTAGATTTTTATTGGGGAATTGGGGGAAAGGGAACAGACAAGTTGCTGTTCTTTTTGTTCTTCAGTCTAGTTGTGGAGGATGCTGCTTCACTGGCCCAAGTTGACACCATCATTCCTCTCTTCCCAGGTGAGGCAGATCAGCCGCTGGCTGCTGGCTGCTCACGCTGGCTGTTGGCTACACACGATAGCCCATGGCAACCCACTGCAGCAGTGGCTGCAGCCTACACTGTCGTTACTCACGGCAGTCCAGCTCCAGGTTGAGCTGTTGTTCAGCATCTTAGCTGTAGAGGGCAGTGTCACTGGCCCTCATATGTGGGATCTGAACCGGGGCCCTCTGGCGTCCCAAGCCAGCTCTTAACCAACGTGCCACTCAGCCAGCCCGAATTATCTGTTTCTTGAATGTTTTATTGACTTCACCTGTAAATCCATCTGGTTTTGTTGTTTTCCTTATAGGAATATTTTAAACTACTGATTTAAGTTTTGTAATGATTCAAATGGACTATTTCGATGTCCTATTTCTTCTCAAGTCAATTCAGGTAAGTAGAGTTTTTCCAGGAATTTGTTCATTTCGTTTAAGTTGTCTTAATTTATTGGCCTACAATTGTTCCAAATGTCCTTATATTACTATATTCCCCTCTTTGTGGATTTCAAATGTGGAGATTTGAGTTATTCATAATCCTTGAATGATGGCACCTTATCATGATGATCCATGTAATGCTTCTCTCTCATTGCTTTCTTCTCTTTAATCCCTATCTCCACAGCCTATGGATTTGTGTACATGTTTTTTATTTGATATTAAAATAACTACTACAGTTTCCTTTATATGGTAACCCTTAAATATATTTGTACATCCATGAGTTTGAAATTTTTTGTCTTGTTTAAGATGTGTCTTTAGAAAACAACAAAGAACTGAACTTTGTAGTTTTGAACCATTCCAATAATCTTTGCATTTTACTGACAACTTACTCCATTTGCATTTATAATGGTTACTGGTATGTTTGGATCTGATACCATCTTTTATAGGCTTTCTATTTGTGTAGCATTTGTGGGTTCTTTTATTTGCTTTTTCTCCCATCTCTATTGCCTTTTTTGGAACTGATAAAAAAAAAGTCCCCTTTATATTTTTTTCAATTCAATTTTTCCTCTGATTTTACTGGAAGTAATATGCTCTGTCTTTTTTTTTGTGATGGACTTGCTAGCAATGTTAAGTGGCATACTTAACAAATTAAAGATTAACCAGTACCTCTACCATATCCCAGTCAACATAAGGCATAGGAAAGCTCCCTTGCGTCATGTCCTTTCAAACTCTTGTATTTTCAGAACTTTTAAGTTTTGGCAATCAGGTGTGGATGAAATGGCATCTCATTGGGGTTTCAATTTGCACTTCCATGATTCCTACTGAGATTGAACATCTTTTCAGATGTTGGAGCCATTTATCAACATCTGTCATTACTCAGCTTAGGTAGCATAATTCAACATGGCTGAGCTGCTGAGCACTTCTTTATTTTTTTATTTGTTTTTTTTTTTTTTTTTTTTTTTTTTTCAACCTGCCGCTTGTTGGCATCTCAGTGGCAGCTCAGCTCGGGCTGGACTCGAACCGCTGTTGCTCAGAGCTCAAACTCTTGAGTGAGCTCTTAACCAACTGAGCCACTCGGCCGGCCCTATTTTTTTAATTTAGTGTTTTGGATATATTTTTTTCCCTTGCACATGAAACAAAAATAAAAAATGGTTTTTAGAGGTTGTAACTACAAGAGTCTTCATTGAACTATAATGTTTTAGGCACATTTCTGCATTTGTAATATTTCAGTTTCAAATGTATGAAAAATTCAGAAACTGTAAAAGTCAAACTCACTTCCACCTCATCCCCATCCACTTTCCATTTCAGCCTTTCCTAGTAACATGTTTTATTAGATTCTTGTGTCTTTTCAGCATTTATTTCTTCATGCAAACAGAAGCAAATATTATATTATACAAAGCTAAATACTTATATCCATCTATTTTCTTATGCAAAAATGGCTTGCTAGTTACATTGATCGGGCACAACATGCTTTTTCTCTACACTTTGGAGGCTATCATAGTCTTCTCGTTCTTTTTAACAGTTGCCTCGTATCCCAAAGTATGGGTAGACCATCACTCGCTTATGGGGTCTCCTGTTGATTCTCACTTGAGTTGTGAGTAATCTTTTGCGTCTGTAAACAAGGCTGCAATTAATAATCTTGTATTTAAGTAATTTCACATGGCGACAAGTATATCTTTAGGAGAAACTTCCAGCAGCTGGATGACTCGGGTTAAAGAGTATAATGTTATAAGACCCCACCAAATGCCCTCTATCTGATTCTGACGTTTGCACCTATACCAGCAAGTAGAATATGGAAGTAACTGTTTCCCCACAGTATATGGAAGTATCTGTTTTCAACACAATTTCACCTGCCCACTTGAGAGGAGAACTGTGGTAACTCCATGTCATTTTTAATGTGCATTTCTCTTACTCCCAGTGAGGTTTGGTATCTAATCTTTACTCCTACCTTCTTGAAACACTGTCTTCCTATAGCTTTTCTGGCTTCATTCTCCTAATTTTTAAAAGTTTTTAAATTTATCCAAATAATATGATGATTAATAGCCAACACTACCAATGCTAATGGAGCAGAGCAGGTGCCAGTGTGTGTCAGGTGTCTGGTTAGTTCTACATTATCATTGCCTCATTTGACCCTCGCAGTGCAATGAGGTGGGTATTATTTTTATTTCCACATTATGAATGAAAAAACTGAAGCAGAGACGTTTACTGACTTGCTCATGGTCACATGACTAGTAACCAAGGAACAGGAATTGAAATCTAGTCCTGTGTGAGCGCTGTGATGCCACCCTCTTATACAACTTCTTTACCTGAAGGAGAAGGCAGTATTAGGGATTGCAGCACAGAAAAGAAGTGGAAAGTTTACAGCCAGAGAAACACGGGAGGGTGGATTCAGAAGCCAGGTGACTTTGGTCAAGTGATCGTCACTCTTTGAATCTCAGTTTCTTCATCTTTAAATAGGGGCAGAGGGTCATTATGAAGGTAAGCAGTGATTGTCACACAGTAAATGCCCAAATACACGCATGGATATACATGCAATAAACAATATGGAGCACCCACTCTATGTCAGGCACTGGTCTCACTGCTGGCAACATAGTAGTGAACAAGCACACAAAAATCTGTGCCCTGGAGGGGTGAACAAGAAAAATTACTAAAACATACGTCTCAGGTAGTGAGGAGTGCTGGAAAATAAACAGGGCAGAAATGGAGAGGAATTGGAAGTGATTATTTTAAGTTGGGTGGTCAGGATCAGATTCACTGAGGTGATATTTGAGTTAAGGCCTGAAGGAGGTGAGGGAGAAGCCATGATGGGAACTGAGAAAAAGCATTTCATGTTGTGGGAACAGTGAGAGCAAAGCCCCAAGGGTGGGAATGTGTCTGGATGGTTTGCGGTGCAGAGGGGAGGTCGGTGTACCTAGAAAGAGTGAGGGAAGGAGCAGAAGATGAAGGTCGGAAGTCAAACCACGAGATCCTGCTTTCGTCTGAGTTAGATGGTAGTATGGGGTGTGGAGAGAAGCGAGCTGTTTGTATCAGTAAGAGGTAAAGTGGGGCGTGGAAGGGGGTGCGGCCGAGGTTCAGTGACATCCACTTTAGGATTTCTGCGCCGCTGAATAAGGTGGGCTGGGGACGCCATGAGTTCGCCCTTTAAAGAGGCACTGGGAGCGCGGTTTCAGTACGCTGGACAGCGCCCTGCGCGTTGCCTGGAAACTAGGGAAGCGGCCGCCCTGGTGCGGAGCCTTCGAAGGAGTCCTATTGGAAGAGGCGCGCTGTGTGCAAGGAACAAAACCTATTGGGGCGTGGTGGAGGGCGAGGCCTGCGAGTGTCCTATTAGAAGCGTTCGCTGACGACACAATGACGCAGCTTCTCTGCCAGGACAGAGGGCGAGGACTGCTGGGGGTGGAGTCTGTGAAATGCTTCTATTCGCAGCAGTGACTTTTGATTGGGCATGGAAGAGCCCGGAGGGGTGCAGCGGCTGGGCCTAGCGGGGGACAGGAGGCGCTCTAGAAAGGGAGTTGTTTGCTTAAGCGGGGCCTCTGCCGATATCCGCGCCCCTCAAGTGGGGGCCCACGCATCACTCAAGGTGCATTACCGGGATTGGGGATGCTCAGTAGACACCCCCCACCCCCACCCCGCGGCCAATCTCCTCAAGGATCACTGCAGCTGCCCAGAGTAGCCCCCCAAACTGGCCTTAAGGAAAGGGCATTGAGGTCCTGGGACCCAGGAGGGCCAGAGTTGGATTTCTGGGCAGAGTGGGGAATCCAGAAACCTCTGGAGAATGGCGGTTTCGAATACCTTTAACGTTGAAACGGATCCTTACAGCCCTGGGTTCGGGTGGTTGTCCTGGGAGCCTGGGTTTTGTTTTTTTTTGCTTTAGCCATCCGAAAAAGGGGCACTCCTGTGATATTCTCGCCCCACCTCTCCCTCTGCCTGGGTGTTAAGAGGCTGAGCTTAGGTGCCAACTTCTTGGGAGACACTGTAAATGCCACCGACCTAGGACTCAAGACCCCTGGGTAATGACCTCTGTGGCCACTCCCTAACGTTTCTGCTTGTTTCCCCACAGCAGAGGGGAGGACCTGCTTGTTTCCCCACAGCGGAGGGGAGGACCTGTGAGTCGGGGCCCCTCCCTTTCTTTGCTGCATCCTGTGGTAAGGCAATGCTCTTTGCTGGGGCCCGTCTTCCCTTTCTGGGACATGCAGTTTTTACTCCACCTGGGTCTGGGAGCTGTTCCTTCAGCAAGCCCAGAGGACTATGCCACCTAAGTCCGCCTGAATCTCTCAGCTTGGATATTCCAGAATTCAAGCCCCTTTACTGGTCAGTTGATCTCCATTCTCAGCTCTCCCACACACCTATTCTTTGTCCAACAGCCTAAAGGACTGTTCTGAGGCATGATTCAGCCTGGGGTCTTCCGGTTCAGAATCCTTCCATGGCTCCCAATTACCCTCAGGATACAGGTTAGAATTCCTCTGGCTGGCTTTCAAGGCCCTGCACTGTGTGCCCCTCACTGATACAGCCACACTGTTCCCATTTTTGAAAAGATTTTATTGGGGAATTGGGGGAGGGGAACAGCGTTGGGGAATCAGGGTAGGGAAACAGACAAGTTGCTGTCCTTTTGTTCTTCAGTCTAGTTGTGAAGAACGTCGCTTAACTGGCCCATGTTGGTATTATCATTGCACTCTTCCTGGGTGAGGCAAACGGTCGCTGGCCACTGGATGGCCACTCACGCTGGCTGTCAGCCACTCACGGTAGCTAATGGCAGCCCACTGCAACCTATGCTGTCATCGGCAGCTCACAACAGCCCAGCTCCAGGTCAAGCTGTTGCTCACCATCTTAGCTGTAGAGGGCACAGTGTCACTGGCCCTCATGTGGGATCCAAACTGCGGCCCTGCTGCTCAGAGCCGGCACTCCCAAGTCAACTCTTAACCAACGCACCACACGGCTGGCCCCACTTTTCATTTTCCAACCTAAATACTTCACCCACCTGACTGCAGCTCCTTTAAGTCTATTCCCACCCACCCCCCAGCAGAATTTTTGTGCATGCTGTTCCCTCTGCATGGCGTATCTTTCCCTTACCCTCCCTAATACACCCCTTGTCCCAATTCAATCGTCCTGTCTCACTTGAAACACAGAAAGCCTTTCCTGACACTCCCTGCCCAGCTAGGACAGGGCCTTCTTGGTGCCTGGAAGCCCCATGAGGGCTGGGACTAGGTCCACTGCCATAATCCCAGCACCCTTTGCAGGACTGATACATAAGCAATACCCAATAAATACATTTTGAATGAATGAAAACAGTGAACACAGGAAGTTTCCATTTATTCTGGCATGGGTTAGAATGAGCATCCTGGCCAAGACGGTTTCCTGCTAAGAGCAGCCAGCATGGGGATCACATTTGGAGACTGAATCCTGAGGCTGCATACAGCCAGTTCTGGGGGGTGGGGAGGAAGGCAGGCCCTGCTGACTATGGAAGAATGGTCAATGGTCTGAAGGAGTGAATGCTTCTCTGCCAGGACAGAGGGTAGCTGGGCAGCGAGGTGATAACTTCCAGGTCAGACTGGACCTCAGCACCGAGAGCCACCAGGGTGCCTGTAACTGCTCATCTGGAGAGGTGGAAATCCTGGATCTATGCCCCATTACTGCTCAGAGACCACATTTTGTCCTAGGTAGCCAATTCCCAAACCCCTCCCCCACCAGATCAGTCCAAATTCCTAGAAAGGCCCAGCACTTTCCCTCGGATGTCATCTCAACCTACCATGCCAGTGTCCAGCTGTTCCACTCATGTGGTCTCTCTCCTTTCCTTCCCTCCCTCCAAAGGCATCCTGGGGCCCTCGGGGGTGTTGTATCCAGTCCCAGGTCACTGACCCCCCCCCCGCCCCCGGCCAATCCACCAAGTACCCTATCTTGATCAACTCAGAGTAAGCATGTGAGCTGCGTGGTCCTTACTGCTCAAGCTCCTGGTGATCTCTGGTGGTGACTGAAAGATGCACAGCACTGTCCTCCTGCAACATGTGGGCCAAAGCATCTCTTCATCATCAGGTAGCTGTTGTTCAACATGGTCCTGGCTGAGGAGAAGGTGGAGAAGCAGCTCAGTGAGGCCCTCTTCCAGTATGGCTTCCTGGGCTTGGAGGGCAACAGGCTGGGAAGGTCTTGGTCAGCTTTGAATGAATGGGTGATGCGCCAGCAGCAAGGCCTTCTCTGTGCTGGAGGCAGCGGCCACATCTTTCTGAACCCAGCTCCTTGAGGAAGCATGTCCTGAAGGCTGGATACTACCATTGGTCAGCTGCATTATCATATCATCAGCACCAATGAGGTCCCCAAGAAGTTAGGATGCCAAGGGATCTGTGCTTATGAGCTGTTCCCAGGAACAGGTACCCGCTGTGCTGCAAAGATGCTGCTGGCTCTGTGCTATCCAGATCTGACCACAGTGGTCCTCGCTAATAAATTCCCATGGTTGTGCCAACAGCCTGGGGGTGGAGCTGGGGGGGGGCGGGTATGTGTGTGTGAAACCTTCATCCAGCCCTGTAGTGGCTTGAAGTGTCCCCAAAGGTATGTCCAAATCCTAACCACTGATGACAGTGAATGTGACCTTATTTATAAACAGGGTCCCTGTAGATGTAATTACGGATCTTGAAATGAGCTCATCCTAGATTAGGGTGGGCCCTAATCCAATGCCTGGTGTCTTTATGAGGAAGGAGAGTTGAGACACTGAATGGAGTTCAGGAATTTGAATGTGGTGGTGGTCGCTGCTTGGGAAACTGATGGGAGACCTGTGTTGACAATGCAGGTAGTTTGAAGGTTTTTGTCAGGTGGGGCCAGGAGATTCCTCCCTGTGGATTTCTGAGTTACACAGATTCTGTCCACAGCCTGTATCCTCTCATCTCAAAGACAAGGTCCCAATGATCTCATGTGGGTCTTTTTGTCCCAGCCTCTGGATGTGTCGGAGAGGAGCCAGGATGGGTACCCATCCCTCAGGTCTGTCTCCTCTCCCCACTTGTGCAAACACTCAAGGGATCCCAGGGCACTTCAGTTTCACTCTAATGTTCACATCGTGAGCCAACTCTCAGATGGGCTTCACAGAACCCCTCTCTCCTGACAGACGAGCTGGACCACTTGGTATCTGGGCCCTCCTCTGCGCCAGCAGAAAGCAAAACTCTCAATATTTTCTGAGTGCTGGACACCTTCCTTTCACTTCTCCAAGAAGGCAAATCTTCATCCTTTGAAGGCACACTGGAGTTTCTGTCTCAGCTGAGTGATCCTAAGTCAAGAATGGCTTGTTTCTCCCAAGGGCCACCATGGTTAATCAAGCACAGGAGGCCAAAAGGCTGTCTGGGGCTCAGGCCACGAACACTGCCTAGTGTGAGGGTGAAAAGGCAGCAAGTCGAGAGGGGTCCCTGCAGAGGGGCAGTCCCAGGCCTTGCCTGCCCACGAGGCTCTTCCCAGAGAGGCCACCTTCTGGGAGGGTCAGAGTTGAGAAGCACTGCTCTGAGGAGGGCTTCTCCACATCCGCACTGCCGACATTTAAGTGTAGAGTGATCTGCAGCATCCTTGGCTTCTACCCACTAGGTGACAAATGTCCCCAAGGACTAAAAAATTGCTCAGGATTAAGAACACTGCTTCAGGGGAACGTGGTGGAACAGGGCTGGGCCACTGCCAAGAACCCCAACTGCGCACTCTGAAATTCTGGGCAGCGGCAGCACCAGAAATGAAGGCTGCAGCTGTCACAGAGTGCCACCCCAACACAGATGGTTCCATGGCTGGGGTTTCCCATGTCTTGGGGTACTTCAGCCAGATTCAATTGGACTTTTTCAAATTAGGTTCCACATGCCAGTCCCACAAGGACATTTTACCCCATAATGACTTGAAATTGCACTTAAACCACACCCATTCTTAGACTGGAGAAAACAAGGCATGCTGAATGATGTGTGCAAACCCCAGCAGCAGCATGGGCCACTAGGTCACTGCAGACAGCCAGGAACAGGGTGTGGTGCTCACTGGAACACTGGAACCGGTTGCTGGCCCTGGCCAACTCAGAGTAAGGCGTCTAATGGCCTGGAACTGGACCATCTCTCGTGACCAAGAACCGTCCTGCCACCCACGCCACTTTCTCACACTGGCAACAGAGTAGAGAAACCTGCCCATTGCTCTGCTGGAGGGTCAGACACCCAGGCCTACAACGGTGCAGTTTTCTTTCTTTTTCTTTATTTGTCTACATTCAGCTGAATTCAGATGTACTGTCTGAATGATCCAGACATACAAAAAACCCACTCTTTCCCACTGGTTTTTAAAATAAAATCTTCACTTATAAAACTGAAACACTAAAGCATTAAAATACAGAAAGCTCGTTTAACTCACTTCACAAAAGCATTAACAGATGAGGTATCCCTTCTGTAACTATTTCAAGACAAACTGAGTTAACACTAACACCAATTGTAAATAGACAGAGGGATACTGAACTGCAAGAACTCAGAAAACTCTACTCAGACAAAGTTGTAATGGCAACTAACAAACCATTGAAGACGCAGAGTCCCAAACACGGCTAAATATGGGTCACAGGACGGGTCACAAGAGTGCCCAGCTGCACCTCACAACACAGCAACGTGGACGGGGTAGGGCGAGGGGGCCCGGAGGGGCCACAGACATGTTAACTGTGATGCATAAAACTGAATCTTACAACGAGGAGGGGTAAGTGCAGAAGGTACAAATCTTCACCCTCAGGGCTTTATCTGTACTGGTAGTTCATGCTGTGGTCTGCGTTTCTGCCGTAGCCTCCTTGTGATGACTGGTAGGAGCTGGGAGGGCCGCTATAATTCTGGCCGGACCCCGGGGAGTTGTAGTTCGACTGTGACGAGTAGCCTCCTGAGAGAGAGAGGGGATGGGGATCAGCCCAGTCACAGAGGCGTCAGCAGTGGGAGCTGTAACTGGGGCTGCCTAAGTACTGGGTTGGGCTCTCTGCCCCACACCAGGCCCTGTTTGACTCTCAGTATTGTCAGCATTTTTTCATGTCGGTGTCAACATTTAAGAGTAAGACAATTTCTGGCTTCTGAAAAGCCAAGAAGCTGGAAATACGCCTAACTCCATGCTCACACAAGGCCCCATGTGCCCGCGTCTCCTGCTCCATTCTCACCCCACGCAGAAGCCAAGAGGCAGCTGCCACTGCAGCCCGGCCCACACTGCCACACCCCTCCTCATAGCTTGTATGTGGCCCGGAGACCCCCATGCTGTGCCATCTGCCGCTCCAAGCCCACCTTGTTTGCCTTGGTAGGAGGAACTGCCCCCAGAACCTCCTCCGTAGCCCCCATGTGACCCTTGGTTGTAGGATGACCCGCCTGAGCCGTAGCTGTTCCCACCGCTTCGGCCTCCGCTACCACTGTAGTCTGGGAGAGAGAACACAGCGTGGTTAAGGGGCCTTGCACTATGGCCATGGATGTGGCAGGCCCTTGGCCGAGACCCTGGACATACACAAATTTCCCTGTCTGAACTGCTTACATGTGGAACGTCAGTCCCACCATGAAGTGCTAGGGGCCCAGATCACCACATTCTGAAGCTCTATTCCAAACTGCCTTCCCACCTGCTCCTCCAACCCAAGCTTCCCAGCAGTTCAGGAACCGGGCAGCCAGCTGTCCTGTCCCATCACAAACAACCAAACATCTACACTTCCCCAGCTGGGCCACCAGCACAGTACAGCCCACTGGGTCTGTGCATGAGGTGGAGCGAGGAGTTAATTCAGGCTCTTTCAGGGGTTACATGCAACCCCATCTCCAGAGACCACCTCGCAGTGGCTGCCCAGAATCATAGACTTCAGTCTCTTGAACCAGCCTCAACTCAGTCTCTGGGGCCTTGGCCTGGGGTCTCTGCTAGACCTGCCTTTCAGAGAAGGCGACAAGAAGGCAACAGCCAGGTGCTAGGCCAGGGGTACTCTGCCAGCTTCCTTTTAGTCCCTCGGCCAGAGGTGGGGCAGTGCTGAGCTTCTGGGGGACTGGATGCCAACTCACTGAATTTGCTCTCGTAGCTGTAGTCCGAGCCGCCGCCACCCCCGGGGGAGCTGTAGGAGTTGGAGTAGGAGTAGTTGCCTTGGCCGTGACTATAGCCTTTTTGCTTGCCCTGAGGGGGGCCGTAGTTGCTGTACTGGCTCTGGTTGTACGACTGCTGCTGGCTTGGGTGAGACTGGTAGCCCGAGCCATAGGAGGGCTTCTGCTGGCCCCCGTGCGGCTGCTTCTTCCCGGCATGTTTCGGGGGCACTGGCGAGTTGTAGTTGTCGCCTTGGTAATAGGAGCCATAGCCGGAGGAGCCACCACCGCCCCCGCCGCCGCCGCCGCCACCACCGGCATTCCCAGAATGCCCTCCATTGCTGTAGAACTGACCTAAACAGGAAGGCAGTAGGTCAGGCGAAGGCTACGGGAGATGGGGAAAGTGGAAAGGAGGGAAGGTCGCAGCTGTGGGCCCTGAAGGCTGACCCACTAGCCCACTGCCCAGACGGGGGCTGAGTGAAAGAGGAGGGAGAGCGAGGAACAGTGGCTCCGGTCCCTAAAGCAGTCTGGGCTGGCCCAGCCTTCAGCTCCACTCACCCGTCAGCTGATGACAACAATGGATCTTTGCCAAGCAGCAGCACGAGCAGCTTTTGCAGCGGATGTCAACGTTACAATGAGATGGGCTCCGAGTGCAGGATGACATTCACGACTAGCTGACCTCTACCCAGATGTCCCCATCAGTGACAGGAAAAGCAAAGCCCCGGAGAAGCAGCCAGCCCTTCCCCGCCGTGCTGGGAAGAGGATCGGCAGTCACAGGCCTGGGTGACCCCACGAATAGCCATGAGGCGCCCGAAACTGGTATCATTCCTGGAAGACCAACTGGTCTGACCTGGTTCTTAGAGAACCTGGAACAGAGACTTAGCCTAATGAACTGGGGGTTTCTCTCTGGTGGGACTTGTGCAAACATGACTTAAGGAGCAATTCAATAGCCCTGTGGAGAAAGGAGACTAACGCTGGGGTCAGGAGATCCAGGTGGGGACTGAAGCTACAGCCTTAGTGGTCCCCCAAAGGGCCCCTCCTTGTTCCCAGCACAGCTGCTGGGCGCAGGCAGGAATGAGCAGCAGGACTGACAAGCGTGCAGCAAGACCGCCACATTCTCAGACCCTGGAGCTGAGAATGTCACAGAGCTCCCCTCCCACCTCTGGTCATTAGATAAGGACCCCAGAACACAGATTTGTCATGCTTATGGACCCCACCAGACACTCAGGTGGGCCTGCGGGGGGATAGGTCAGCTAAGGTTGAGGGAGCAGAGGGGAGCAAGGGTTGTGTGGGTGGCTGTCCAGCCTAGGCAGTGGAGCTCCTGGGCTTCCAGAGCAGGTAGGCATGGGCATGTCTTTGCTGGCTGTGGCTCTGCCTCTTTCTATAGATGGCCAGGACTGCTGCCTGGTCAGCCCATGTGGGTGGGATGGGGAGGGGATGTGTCCAACCAGCCTGTCCCTCCCTCCCTCCCTCCTTTCCTTCCCATGTTTAGCACCAAGGGGCTCCCTGCGTCTTGAGTGAATTTGGGAGTCCTCACAAACCGTCCACCCACTGAAGATGTGCGCCCCACAATGATGTGCATTGGTTTGTTTGAACAAAAATTTGGATAGAACTAATCTCCGCCATGGGTTTATTTTCTACAGGTGGGCTGCCCTCCCCCCACCTCGGCCCCATCACAAAATCAAGGAGAAGAACGTGCCCCACAATGCAAGAGAGCAAACATGCGAGAAGGCCAGAGGACAGGAGGTCCTCTTTGGGTACCCTCTTAGAACCCTGCCACATCAGCTGCCCTTCCTCAAACACGGGAATGAATGAAGACGCCAAGTAGTGAGGGCTTGTTACTTTAACATGTATTGATTAAAAAAAAATAAAGGGATGGGGAAGTTTTCAACGTCATTCAGGATAACTATTTCCTGGTATAAAAAGACATTATTCTCAAACAATAACTTTCTAAAAAAAAATACATCATGCAATCAGTTTTAAAAAGTTTCACTGAATGTTTCAAACCTCTGGGAACAAATTATGCAGTAACCGTTTTGACCAGTTTTTGCCTGAATAAACGCAAAATCTTGCAAGTCAACGCAGAGGCAGGCTTTGCTGCAAAAAGATCTGCTGATGGGAGCCAAAACCAGGCTTGTTTCCAGGGACTCCCACCAGGAAACGGGGGCCTGAGTAAAGAGCCCAATCGCCTGTGTGTGCCTCTGTACACAGGAAGAAGTGACAAATGCAAGTCTGCACCCTAAGGTGAGAGGGTGGAAGCTTCCAGGGCTTCTGGAATCTGCCGCGGATGCACACCCAGCAGCAGGCCCTGCTGAGGCCAGTTCTTCACTGGAGAATTGAGCTACATATTAGGCTCTTTCTGCTTGTTTTAAAAGTCCCATAAAAATATTAACAGAAATTCTAGAATCCCATGCATTTAGAACTGTTATTAGGACTTGCAAAATTCTGCGCTATCGCTCCCTTAAAGCCTGTCTGTTTCTTGCACTAAATGATGAAAGCACAGTTTTGATACCTTTGAGAGTTCACTTCTCGCTAAACCAGCCATAGTCTATCCATCCCCAAACACGAACCCACCAGAGCATTTACAAGAGGCGGGAGAGGTAACTTAGCACAATATACAATTCCCAAATGTTCCCAATGTTTTACATGCTTATTTAAAAAAAAAGAAAAAAGAAAAAAAAAAAGTCAGTTGCTCTGGATACTGATGTGGTGAAATCGTTTTCATCACTGTCAAAGGCATCAACCAGATTTGGGAATTTGTTAAAAGGTTAAAAATTCATACAAAACCTGCTGTAAATTAAGACAAAGGTAGATTAAAATGTATCATTATGTCTCTTAAATAAAGTAATGCTTTCCATAAAAAGCAAAGGTGGGCTTTTGCCTTGATGCTGACCAACGCTGGCTCTAGAATTCTGTGCAATTCTGCACAAAAAAAATGCACTCTGAAAATTGCTTTCCACTTATTGTGAACTTCAATATGACCAAGTTCAAAGGCAAATCACGATAAAAACTGCCATTGTCTTAAATTCTGCAGGCTAAGAGTTTCAGACAAGCTGCGGTGACAAGCCACGGTTGAGAAACCCAGTGAAGCACAAGGGCACAGCACGGACACTTTGGGTTTTGGAGTTCGAGAAAATTGGAGTAAAAAGTTGATTTTGTGTGCAATACTTTTAGATGCTCTAGGAAGACCCAAAATCATGATAGCCGTAGCAGTCTGTGAAAAAGTCACCTACAAAAGGGGGAGACAGAGCAGAGAAAAAAAATTAGAATTCTTTTGAAAAATGGCACAGAGCGCCACAATTGAAATTCATGTTTTAGATTTCTCTGCTCCTGTAACCCCCCAGTGAAGGCTCCTTCTCAAGACAAGAGCTGTGCACTGTCAGGAAAAGCATATTCACAGGACTGGTGCTTCATTCGCATGGCTTAAAGCAGAGAAATTTAAAATTTTGACTTTAAAGGAATTTTCAAGTCACTGTGTGACAACATTTACACAGTAAATCACACTTTTGTAGGATGGGGGTGGGGTGGGGAAGAGGGCTTTGAGGACCACTTGACCTAATCACTAAGAACATGTGTGGGCAACCCTGCTCTAACTCAGGCACAGGAGCTAAACTGCAGCTTCTTCCCAAGTTCACACAAAGAGAAATACACACTTACTGTAGCCAGCTGTTGCCGAGTTGCCTCCGTACCCATAGCTGCCATACCCAGCGCCTGGAAGGGAACAGACAGTTACCAGGGCTGGGGGCAGGTCTCCCCTATTCTCACCTCTCCCAGCATCTCAGCTTGACCCCAAGGGACTTGCATATCCCAGGGAGCAAGCCTGGCCCATGGGGACAGTACAAGGGTCCTCACCAGCATTCATGTAGCCTCCATGGTTGGCGCCACCAAATCCTCTCCCTCTCCCTCGACCACGGATGTTCCCTCCTCTTCCCCGCCCTCGAAGGTTCGGGGGCGGGGGCACTTCGTTATGCATGGGGCCTCCCATGCCAAAGCCAGGGTTATGGGGCTGGACAGGAGAACAGACAAGTTATATTCGCCTCATGCTCAGGTAAACAGAATTTGTGCCAAGGCCAGAGATCTCAAGGGCAACCAGTTACCTTAGCAGCAAATTTCGGTCCACCTCTGACAGGCACGGGCGCTCTCTTCTTTTTGTTGGCTTCGAGAGCGAGAGGGGCATCGGGGAACAGCTTTTCTAGTGCAGCAAGAGCAGCGTATGCTTTTGCCACCTTTTTGTTTGAGCCAGCACCTTGAAACTTCTGTCCATCCACCTCGACCTGGGAAGAGCGGACACATGTCCAAAGTGATTCAACGCCTCCCTCCATGTCAGGGGAATTCTCCAAAGGCCACAGGCCTTCAGGGGAATGGCCCCAGGACCGCTCACCTCCATGACAAAGCGCTTGTCATGGCTGCCACCAGTCTCTGAGATGAGCTCGTACTTGAGGCCACGCCTCTTCTCGTTAAGCTCCATGACGGGATTCTTGCCATGCTTGGTCAGGATCGGCCCCTGCTGTTTTACGTTCTCAGGGGAAACAGAAAAGAAAACCAACACACTCAGCTAAGGGCTGTCCAACAAATGAAGAATAGCCACACCCGCATCATGACCAAGGCCCTCTGCTCAATGTACTCTGCTGTTCATTGACACCCTCACCTCCAAAGTCATCTGTGAGCCTCCCAGCAATGGGACAACCTCCCCCTCACCCTCTCTGTCTGGGGAATTGCCTGTCCTCCACTGAGAGCCACCCCAGTGCAGATCTGAGTGCTGCGTCAACATCGGCAAAGCCCTCTTGGTCATGGCTCAAAGGCTCACACCCTATAGGTTCCTGGACTGGAAAGTGACTCCTTTCAGGGGAAATGATAAGGACCAGTAGCCATCCAGGCTCACAGGATACAGGGCTGCCTGCTCCATCCTGTTAAGACACTCTGGAGCCCACCATGAGCTCACCTCGGCAGTGGGATCTGAGGTGAAGGCAGCACTGGGGGTTGAGGCAGCTTCTACCACAGGTGGAGGGGCCACCACAGCTGGCTTGGCTTCTGTCTCCTCAGCCGAGTCCTCCCCTTTACTGGAGTCTCTGCCTTCAGCACCCGTAGGCAAGCCCATATCCTGTAACACCTGGGAAGGAGACCCACGGGTGCCCCAGTAAGGGAGGGCCCAGCACTGGGGCATCCTGGCCCAGAATCTCCTAGAGTTGTGTCCAGCAATATGGAGGGTGTTTTTTCCTTTAGCTCCCCACATGCCCAGCTATGTGTGAACACCTTCTGCCTGTCAGTCACGACAATGGCATCCTTGCCACATGTGATTTGGCAAACACTCAAAAACCTAACCATTTCAGTGTTCACACACCCTCATGGTACCTTCACCAAGGGCTTAAATAGGGCACAACAGCTCTGAAGGAGCCACAGATGAAGAAAATGCTTTTGCAGTCCAGAGGACAAGTATAGGCTGCACAAGATCGCTGGCCACCCTACCTTAACAGCCACATGCAGCTTGGCAGTCTTTTTAGATGGTCCGGAGGCTTCGAATGAGCTGCCATCTACCTCCACAGACATGGTGAAGATGGGGGCATGGACCGGCCCGGCCTGGGAAACCAGTTTATACTGCAGCCCCGGCTTCAGCTGGTTCAACCTCATCAGGGCATTCATAGCCTGGGGAGGCTCTGCCTTCTCCTCTAGAGAGAGACCACCAACATCATCTGGAACATCAGTCAATTCTGAATCAGGGAGGGGGTATGACTTCTGACAGCCTCGTGTCATGGGACGAAGTGGATTGGGTGGCCACATACACCAAGGCCTTGCCTGTGCTGTTCCCAGGCAAAAGACACCCAAGGGGTCACCAGCTGGGGCACATCCACCCTACTTGTGTTTCGTACCCATGTTATACTTAATAGTTTAAAAATGACTTAAATATCATGTCCAAAAAAAGTAAGGCTTTAAAAAGCAGGCTTCTCCCCACTTTGGGGTGAACCTTAACTGGGAGCAAAGCGTCAAGAAGGCCCAAGAACAAATGCCTGTACCTTTCTTCTGAATCTTCTTCTTCTTTTTGCTCGGAGACTTTTCTTCCCCATCCTCCTCCATCGGGCGTTTCATGGGCGTAATGGCATAGGTGGTACTGGGAGGGATTTGAACTGAAAGAATAGATTAGGACAGAAGCAACTGAGAGTCCTGTCTGGCGCTCTGTGGGGAAGTCTATGAGGCTGTCACCCAGCCGAGCCCCCTTGGCATGCTTACCTGTGTAGTCCACTGGGTTTTCATTCTTTGGTTTCTTGGGCATCTTAGAAGGCAGAGGGTCCATACCCAGGACTTTATGCAGCTGGCCGAACGCAGCGAGTCGCAGAGCATGCTGGAAAAGGGTAAGAGGAATAGGAGCCTGACTCAGCCACCCTGCACTCCTGGCCAAGGTGTGTGCGCTTGCTAATGCCTTCTGCAAGGGGTAGGAGCTGAGGGGTTTGCTACTGATCTCCCCTACAACAGCAAGGGGTCCCCCAACAGCCAGGGGAGGACCTGACTGCCAGGCCCCAGCCTTGCTGTGGGGGAAGGCCAGCCTGTGACCACCCGCCTAGAGAAGGATACAGGAGACCCCAACCTGGAGACTGGTTGCCACACGGAGCCACGTGGGGGGCCTGCAAGGGAAGGACCCCTGGAGCAGTCCACACAGCAAATATATCTCCCCGCTGAACTCGGTGACTGAAAACAGCACTCGAGCAGGCTGAGGGGCAGGCGACAACCACGCGTGGCACCAGCGGAAAGAAGCATCCCAGATTGGGGCACCCTGTATCAGGCATGATCCTTTTGCCTTCAGTCCCCAACCTGAGCCTATGAGTCCAGTGGTGACCCTGAGAATACCCAGTAATGGAACTAGAAGCCAGTGATTACAGACTGGGTAAGGGCTCACGGTGGCAATGGTGATGACTATACCTGCGCACTCTGTGTGATATCTTCCCGTTGCTGTCTGTCTAGATGCCCAATAGCATCAGTGGCTTCTTTTTCACAAGGGTCATAAATGCCAGAACCATCTGAAGGCAGGAAACAAGGAAGATATGCAGAGGATTATCTTTTAGCATCTCTGAAGAGTTGTGCTGGCTGAGGGAACCAGATGCGTTACCCCCCACGCCCCATCCACACCCAGCTCTGGAAAACACGCCGAGCTCGGTGACCCACTCAGCGTCCAGCCCATGAGAGAAATAATCCACATGTGTCTCAGAGCAAGGAGCTCACGTGGGAGTGGGTCACCACTGTCCCGGATCCGCCCTGAGTCACAGCTGCGGAGCCGGCACAGGGCTGGATATGATGGTGCAAGAGGGTAGTCACATGCTTCAGCCCTAGGGGGACACGGTGTTGCTATTGCCCTAACCCAGTCAGAGGGACCCCGCCAAGAAGTGGCCTCAGGGCCTTGATCCCTGTCCTTTCCCAGCAACTTGCAAAGCACAAGGCCCCAACCTGGCATCACGATGCCTGACGCCAAGCACTCCAGCACTCTCCGCAGGGCCTCGCCAGCACCCATGGGTCTGTTGGCTGTGCCGATGGACTTCTCACAGAGAAGCTCGAGGGGCTGAAAGATAAGGGGGACAGTTAGCCAGTGTACAGAAGGGGGGTCAGCCGATGCTGAGGAGCTGTCACTGTGTGGTGTGTGGAGCCGGGCTGGCACAGGGAGTCACAGCTGTCCAACTTCACAAGTCGGGGCTAAGCCAAACTGGACACCCAGAGCCGGGCTCAGCAGACATTTCCTTAAAGGACAACACATTCCATCCTTTAGGTTGCGTAGGCCAGGAAGCCAAGCTGAGGCTATTATGTAGGTACTCATATTTGAAAGTACAAACATCATTCTTAACTGTGGGCCGTATAGGAAAACAGGCAGCTTGCAAGAGTTGGCATGTAGGCCCATTTGCTGACCTCTGGTCAAGAACAGTGACAACGGCTTCATAATGAAGTGGAGCACGTCACAGTAAGCGTGCTGCCTGGCCAGTCCCCTCCCTAGGTTGACCTGTGCACCTGCCATGAGGGTTCCTGATCTCACTCTCACCCCCAACCCAGGATGTGGCACACATTAGTCGCTCAACAAGCAGCTATGATAGGGACATATCAGCCACACCTCAAAGGGCCACTCCAGCCCCGTTACCATAAGGTATTCCTGGGCTATGGGAACAGGTCTCTGCACACATGACCCCCAGATGGCCATAGCTACAAAGTGCCTTACCCATCCTCTGAGAGGACCCCAGGTGGGCACACGGGTGCACAGGTCCCTCAGGACCCGGATGACAATGACACATGACTTCAGCCCGTTGGCTCTGGCCTAGAAGAACAAAGCACAGGCTCTTTATACCACGATACTTCCCGGAACACAAGGCAAACGTGAACAACACAAGTCTCAGGGGCGCTACTTTGTCCAGGGTAAAAGGGTGAATATTCACAACCATCAAATGTGTGGTCGGCAGCAATGCCACCATGTAGACAAGAATAATGGTACTCTTGGCACAAAGCAGCAGCAGCCCACCTACTCAGTCACAAGCCTCCTTGGGGGTGTCAAATTGTTATGTGCTCTTTGTTAGCAACTGCACACCTGCAGGTGCTAAGTTCAGCACGGCGCTCTTCAATGTTACCGAAACTTTATGGTGCAAGTTAGCCAAGTTAAAACTTAGGAATTCTCTACCGAAAGACAAATAGAAGAACAAAATGCAAACCTGGAACCACTTGGCGTGTCGGAGGGACGCCAAGGCAGCAAGGCATTTCTGCCTGTCCAGGACGTCCGGGGGGTCGTTGACTGATAGCGTTTCTATTCATGGATGGAATAAGAAGACAAGGCACAGTTTGACCAAGGGGTTTCTGTCAGGTGGAAAGGGGATGTGGCAGCTTCCTAAAGGGCAGCAGAGGCTCCCAGAATCTCAAGTCATCTCCGCCCTGGACCAGGGAAGGAGAAGCCAGAGTGTGTTAACTCTGCCCAGAGAGAAAATCGTAAAAATCAGAGGCCCCTCAAAAAAAAAAAAAAAAAAAGGGAAAAAGAAAAAAGAAAACACAAGTGGGAAGTTACACTACAAGGAATAATCCCATAGCGGATGGGACATATAGGTGGATCCTATCTAATCTAACAGACTTGTTACCTTGCTTCCTCCCTATGATCTCCCAATAAATTAGCTATGCTAAAAATTTCAATTGGGGGGTGGGGGGGAACGACCCGCACACACACATACACAACACACACACATAAAAAACCCCACAAAAAAGGTGGGGGAAGTGGAAATGAACTTCCTCTCTGCTTCCCACAATAGCCATCCTAAGGCGTCTGTAGCAAAGGGGACCACCTCTGCCCACCAGGCGGGACTGCCCTAGCCCCAGCCCTTGACAGAGAGAGTCCTGTTGGTCAAAGGTCCAGCGTCCCTAAATTGATAAGCTAGTAGGGCTTTGGTAGTTGGAATCAGATATCAGAATCAAGGTAATCAAAGAACAGCAACAAGAGTGCCAAGTGTGAGCCTATGCTGCAGCAAAACCAAAGCGTTTGTGCCTTCTGCCGGCTGCGTATCAGGGATTTGGATAAGGCCTGTTTCCTTTACTTTGTGGTGTGAGATTTGAGATTAATAAACATCCACACAGAAGAGATGTATGAGTGGCCCTGGGTGGACTTGAAATTGTGAAAGCATTATTACCATCTGAGGTTTTGTTTTGAAAAATCACACAACTGTTTAAAACTTTATCCAAAACTCTGTATCAGCTCTTCGCATTTCAATCACTGAACTGATAAAAGCAGCCAATGGAAGGAGGACAAACGAAGAAGCCCTCAGTTCTGCGGCACCACAAGCTGTTAGCACAACTCCAACATGTTCATGCAGAAACCATCTGGTTGTCTTCCATATTTTAAAAACTGTAACATCACCCGAGACAGCTTTTCCAAGGCCAGAGAATGGCTAAACAGAAAACCCAAGTATAACACTGATGACAAATTCAAGGATCAAGATAAACCAAAATGGTGCAATCATCTGAAAAGTGCTACTCACTTTTAGTGCAACTGTTTGTTCAAACTCCCCAGTACCAAAACCGAACGGGAGGTATGATCTCAGAGTCATGTTAAACTCCCCAGTACCAAAACCGAACGGGAGATATGATCTCAGAGTAAAGGTGGGCAAAACTACACCGATATCCTTCTATCAACGCAGTCTAAAACTGAATAGCACATTTGAACAGTGAGGGAACACCAAGTTTCCAAAGTCTGCTGGCCTTCTCAGCCTCCCTACCTCCAGCTAACACTTTCTCCATTTCTTCTCTGACAACGGGAGATGTCAGGTGGATGGTCAAGGACAATGGAGGTTCTTTTGTGTTTTTTATCACAATCGCAGCATCATCAACAGATTGGAGTATTTCGTACTTGTCTTCTGTAACAGCCTAAAAAATAAAATGCAACTTTCGAAAACACTTTCTCCTCAAGGGAATCAACAGTTCTGTTTAGCCCTGCTTGTTACTGCAGCAGACAGGCCAATTTCTTGGGGCATGACGGACAGCAGTCCCTTCATCCAGGGGGTAAGGACCTCCCTCTCGCTGGCTAGGTCTTGGCCATTTCTGGGTACTTCGTAAAGAAAGAAGTAATTTCACAGGGAGCTTCATAATGCAATAGGCAAGAGTTTAAGGTCTGTGAGGAGACGAGTTTGAATCCGCATTTTGACATTTGGTGGTTGTATAACTTTAATCACTAATCTCATTAAGATTGTGGTTTCTCATTTGTAAAATGGACTTAATGACATAACCTACACCACAAAGCTGCAGGAGGCTTAAAGTGGGCTCTGCATGGAAAGCACAGCGCCCAGCATACAACGGGCATCCAGCCACCGCTATTTCCAAACCTGGATAAGTTGTGTGAAGTAAAAACGGTGTAGTCTGTATAAAATGATGCATATTAAAGCATGTACTTGCTGCAAATGAATGTGTCTATAAGGATGGTCACAACAGTCTGACTTCTGCTTTCTTCTTTATAAGTTATATACCTTGATAAAGAAAATTCAACCTTTTATGATTTTTTTAAAGGGAAACAAAGTAAGTATCACGTAGCAGGAAGGACAACTACACTTTGAAAAATCTCACTTGGGGTTTTTCTCCCTCAGCTATACTGGCCTTCAGGCTGGAACATTCTGGGGAGTGGGGCTGTCTTGTGCATTGTAGGATGATGAGCAATATCTCCAGCTTCCACCCAATTGATGCCATTAGCACCCCCGACTCATCACACTGTGAAAACCAAAACTGTCCCCAGAATCTGCCATGTCCCCTGGGGGGAAAAACTGCCCCAGTCAAGAAACACTAACTTAAATCAACAAAAACACACTTTATTTGTATCTTTCTCTAAAGAGCAACTCTATATAAAAAGTTGTCCTTCCTTTAGAAACACATCAACTTAATCTTCTTCAATTAGTATGTTTTTTATAGATAAGGATAAAATTAACTTAAAAATTACTTAGTAATTCGGGGTTTCGTACATAGCAGAGCAGCTCCCTCGCTGCGATCTACTGAAAGCCCTCGACACAAGGGTTTGTAAAAAATAAAAATAAATAAAAAAATTACTTAGTACTAAAACAGGAAAGCTTAGGGATTCATCTTAAATACCGCTCCAGAAGTATCTGCTATATTGCATTAGCTCCATATTTCAATTCAGACCTTTGTCCCGAACCCCAAATTGTTAGTCACATGCGACGGAATCCGTGTTTACATACAAACGTGAACGGTGGTGTGTTTCTAAGGAATGAGATTTTTTAACTTTTGCTTTTACTTTCTTCTTTTGCTTATCCTGTCACTAAATCCAGAGTGACTGTGTCCCAAGGAGGCAGCACATGGCCGTGATGAAGCCCAGTACTCACCAGCTGGGGATGCTGGGGTCAGTTCATCAGCATTCCTGTACCTCAGTCACATCTTCCCAAATACTTAGAAGACAAAGCCCTAAGAAGGGCGTTGTGAAGATGAAATGATACTTGTGATGCGCATGCCTGGCCTAGGATGGGGTGTAGTAAATGCTCAAGGAATGTCACAGGCTATTCTTTATGCAATACTTTTGTGATGAAACAAACTTGTTTTTAAAAAGTTTTTGTTTATGTCCAGGTTTGGATCAGGGAGGAAGAGTTAATCATTGTACTATCTATGCATCTACCCAATGGTGTCTGGATGTGACGTTCACGCCAAGTGAGGCCTTAGAACAGCATAGCCCGAGCATCTGGGTGCAATTCGCAGTCAGCTAGCCACTGTCCACAGCACCTCAGTGGCTCTGGGGCATTTTGCCTGTTACCTATCCAGAAGGCGTGAGCATAACAGGTGCAAGGGTGCGTTTGGAATGTGCCTCGTAGCACACGGCAGTTAGGCATCTCTTCCTCTGCCCCTCATTCTCAATAAGTAACACCCATCTCCACCCAGTGGAGGCAGTCACTCACAGTGAGCTGGATGGCCAGGTTGTCAGCCACCTTGTCCAATAGGGCAGTCGTGGGCTTCTCCTTGCATAGTAGTACCAACTCCAGGTCCAAATCCCCCTTGAGCAGTAGGCCCTTTGCCACAAGGCCAACACGCATCACACCCCGCAGGGTTCTGGTCATGTGCTCCGTCTTCTGCTCCCTGAGAGACAGACCAATGCATGGTAAGTGAGGGATTCAGTCGGGCCAGAACCCAGAGGCACCAGAAAGGCTGGAGTTTCTTTAGAAAAGAAGATGGCCGGTCTCCCTGGGGAGGGGGGGGGGGGTCGGCAATAAAACTTCAAACTTACCCTGCCCCTTCTTTGGTCTCATCCTCCGGGGGCATTTCCAAGTTCTCAGACTCAGCGTGCTCGCCACTGCCTTTCTCCTGCTCATCAATCCAGTCGGACACAGCTTTGAGAGCCCGCTCTGTGTGGGACACCATGTTCTGGACGGCCTCCAGTTCCTCTTGGGTTGGATAAACAGAAGAATGCTTTGCCATCACGTGGCGATCATCATTTACAAAAATTCGCAATGGACGCTGAAAATATGGAAACTCAGTTAAAAACAATGCAGGGACACAAAGCAACCTACAGCTTACCTTTTAAGCTGCACAGCTCATAACTATGCTTTATCATTCATGTGAAAATAAGGCTACAGTAGTACACCCCTATCCGCGGGAATACATCCCAAGACCCCCAGTGGATGCCTGAAACCTCAGGTAGTACTGAACCCTATATATACTATGTTATGTGCTTGTCCTATGTGTATATAACTCTGATAAAGTTTAATTTATAAATCACGCACAGTAAGAGATTAACAGTAAATAATAAAATATACTATAAAAGTTATGTAAATGTGTTATTTCTTTCTCTCAAAATATCTCATTGTACTGTACTCGCCTTTCCTCATCTTCTTGTGATGTGATGACACAATGCCTACATGATGAGATGAAGTGAGGTGAATTTGAATTGTTTATTCCTGGAATTTTCCATATATTTTTGGTCTGCGGTTGACAACAGGTAACTGAAACCGCGGAAAGCAAAGCCACGGATAACGGGGGACTACTGTATATGAACATTACTGAAGGTCAGAAAAGTACAACCAAATATAACAGTTGTCTTTTCTTTCTCTAGGCAGTGAGGGAAGGAGGCACTTACTTTATATATTTTATAATATTTGAATTGCTACACTATGTAGTATAATTTTAAAAATCTAATGAAAAATAATAGAATCAAATGTTTTGAGGCAATACTACAAACATTTGTACACGAATGGAGAAATAGCATCTATGATTTAAAAAAAATTTTTCTTACCATTTTTACTTCTTTTTCTGTAGTGTCTGGAAATCAAATTTTGCTTATCTTTTCAAATTATGACAGATTTCCTTGGTGTTATCAATACTTCGACTATCTATAAGATCAGAAAATCTTTTTAGTTTCAATAATTTCACAGATGGATGAATTTTAGAACCCAGACAGCTGTGCTGCCTCATGAAGGAGCCCTGTTAGCACATCAGGACACATCTTTGTTTCCAAGTAACCACCACTAAGCCAAGGTATAAACAACTAATTATAAAATTCCCTAAAATGAAAACAGCTGGTTTCTGAAACCCGAGTCTCACCTCAGGCCCACACTGAGATGATTTTTACTTTTTCTATCTTCTTTCATCATTTCTTATATAATACATGCCAATTTTTACAAATATAAAAATATTAACAAGCCTCCAAAAAATGGTACAGGTAGAAATGTTCAGATAAATCTTGGTGTTTGGAGAAGGAAAGAGAAGGAAGGAGCTCTGATCCTTGAGGATAATGAAGACATAAGGAAAGCAGGAGACGTAGGGCCCCAAAAGGCTTCTACAACTTGGAAAGGCAAGAACCATCTGAAACGTCAGGTGGATGTGACCGCTAAACCACATGGACACACCTGTGGGTTCGGCTTTGCAGAGGCTGATACAACTGAAATGCACAACAGCGGTCTTCAAGACAAACGTAGCAATAATTACAATTTTGGACTCTTTAAATAGTATGCTGACTACAACCTACTCAATTCCCACTCTGTGCATGCAAATAGTCTGGTCCACACTGATATCTTCCAAATAAGAACAATAACAAAAAAACCCATCAACATGACATGCAAAAGATGAATGCACCCATTCCATGCAACCACCTAGCAGCTAGCTCCTTCAATCTAAGCCAGTTACCAATCAGGGCAGCAGGCTCATCCTGGAAAGGCACCTGCTTCTAGGACAAACATTGATGTGATTGGCCAAAACAAGAATTTCCCACAATTCTTTAGGATGACTTAACAATCAAATCGAAAATTTAAAGGTTCCAAAGTAGAACTTGAAAATTTAAGAGTGGAATGGAAGGCGATGGCCCTGCAGAGCCAGGCTAGAAGACAGATGGGATCAAAGGCTTCATGGTAGGGGAGAGAGAAGGCACAGGAGTGGGGAGAGGAGGACCAGTCCCTGGGCTCAGCTGCTGGCTGTGCGTGGGCCCTTGGTGAGCCACTTGGTTGTCACCAAGAGGGAGCTTCCATACACACACCTGGGCCTGAAACCCTGCTTAGCCACCCACACTACCCATTTGGCCTTTAAGTTTCCTTGGAGCTTCTTTCTACCCCTGCAACATGGAAGCAGCCTCTCCCCCTCTGCAGGAGACTGAAAAGTGAATGACTCAACCTTTGCAAAGGATGAAGCACAGTTACAGTCCGATCTACATACATCAACAGGCTGATGTGGGAGCTAAGTGATGAGTGATATGCACGCAAAAGCACATCCTCCTGTAGTTAGGAATCATCACCGTTCAGTTGGGGACAAATGATACTATGGTTGTGTTCGAAAAGAATGCCTTTACCTGCTAGATACATATTTAAGATAATTTTATGGCTAAAAGCACATGCCCAGTATTTGCTCTTAAATACTCCAGTGAGGTGGGGAGTGAAGAAGGATGAAACAAGACTGCACAATACTGATAGCTGTTGAAGCTGGGGGATGGGTATACTGGGATTCATTTGCACCTATTTGACAATTTCTGTAATAGTTTTTTTTTAAATGCACAGTAAACTTAAGTATTCTTCTTACAAAACTGCAGCCATGATAAGTAATCTAAAAATCAAACCAAAGCTCAGAAAACCAATTCCAAACCAATAAGGAGGCCACCAGAAATCATAGCCTAATGGTGAGAACCCATGTTAAACAGCGACCAGTCCTGGCCATATCTACACTGGAACCTCATCAATCTGATAACGAAGGCTGATGTTTAAAGACGTAGTTATTTATTCAACATGCATTCAGTGTGCAACTCCTCTGTGCCAAGCCCTGGGCTACCTGGTGTGATCATGATGGACATGGCCCGCAAGTCCCCTGTTCCTTAAGACGTGGCTAGCTAGCACACCCTGAAGGACAAACTCCCTCCCTCCAAGTCTGACAAGGTGCAGGAACCAATGCTTTATTGTACACCTACCACCTATTCAATCTCACATCCCTCCTCAAATATCAAATCTAGAGATTTTAAAAATAACACAGCTTACACCAAGGTTCCAGGTGGCTCAGACCTTTATAAGGTTGATAATTGACTGCGTAAAATCTACTTAAAAGGAGCCCCTGAGAGAAGTGGCTGATTCGGCACCTGACATAGGAACTGTACCAGGTGGCATGGGTCAGAAAGCAAGAAAAGCAAGAAAGCGTTCAGAGACTGATACAGGCTTGTCCCAATACATTTGAGGAAAATGAGCATCAAAAATAATAATGCGGGTCGGCCGGGTGGCGCGATGGTTAAGAACTGGCTTGGGACGCCAGAGGGCCCCGGTTCGGATCCCACATATGAGGGCCGGTGACACTGCCCTCCACAGCTAAGATGCTGAACAACAGCTCAACCTGGAGCTGGGCTGCCATGAGTCGCTGGCGATAGCGTAGGCTGCAGCCCCTGTGGCAGTGGTTGCCATGGGCTACCGTACGTAGCCAGCAGCCAGCGTGAGCGGCCAGCAGCCGCCGTGAGTGGCCGTCCAGAAGCCGGCGACTGATCTGCCTCGCCCGGGAAGAGAGCAATGATGGTGCCAACTTGGGCCAGTGAAGCAACGTCCTCCACAACTAGACTGAAGAACAAAACGACAGCAACTTGTCTGTTCCCCTT
>NW_017731648.1:691861-707958 GCF_001890085.2 Hipposideros armiger | reverse complement strand
AATAATAATAATGCTTCCACCTATATGAAAGTTCTAGAATAGGCAAAACTAATAGATGAGAAAAAATTCAGAACAACAGTTGCCTTTGGGGAATGGTGGTGGGGAACACCTGTAAAGGAGCCCAAGGGTGCTTTCTGGGGGTGTTGGTCACGGGCTACCTCTTGGTAGAGGGTGGTGTATGCAATGGTCAGAACTCATTGAATGGTCCACTCAAGACCTGTGTATTACTTCAAAAGAAAAAAAGAACTGTAAATACTGGACTCTAGGTAATATTCAGAGGGAAGACTATAACTTTCTGCTACTTACTTTAAAATGCATCATAAAAATACTGAAAAATGAACAGAATAGATGAACAGAAGTGTGAAACATAAGTATAGTCAAATATCAATGGCAGAACCTAGGGTGTGTATACAAGTAGGTCTTCAGTGTAAAACTGTGTCACCTTTTGTGTTTGAATTTTTCATAATAAAATGTTTCAAATATATAAAATTGATTCGGCACATTACATTTATACAAATCCATGTGTCCATAATGATACTTTAAAAAAAAACCTCATTTGCCACCATTGGAGATGTCTACATCCCAACTCCATACTCTGAAAATTACTGGGTTGTCGGAAAAGTCATGACGTATTTTTTTGTTTTTCGCTGCATTTTAAATTCGCTGTATTTTAAAAGGTACTGAAGCACACCTAGCTGATGTGGGGAATCTCTACTATAAATTCCATCTAACAGAGATAAGCAGCAGAAACTCCCCCCTTCTCCCACTGGGGATCAAGATAGTCATTGTTAAAATATCAGCCCGTGGGAAGTGTCTCTGGACATGCACACACCCCTCAAATGCACCTGTCTTCAGCAAATTTCCTGCATGTAAATTTCCAACTGCTGTCTTCACCTCATCGTTTAAAACTCGGAACATAGGTGTACCTCTGCTCTAGGGGGCTGCCTCACTTATCTTCCTCTACTCCAAGTGGCAGGACCAGGAGAAACCCCTGATGGGACTCACTGGACTGTGGCTGGCTCTAACCACCACATTTGGCCCATCTGTAGTACACTCATCCTGGGCCCTTCTCCTACACCAGGCCTTGGTGGTGATGCCTCCTGATTCAGGTGGACAAAGTGAGTAAGAGTACTCATCATGTGAACTAAAACGAACGTTTAAAAACTAGAACCAACGCTCCTTTGTGGGGCAACAAAACCTACCTCTTGCAACTCTATGTGAGCCCAGATCTGTCAACCAGGCCAGCCTCTCCGAAGCCAGCTGCTCTGACCTTAAATACCAGGGAATGCATCTCATTAAGAAACACAGAGATCTGGATGAGCAGAAACCTCCTTTTCAAAACTTTTAGCCAGAAACACTGCTAGCTAAGGAGAAACCATAACACGCACACACAACACTCCACTGCCCCCTACCAACCTAACTAAACAAAAGCTATGAACAGCTGCACAAAACTGCTCCTGCAACCTTGTTCATGATTCAAACCTGGGCACAAGCCTAATTTTTACTAGGCCAAGGGAGGTATGAGTGGAGAGTGAAGGATCACGATTTTAAACATAACCTGTGTGGTTTGAGATGTTCTAATATACAGGAATCAGGTTTCTTTCTTTTGTTCTCAAAACCAGCCCATCCACCGCATGGAGTTACAGAAGTTTAAACCACAAAACATATGCTTGCAATGTGATGACCATTTTTCTGACCTCTTGGTAATCAGAATGACGTTCATGGCACTTACTGCTAGGAAAGAAACATGCCCAAGTCAGCATGTGTGGATCAGAAAGTGTTAGAACGAACCTATGCCTAACAGGTATAGTCCCATCTATCTTTGAGAGTGGGTCCCCTCCTTCCAGAATATTTCACAAAACCTTACAGCTATCCCAGCAACTCTGGGGAATTGTCCTGAAGCGGGTGCTGGTCCTAAAAAGACTTTGACATGTACAAGGACCCAACCCAGCTCCTGGTTTCGTCACCTCTGGAACTATCCTATCCTGGGGATATGAAAGAAAGCGATACACACGTGCTACTCTTTAGTGACTCCGTCATCATTTACAGATTCGCATCAAGGACACATAGAAAATGATTTTAACAAAGCAACCCAGGCAGAAGATGCCAATCTCAAATCTAGTTATGGACACTACTCTGAGAAAAAATTAAGGCCAACACAAATCTGAAGTCACCAGTGCAATAGTTCAGAGTTCTGTCTGCAACAGTGTTTTTATTGGTCCATAGGAAGGTATAAAGTTAGAAATAAAGATTTTCACAAATATTTTCAATGTAAAGAGCCATCCTTTAAACTTAATTTTCTTCCTATATTTTCAGTGTTAAAACATCCTTTTTTCTGATGAAAAGATGAAGATGGTATATGATAACTAGTTAAAAAGAGATCTTCCTTGAAAACATAAAAAGTTGGCAAATACAGATTGTTACTCAAAATGTTTCTGGAACTCCCAACAGGTCTGTGAGACGAAGGACCCCAGCCAGGCCCTCTGGCATTGTGGAGCGCCCATGGGTCTTAGAGACAGAAGCCCCAGGTTTGCATTCACCTGGGCTCCGCAATTTGGCAGCTGTGGGACCTCCAGCAAATTACTTGCCTTTTTGGAGCTGGGTCAGAAATGACATGAAAATACAACTAACGCCTCATACTTGCAAATAATAAGTATTAAAGGTGACAATGTGGGAAAATGCTTTTTCAACTGTAAAACTACATCTGCAATGTATTACAGGACTAATTTCAATTACTCTTGGATGAACCAATAGAAATGTTTTAAAATCTGCCTCCAAGAAGATATAATATCACAGGAGAAGGTTTAACATGATTCCAAGAGGGAATTATCAAACCTTCTTTCCAACATGTTCTTCAGGCAGCAAGGAGGTGAGAGAAGCCAGCATAGCAAATCTTCCATACCTGGTGGGGGAACACGCAACTCATCCACATCTATCCCCGGGCCTTGGAGGATTTTTTTAATGTAGCATACAATTCAACTTCTTTACTTTTCTCAAAGTGTTTTTCCCCCTAGTTAAGAAGAAAATAAGACTGCCTCTCAAAGGACATTAACATTAACACTCAGACATCTGAATTATTTTAGTAGGTAAGGGTATCTTTTTTAAATGAAAACTTGCCATTTTGAGATAATTGTAGCTTCACCTGTGTTGTAAGAAATAACAGAGAGATTAAGTGTACTCTTCGCCCAGTTTCTCCCAGTGGTAACATTTTGCAAACTACAGTACAATATCATAACCACAATACTGATACTGATACAGACTATTGTCAAAAGGATCCCTTCTGTTACCCTGTATATAGTCACATTCACCTTCCAACTGCCCCGCATGCCTAACAAATACTAACCCATTCACCATTTCTGTAATTTTGGAATTCCAAGGATGTTATACAAAGGGAATTGTAGAATATGTAACCTTTCATGATTGGCTGGTTTCATGCAGCATAACTGCTTAAAGATTCATCCAAGTTGTGTATCAACAGTTGGTTCTTTTTTATTGCTAAGTATTGGGTTGTCAGAAAAGTCATGACGTATTTTTTCTGTTTTTCATTGCAAAAATGTGTCATGACTTTTCTGACAACCCAATTGTATTCCATGGTATGGATGTACCTTGATTTGTTTAACCATTCACCTGCTGAAGGACATTCCAATTCTTGGCTATTACAAACAAAAGCTGCTATGAGTATTTGTGTATCAGTTTTTGTGTGAACATACATGTTCATTTCTTTGGGATAAATGCCTAAGAGTCAAATTGCTGGGTCATATGGCAGTTTCCTGTTAGTTTTGTGAGAAACTGCCAAAGGTGTTTTTCCAGAGCTGAAGCCTTAGTTTTTAAAAAACAAACTCAAGTAACTTCACCAAATTTGACTCAATTCACCTTCTCTCCAACCCTGTCAGTTCACAGATCCGCTGTGAAGCTGTAGTTATTGATGACCTCTCGTTGGGCAGGCCACAGACCTCCCTACTTTCTGGGCAACTATTATCCCCTCCTGTAAGCATTATGCACAGGTCACCCAGAGGACAAATATTTAAGTACTGCTATGAGCCATGGGGTTGGCCTGGTATTTCCATATTGTTGACATTCAGACTGTTTTCTTTCTTAGCTGAGCCATCCTACCACCTGTTGGCAGCTCAGCAGCAGCTCAGCTCCGGCTGGGACTCAAACCGCTGTTGCTCAGAGCTTGCCCTCTTGAGTGGGCTCTTAACCAACTGAGCCACTCGGCCAGCCCAGACTGTTTTTTTTTAATTATAAATACATAGGATTATCAAACTGCAAAAAATTCTACATGTACCACTGAGAGGCAAACCTAACTTGCAAAATTTCATTCTTTAAACACACAAACACACGCGCGCACACTCAGATAAAGAGTGAAAGTAGTTGAAGTAAAGTAGTTGAAAGGCAAGCAGCAGAAAAACAAGTGGCCTGGGAGATTATCCCAATTAAGACCTTACACTTGAGTTTGAACCACAATCCTACTGAAAATAAAAGGGAAGGCTGTTTGGAATGTTCAATAAAAATTACCATGGACCTCAAAATGTCAATAGCACCACTTCTCGCTGATCAGCTAAGATTATAAAAATAATATGGAGCAAACTTACACACTCTAATAAAAGGATGCACATTCAACTCTGTGTCTAAATGATCCTTGGTGATCATATGGCCCCCAAGAAAATGGCCAAGACAGTAAACTCATTTTCCTGTTAAAACTAGTGGCTACATTTTAAATTTCTTCATTATATGCACATTCAATGAGAAGACAAAAAAATTTCAACTGGGCATTCATTGCTTTCTCGAGACATCTAAAAGCAGCAGATGTTAAGTGTCTGTCTTAATTCCCAATTGCAATTTATAATGGGATCACCTATAAAGTGCTGTCTTGGAAAAATCCCACAGAAGTTGAACAGAGCATAAATATGGCAAGAAACCATTTTTAAAAATTAGTATACTGACAAGGCTCCCTAGCAAACACCTGCGTGGCTGGCTTTCACTATTATTTCTACAATGCTGCTAGAACCACAAAGAGGCAGCACCAACTTATTCTAAACAACAAAGCAGAGAGGGAAGCTAGTTGTTTCAGGAGAAATTGTCAGATGCTGCTGCAGGAAACTGAAGTCAGCTTCATCCCTTCAGGACTCAACACCCTTCACTAACAAATTGGTGTAGACTCCTGTCAAACCACTATCTGCCTCAAATTCCAAACCCTTCCGCTGGAAACAAAAATTAAATCTTCCTCTCTCGGGACTTTGCATCCAATATAGAGAGCGCCTAGAAAATCCTAGTTCCTGTGAAGGTGCGATCGAAGCATGAAGTGAATAAAATGTCACCACTTCATGGGCCATACATGCTAATACTAGAATGTGATAGTTACACATCTTTCAAAACTGCACAAGGTTAATACACTTACTGACAAAAGGCAGCAGGTCAAGTCCAAGGAGGTATAAACCCAAGTTTCTAGGGAAAAGGCATCATTCCTCTTAGCCATAAAAGGTGAAATCAAGAGTAATTGGGGAAGGGGGGGTGGGTCAGAGAAGTAATTAAGAGGGAGATGTCCCAGCCCAAGGAAAACTTCTAAAGCCTTTTCCAGAAGTGAGAACATTTCCAACCCTCACACCTTGCAGAAGCCTAAAGACAGACAAGATGCTTGCCTACTGTTTACCCAGAGAAGAGGCTTACAGACTTATAAAAGATTCTTTCCTCACCACCAACCGCACCTGCCCCTACCTGGGGTACTTAACCAGGGGAGCATGAAAATGAATATCATATATGTGACATATGAGTATTAGCAGCCTCTCTTGCCGGTGTGAGTTTTGACAGAAATTTAAGAAACTAAGAAACAGCCTTAGATTCTTCACTCCCAGGACCATGGGTCTCCAAAAAACAAACAAACAAAAAAACCCTCTTAAGTATACTAGGAGCTAAAGGAATTTTTGCCTATAGGCATTGGACGAGTTCAGAAAAACAAAAGTGCAAACGATTAGACTCCACTCCACTCCAAAAAGAGGGTGATTCTCAGGCTTGCCCAAGCTCCTGGAGGATAGGGAGACTAGTAAATCAGTGTCCAGTGCTGTCAAGGCCAAGCCTGGCAGTAACTGCCAGCCCCCAATCAGCTCCAGACAACACTAGGGCCTGCAGAGATTCCACTGGCAAATGGCAGGGACCAGGAACTGCCCAGATGGCCAAGAGACAGCCCAGGAGCAAAGCCCCAGGACTAAGGGCAGGGATAGTAGCACCTGCCTGTGCCCAAAAGCCTTATCTTCTTTTCCCTTTTCCAGCTGTGAATGGGCCAGCCTCTGGTTCCCACACTTTATTCACAGCCTGAGCGGCTGCTGTCTGTACATCCCACGAGACCACACACAAAGCATCACATACAAAGCACAGTGGCAGCACTGTAAGCAATCCGTGAAGATTCCCAACCAGACACCTGAGGAAAAGAGAGACTAAATTTGAGTCCTAACTTCAGGTGACACCTTGTGTTTTCCCATGACCACTCGTAAAGAGGAAAGACTCCTAAGCCATCAGAAATACAGATTTACAATCTGAAATACGTGAATCTAGAAAAGGGAGGCTTATCACAGAAATTAATGTTCACTAAGCAAAATCCCAAGCAACTTGAAATAAATTTTGAAAATACTGAGAAGACATGGTTTACTCTCCCCAAGTTTAGACACTGAGCTGGGAGCGAGCATGCTTGTCATTGTACACCCCAAATAATTCATCCAGGTGGGGGATTAACCCAGGCACAAACTCAAAAGTAACCCCAAGAATCTCAGTCGTTCAACTACTTAAGGAAGTAAGGTAGAAGAGGGTTTTTAGCACTCGTGTTTGGGTCCCAAACTTGCAGATTACAGTGCACCCAAATACCGCACTGTATCACTATTTTGGGGGAGGATGCAAATCCTAAGCAATATGAAAAAAAGCTCAGCATCAATGAAACGCCCTCCCCCAGGTTTAGATCCTGATATAGGGGAGGCCTGGCTGACCAGAGATTTGGGGACCCCATGAACCCAGAAAGTCCTCCTCTATAATCCGCGTAGGGACAGGGCTCCAGAGAGGGAGCCCGCCTCTCCGCGCCATGTAAAGACAAAGGCGACCACGTTTCCCGCCTCCGGAACCTGGGACCCTCCTGGAACACGGGGCGGGAGTGGGACAAAGAGGAAGAGGGGGTGAGGAGGAGGGGTCGCCCCTGTCGCGCGGGCCTGGATGCTCCAGGCCCGAGGGGGGTGTGTGCTCCCAGCACGTGCGCGCGCGCACGCGGGGCGCCACCACAGACAAAGCCCGACTGGGGGAAGCTGCGGCTGGGGGCCCGGTGCGCGCGCACCCCCAGCGCGAGGCGCTGCCGCCGGACGAGGGGCCGCGAGGGGGGGACGGATGCGCGCGCACCGGGTCCTCGCCGCCGATGCCGCCATTTTGTTTCCTCGGCACAATGGGAGAGAGTAACGGCCGAGCGCGGGAGCGAGGCTGGCGAGGGAGGAATGAACCAGATGCTGGTGCGAAGGGACCGGGCGGAGACGAGGAGCGCGGGGCTCCTCCGGCCTTGTTCACCACGACACCTCAGCTGGGACCGCGCTGAGTGGGAGGACGGGAGGGGGGAGGGGCAAAGGCGGGAGCAGGCCCAGCCACCGCCACATTGGAGCTTACCTTGTTGGCGTCCTCTTCCCCGACTGCAGCCGCCGCCGCCCTCCTGCCACAGCCCGCTGGGGTCTGCCCCCAAAAGCCACGCGGTGCGCACCGGGCTGCTGAGTCCAACTGCAATGGCGAGAAGAGGAGGAGGAGGAGCCGGGGCCGGGGGCGAGCGGGCGGGCGGGCGCGCGCCGGGGAGGTGCGGGGCCACGTGACCGGCCGGAGCCCCGCCCCCTCGCCGTCGCGTTGTCGCTCGACGCAGGCCAGCCGACGACGGAGGCAGGAACGAAAAGAAGAAGGAGCTGGGCTCTAGTCACGTGACAGGAGCGTAGACGTTGCTTAGCTTGTCACGTGGTGTCGAAACGTCTGTTTCGAAGCCTTGCTTGATCATGTGGCAGTGGCCAATTTAGAGTCCTCCTGCGCCACGTGACAAGGACTTTTCTCTCGCCTTTGCCGTATTGGTCGGCCTGTATCTTGTGACAACGTAGGGTTTTTTTTTTTTTTTTAAGGGTGGTTTTAAGACGTCGTTATCACGTGACGCGGGGCAAAGGGAGGAGCCTCCTGCAGCTACCAGTTTACGCGCCTGCGCGGCTGCCATCTCACACCTGTCGCCATGAGTACGTTGGCGGAAATGACTCTGAGAGGTCTCCAGTTAGCGTCCTCCTAGTGGCCGGATCTCGGTCGAGGAGGTGTGGCCTCGAAAGGAGGCCGCCCCCCGGAGCTGCCAACCCACTCCCCTCTTTACCCTCGATAGGTGAAGAGTGGAGGTGCCAGTGAGTGGAACTGCCGGACCTGGAGCCTCCGAAAGTCAGAGCCGATCTGGTCTAATCTTCCATCCAGTTTCACAGATGGCGAAACTGAGGCCCAGTCAAGAAGGAGACCTGACTCAAGGATTCACGGCCCCTTCGTGGGAGAACCGGTGTTGCGACTCAAACCCTCGGCCAACAGCTTGGGTCTCATTAGTAAAGGTCCTATAGACCGAGCACCTTTTCTTTACCAGCCTCGTGTCGGTGAATCCTCTCGGACGTCTTGTGAGATCCCTGATGTATACAGTTTGTGCCTAAACTAAGCCCCGGCCCCCTCCAGTGTCAGGATTTGGCTGGCGTTCGACAGACGTTGCTAGGCTAGTAGACAAGTGCGAGGTTGTGGTTCAGACGCTGCCGAAATCCGGAACAAAGAGTTGTTGTAAAGGTTTTCTTCCTGAAGGAGATGAGAAGTCGTTGAAGACTTACAGCCTACTAGAGGGTCTTCCTAGCAAAAACGTAGGGACGGTGAAGCTAATTTGTCTGCCCTATGTTTGAATCGCCCGGCGTAACCAAGGCCTAAGCCTCCGTCCGTTTCCTTATCTACAAAATGATTATTTTTCTAAAAAGCACTTAACAAAATTCTTTGTGCAGAACAAGTGTCCCAAAATGATAGCTATTATTTAAAAAGGTGTAAAAATATTATTACAGAAATGGGTGTATGCTGTACCTGCTTTTTTATTTACACTTTAGTTAGGATTTTGAACCGATAATCTATTCACATGATATAAAAGGGTGTGAGAAAACAAAATTAGTCTTCCTCCCCCAGACACTCCTTGGCAGCCATTGTAAAGTTTTTTGCCTCTCCGGAAATGTTTAACTCCCAGAGATGCTTAATTGTATTTTTACTGCTGTTTTTTACATAAATGATAGACATTCTGCATCTTCCTTCCTTTCCTAACTTGGAGACCTTTCTTAAACAGAGCTTGAAATTCAAGTAAAGTTTGGTAAAATTAATGGCACATGTATTCAGACACTTGAATAAAGTAAGTTTAGCTAGTTCAATAATAAAGGTGATAACTTACTTTAATATTAAAGGTAGAGATCAGCAGTGTCTCTGACCCGAGTGAACAGGCTCAGAAGCACTTTGACTAGGCTAACAGCGCTACCAAGTGGCAGAACAGGGAAGGTTTCTAGTTTTCTGACTCCCAAGTCCAGGACCTTTCTTGGGAAGGGCCCACAGTTACATTTATGAGGAACTTGCTTTTGAGGATCTTATCCCTGTAAGGCAGCCCATATCAAAGAGGCAACAAGCACAGTAAGGGGCAGGTAGGATCCTGATTTCAAGCAGACTTTGGATCAAACCACAATCTTCATGGAGGAGCCCTGGACAGATATGGAGTTTTTCAACCTCAAAGCTTTGCTAGAGTAACCAGCCTGGAGAGAGTTAATGGTTGTGATTGTCACCTACTGGACTTATGGTCCATCAAATCCAGAAGATCCACTGGGTTGTAGTTAAAGTGGAGGAAACCAAAACTCCCTTAAAAGTGCAATCTATCTGGGCCTACCCCTACCTCACTCACAAGGAGCTGCTGGATAAGAGGTTTTCAGCCCAACCTGACAATTGCATTTATCATGCTTCTTGTCTGTGTTCTCTCCTTGGTCATCATACAAGTTGGAAACCTAAGACGCTAGCTGTCCTCGTCCCTGTATCTCCACCCTAACCCAGCCTCCTACCTTTGCCTTTCCATTACAACATAGTTAACAGTCCCTGCATGTACAATTCTCTCTCCCCCTTGCCTTAACTGACACCCCCTGTCATCTAGCTATAACCCTCCTCTTCCTATGTCATCTAGCTATAACTCTCTGCTCCCTATTACACCTTCCTCTATGTTGGTTGAAGATTAAGGTTTGTCCCCTCCTTTTTCAGTCCCTCTATCTAAACAGCTTCTGCCATCCTCAGGACTTGGATGTCCTTGAACATCTTCCACTCATTGTCTTCAGAGATTTCTACCACTTCAGCCCTCCCCGCAACTCCTTTGATCACACCCAAGAACTCCTCCCCTTGAAAGCTTTCTGAGCAATGCCAGCTGCCTTCCCACCCTCTTAGTAGAGTAGACCTGTGTTGACCACAGTGTTTTGGGGAACCACCCCTCTAGCTTGCTAAATATGTAGTTCGTTGGCAGGTCCCCACTGCCTGACTCCAAAGCTAGGCCCATGACCTGGCCACAGTGATTAGCTTAGTAGTGACAAATCAGGTCAGTCAGAGCCAGTGAGCACCAGGCCTGGGACTTTCGGGCAAGAGAAGCCCTGTTTCCCTGGTCTTGAAGCCAGAGAAATATAAGATGTGGTTAGGGGGATAAGAGGGTATACCTTGATGAAATAACTTGACAAAGAATGAAACCAGCCTGGGGCCGGCCGAGTGGCGCGATGGTTAAGAACTGGCTTGGGATGCCAGAGGGCCCCGGTTCGGATCCCACATATGAGGGCCAGTGACACTGCCCTCCACAGCTAAGATGCTGAACAACAGCTCAACCTGGAGCTGGGCTGCCATGAGTTGCCGGCGACGGCGTAGGCTGCAGCCCCTGTGGCAGTGGGTTGCCATGGGCTGCCATGTGTGGCCGGCAGCCAGCATGAGCGGCCATCCAGAGGCCGGCGACTGCCTTGCCCGGGAAGATAGCAATGATGGTGCCAACTTGGGCCAGTGAAGCAACGTCCTCCACAACTAGACTGAAAAACAAAAAATGACAGCAACTTGTCTGTTCCCCTTCCCCCAATTCCCCAGCACTGTTCCCATCCCCCCAATTTCCCAATAAAAATCTTTAAAAAAAAATTTAAAAAAAAAGAACTGGCTTGGGACGCCAGAGGGCCCTGGTTCGGATCCCACATATGAGGGCCAGTGACACTGCCCTCCACAGCTAAGATGCTGAACAACAGCTCAACCTGAAGCTGGGCTGCTGGGAGTCGCTGGCGACAGCGTAGGCTGCAGCCCCTGTGGCAGTGGGTTGCCATGGGCTGCCATGTGTGGCCGGCAGCCAGCATGAGCGGCCATCCAGAGGCCGGCGACTGCCTTGCCCGGGAAGATAGCAATGATGGTGCCAACTTGGGCCAGTGAAGCAACGTCCTCCACAACTAGACTGAAAAACAAAAAATGACAGCAACTTGTCTGTTCCCCTTCCCCCAATTCCCCAGCACTGTTCCCATCCCCCCCAATTCCCCAATAAAAATCTTAAAGAATGAAACCAGCTTGGAAGAAAACTAAACCAAAAGATGGAGTGAGAAATGGTATGGTGTTTCCTCAAAAAAAATTAAACATGGAATTACCACATGACCCAGCAACTGAAAACAGGGTCTGGAAGAGATATTTGCATTCCCATGTTCATAGCATTATTCACAATAGCTAAAAAGTAGAAGCAATCCAAGTGCCCATCAATGGGTGAATGAATAAAAAAGTATACTCATACAATGGAATGTTATTCAGCCTTAAAAGGAAGGACAGCCAGCCGAGTGGCTCAGTTAAGAGCTCACTCAAGAGTGCGATCTCAGCAACAGGGTCGCCGGCTGGAATCCCGGCCTGAGCTGAGCTGCCAACAGGTGGCAGGATGGCTCAGCTAAAAAAATAAATAAAGGAAATCCTGGCACATGTGGCAACATGGATGAACCTTGCTGGCATTACACTAAGTGAAATAAACCAGTCACAGCTGTATGATTCCACTTATAGGAGGTTACTAGAGGAATCAAATCCATCGAGCCAGGAAGTAGAGTGGTAGGTGCCTGGGAAGGGAAATGAGGAGTTGTTTAATGAGGACAGTTTAAGTTGAAGGAGATGAAAGAGTTCTGGAGATGGATGGTGGTGATGGTTGCACAATAGTGTGAATGTGCTTAATACCACTAAACTGTACACTCAAAAATGGTTAAAGTGATAAGTTTTATGTGTATTTTATGACAATTTTAAGAAATTAAAAGAAAAAAAAGGAGTGAAAGTGAAGCTAGGTTTTGGCCACATCATTTGAGCCCCAGGAAGTTGAGACCTGTGGGGAAAAAAATACACAGCCACACACAGTGATGCTATCATTTGGGCCACGTGTGGGACCCCAACCATCTTCAGGTCGTCATTCTCACCTGCCAGGACCCTCACTGCTGCCCCTAGCTCTTGCTCTCTCATCCCACAGAGTAGCTACCTATGACTTGCCTGCTGGGCTTCCTCGTTCTGAGAACCAAGACTTGCCTTTGGGGAACCTCCTCTCCACTTTGTTCCTGCCTCCCAGCCTCCACCTGGGTCTGGCCCATGAACCCCACAGCTCCTCTGGTCCAGTGACTGGTTCAGAGATGACCTTGCACTAAAATGGGCCAAAGGAGAGGCAGATTTGGGATTTGCTTCTGATCATCTGAAAGTTCTTTCTTTTGGGGCCACTGGCCTGGGAGGATGTAAGCCCATGATATACAGCTGTGTCCTTTCACACCTTACTACAGTCATTCAAACACCCTCTAACCTCAGTGCCTTTGCACTGGCTGTTCCCACTGCCTGAAACACTCTTCCCTCCACATTGAGAGCTTCCACCCTCTCTCAGCTCTCTGCTCAAGTGTCACCTTAGCGAGGCACACCTCCCCGACCACCATTTATTTTTATTTATTTATTTTTTCTTAAAGATTTTATTGGGGAATTGGGGAGAGGAACAGCATTGGGGAATCGGGGAAGGGGAACAGACAAGTTGCTGTCCATTTGTTCTTCAGTCTAGTTGTGGAGGATGTCACTTCACTGGCCCATGTTGGTATTGTGATCATTGCGCTCTTCCCAGGTAAGGGTCGCATGCCGGCTGCCGCCCACTCATAGTAGTTTATGGCAGCCCACTGCAGCAGGGGCTGCAGCCTACACCATTGCCGGCGACTCACAGCAGCCCAGCTCCAAGTTGAGCTGTTGTTAACCATCTTAGCTATAGAGGGTGCAGTGTCACTGGCCCTCGTGGGATCCGAACCAGGGTCCTGCTGCTCAGAGCTGGCGTCCCAAGCCAACTCTTAACCAATGTGTCACTTGGCCGGCCCCTGACCACCATTTCTTAAAGAGCACTGTCCAATTACGCTGCTTTGTTTTTCTTCAAAGTGTTTATCACCACCTATTATATAGTGATATTATCCATCTCCCTTGCTAGATGGTAAACTCTGAGACCACGAAACAAGGTTCTTGTTCACACCTGTAGGTCTACTATGTGAAGTGCCCGGCTTAGAACACTCAAAACAGCAAGTGAGTGAGTCCATGAATCACCCACACCTGCCCCCCACTGTGCCCAAGTCACTCCAACCTTACGGAGAGAGGAGCCAAAAGGGAACTCCCCACTTCCTTGAATCCACTTTTTTTTTTTTAAGATTTTTTTATTGGGGAATTGGGGGAAGGGGAACAAACAAGTTGCTATCCTTTTTGTTCTTCAGTCTAGTTGTGGAGGACGTTGCTTCACTGGCCCAAGTTGGCACCATCATTGCGCTCTTCCCGGGCAAGGCAGACAGTCACCGGCTTCTGGACGGCCGCTCACTGCGGCTGCTGGCCGCTCACGCTGGCTGCTGGCTACACACGGTAGCCCATGGCAACCCACTGCCACAGGGGCTGCAGCCTACGCCGTCGCCGTCGCTGGCGACTCACAGCAGCCCAGCTCCAGGTTGAGCTGTTGTTCAGCATCTTAGCTGTAGAGGGCAGTGTCACTGGCCCTCATATGTGGGATCCGAATCGGGGCCCTCTGGCATCCCAAGCCAACTCTTAACCAATGCGCCATTCGGCAGGCCCCTTGAATCCACTTTTTAAAAAATAAGGTATGGGGCTGGCCGAGTGGCTCATTGGTTAAGAGTTGGCTTGGGAGCACTAGTTCTGAGCAGCAGGGCCATCGGTTCGGATCCCACAAGGGCCAATGATGCTGCGCCCTCTACAGCTAAGATGGTGAACAACAGCTCGACCTGGACCTGGGCTGCCGTGAGTCGCTGGCGACAGCATAAGCTGCAGTGGGCTGCCGTAAAGCTACCATGAGCGGCCGTCCAATGGCTGGCGACTGATCTGCCTCAGCCAAGAGGAGCGCAATGATCACAATACCAACATAGGCCAGTGAAGCGATGTCCTCCACAACTAGACTGAAGAACAAAAGGAGAGCAACTTGTCTGTTCCCCTCCCCAATTCCCCAATGCTGTTTCCTCCCCCAATTTCCCAGTAAAATCTTAAAAAAATAAATTAGGTATAATATACACAATCCTAAGTGTATAGCTTGGCAAATATTTTCATGGTATACATCTGTGTAAGCACCACCCCAATCAAGATAAGGAATATTGTCATCACCCCAGGAAGTTCCTTTCTGCCCTTCCTAGTCAATTCTTGGCCCTCTTCTTACATCACCAGGGTTAGCTTTATCTGTTCTAGAAAGTTGCAGAATTGGAAACACACAACATGGCCTTCACTGTGTCTGTTAGTTGCCAGGGGCACTTTGAATTTTCAGCCAGCCTGTAACTGGCCAGCACACCTGCGCCTGCACGCCTGCTTTCTAAAAGGTCAGTGGTTCCCTTTCTTCTGGTTTGGCCTCATCCTGGATCATTCTGGATCTCTACCTCTCAGAGTTGCAAAGTACAGAAATTAATGCTGGCCAACCCAAGCAGAAAAGAGCTTTGGTAAAGCCTGCTGGTAACTCATAGACCATGCAGGAGGGTAGGAGGTGCTGGCCTGGAAGACCACACAACCAGGAGCAGCTGCTGGGGACAAGGTGAAATAACCATTACATGACCCTGCCCTTGTGGAGCTGATCTGAAGGGGGAGGCAGGCAATACACAGTAAGCAAAGTATATATGTCCCATAAGTGGCAAGTGCAGTGGACAAAAACAAAGTGAGCTGAGGGGTGTGCAGAGCTTGGGTAGGTGCAGTTTGAAATGAGACAGTGCACAGGAAAGTATGGGGAGCTGAGGGACAGAGGGGAAGCAAGTTGCTGGGAGAAAAGCCTTCCAGACACAGGGAACAGCCAGTGCAAAGTCCCAGAGGTTGTCTATACTTGTGGAAGGAGCAGCAAGGAGGCTCCAGGGGCTGGAGTGGAGCAAATGAGACAGGATGGGAGGAAGGAACATTCAAGAAAAGGTATATGGTTTTTATAAGGCCCTGTGGACCCAATGCAGACAGTGGCATTCACCCTGAGTGTGCCAAAAGCTGTTTGAGGGTTTGGGACAGTGAAAGCATAGGACCCATCCTGCGCCGCTCCCTTGCACACACCCTCTAGTCCCTGCTCCTCTCCACCAACTCCAGCTGAATCTAACTCTCTGTCTTCACCTCGCACCTGGGTGAGTTTGGGGGGAAAAAAAGAAAGAAAAAAAAAACCCAACAACCTCCCTAACGTTTCTCATTCATGTGGTACTCTTCCATGCAATGATTCGGTTGTTGGAAAACTCATGACGAATTTTGTCTATGTTTTTCAAAGGTCATTTGTTTATATAAAGAACAAAGATCAATCAATGATATATTGCCCGTTGTGTTCGATAACCTTTTGCCATCTTTCGGTGAGCTTCATAATTCCTTGTTCATAGAAGGACCTGTCTTTATTTGCAAAAAACTGAACAAGGTGCTGATTTATAGCCTCATCTGATTGAACGTTATACCACGCAAGGAGTTTTTTTAAAAATATTTTTATTGGGGAATTGGGGGGATGGGAACAGCACTGGGGAATTGGGGGAAGGGGAACAGACAAGTTGCTGTCGTTTTGTTCTTCAGTCTAGTTGTGG
>NW_017731648.1:657889-690086 GCF_001890085.2 Hipposideros armiger | reverse complement strand
GGGTGTGGCAACACATCCCATCCAAGCTCCAATAATTTTTGACGGGTGATCAAACTTGTGTGTGGTCTCGCGTTGTCGCGATGGAACACAACTCTTTACAATTAACAAGCTCTGGACATTTCTGGATGATGGATTCATTCAAACTGTCCAATTGATGACAGTACACATTTGAATTGATTGTTTGGTTCCTTGATAGCTCGAAAAACATGACACCTTTAAAATCCCACCACACTGAGAGCATAACCTTCCTCTGATGAATGTCTGCTTTTGATGTCGTTTAAGGCGAATCATCATGTCGGGGCCAAGACCGTTTGCACACCACATTGTTGTAAACAATCCATTTCTCATCACCAGTTATCAGTCGCTTCAAAAAAGGATCGTTTTCCTCACGTTTATACACGCCGTCAAATGAACTTCTTTGAGTTCATGCGGAACCCAAATATCGAGCTTGCTTACGTATCCCAGCTTCTTCAGGTGGTCATGAATGCTTGAATGATGGATGTTCAATGTTACTGCAATCTCTCGTGTCGTGTAATGTGAGTTTGATTCGATCAATACCTTTATTTTGTCCTCATCAACCTCGGTGGGCCTCCTTGACCGAGGAGCGTCGTTGAGATCAAAATCATCAGCATGGAATTTCGTGAGCCATCGTTGGCACTGACGTTCTTGTAGAGCAGGGTTGTCAAACTGGTGGCCCACGGGCTGCATGCGGCCCTCAGGTAATTTTTTGTAGCCCGTGATGCTCTGAAATAAAATGAAAAGAGAAAAAATTTTTATGAAGAAAATAGCGCTTAAGGGAGATCGAGGCAATACCGTACACACAATTCCCTCGTTAACCCTTTAACTACTGAAGACGAGTATACACTGGCCCAGTGTCTTTCCTGGGGGCCTGTGGGCGTGTATAAAAGCGCTGACTCAGAGCTGGCCGAGTGGCACGATGATTAAGAACTGGCTTGGGACGCCAGAGGGCCCCAGTTCGGATCCCACATATGAGGGCCAGTGACACTGCCCTCCACAGCTAAGATGCTGAACAACAGCTCAACCTGGAGCTGGGTTGCGGTGAGTCGCCAGCGATGGCGTAGGCTGCTGCCCCTGTGGCAGTGGGATGCCATGGGCTACCTACCATGTGTAGCCAGCAGCCAGCGTGAGCGGGCAGCAGCCGCAGTGAGCAGCCGTCCAGAAGCCGGTGACTGATCTGCCTCACCCGGGAAGAGCGCAATGATGGTGCCAACTTGGGCCAGTGAAGCAACGTCCTCCACAACTAGACTGAAGAACAAAACGACAGCAACTTGTCTGTTCCCCTTCCCCCAATTCCCCAGCACTGTTCCCATCCCCCCAACTCCCCAATTAAAAGAAAAAAAAAAAAAGCACTGACTCAGTTCCGGCGACGTTTGGAAGCGATATGTCTGCCACTCTGTGTCACGTAATGTAAACAGATCCCAATAGCGAAAAGGTTAAAAAGAGCACTCGGGTAAAAAAGAATAACTTTAGTTTTATAAATACATTAAATAAAATAAATGTTTAAATAAAAGCAATTATATAGTGTTTAATTATCCTATCCATATTCCTGAATCCTCACTTCAGAATATAAATTTAACAAAATTTGTAAATGTGATGTGGTCCGCGTGAATCTTGCCTGTTGCACCAAATGACCCGTGTTTTAATTGAGTTTGACACCCCTGTTGTAGAGCATTGTCACCATAAACTTTATGCAACTTTTCACAAGCTTGACGCGCGTTCTTCCATTTATGGAAGTAAAACAGTAAAATATGGCAAAAATGCACTGTTTGGTCTTCCATCTTCAACTTGTTGTAAAATCTCCAAAACTCAAGTAAATCGCTCATTTTGTGTGTGTGTGAAATTAATAATTGATAAGCATCTGTAAAGGGCATGAAAAACAAGAAGCAAATGCTAACAGAGAATTTTGCACATTCGTAAATAGGTTTAAATCAATATATGATAGAAGTCGCTCTTTTTTTTTTTTTAGAATGAAGCTAGCACTGTCATCTGTCAAATGACATAGCAATAACATAGATGCGAATGGCTCTAGTACTTCCAAAAATGAACTAGTGCCATCTGTCGCAAACATGCGTCATGACTTTTCCGACAACCCAATAGATGATTTCTCATACCTCCTTTCTTCTCACAGCTTCCAACATCTCCTCACGCTCCACTCTCAGCTGATGACCTTCCTTCTTCTTTCCTGAGAAAGTAGTCGCTCGTGTCCAATTCTTCTGCCACAGCCACAAGCACTTGTGCTACATTCCCTGCCTTCCACTTAGCCCCAGATGTCCCTCTCTGGCTCTCCTCTGCATCCACTTTTTCTCCTTCTCTTCCCAGGGCTCAGACCTCACTTCTCTCTATACTCACTCCCCAGGTGATCTCAGCCAGCCCCATGACAGACCATGAAAGACCATCAAAACACTGAGCATTCCTGATTGCATGCCTCCAGCCTGGTACTCTGCCTTGAAATCCAGGCACACACATCCAACCATCTATGTGACAGTTTCCCTTGGAGATACTGCATTCAGCAGGTCCAAAGTCCACCTACCCATAGGACATTGTCCTATCCAGATCCCTTTGGATCTGCTTTAGTTTCTTTGCATCATTATTAGGGTTTTGCATGTTTTTGCATCTGAGAGTTTGCATCTGCAACTCTCAGGGCATTACCCTGGGCTCTGGACCACGTTGCCAATGCACCTTTGTTGCATATTTAGGGAATGAGAAGTGCCTGGGAGCTTAAACATTCTCCTGGGGCTGCCTTTAGTCAAGGACTTACCAGTGTAGAACAACTTGGAGAAGTACTAACTCACCCTCCAGAGCTCCCTGCAGGATTAGATGCCCTCTGCAGGATTCTGCCTGAGCTTGCTCCCCTGCAGCCCTGCTTCCTCCTGTTTCTTTGGCTCCTCTTTCACATTCCACATATAGTCAATCAGGTCAGTTCCACCTTCAAATTATATCCCAAATCAGCATGCTTTTCGTCCCCTTCACCAAGACCACCTAAGTCTAGTCCACCATCAGCATGCACCCAGACTAGTGCAGTAGCCTCCTCATTGGTCTCAATGCTCCTTATTTTGTGTCAGACAGTCTTTGCACACAACAGCCAGAAGGCTTTGAGCATGCATAAGAGACCAGGAACTTAAATGCTGCTGTATGCTAATAACAACCACTAACACTGCACTTCCCCAGGGTCAGGCACTATGCTAAGCCCTCTACATTCATTCAGTTGTCCCATGCCTGTATACTGAGTGCCTGCTGTGTACCAGGCACTCTACCCTGCACGGGATAAGGTGATAGAGAAGAGGCAAGCTGAGTCCTTTTTGAACTGACATTCTAGGTGGGTAGACACACTTAGTAAGTGTGGAAACCAATAAATAATTGGAGATTGTGACAAGTGTCATGAATAAACAGGGTGATGTGGTCATCACCAAGAGAGGGCAACTTTAGATGAACAGAGAAGGCTTCCTAGAGGAGGTTATCCCTGAGCTGAAGGTGGAAGGATGAGGAGCTAACCTTGCAAAGAGCCAGGTGGAGAGCATTTCAGGCACAAGCCCTGGGGCCAGGGTGGCTGAATGGGTCAGCAAGAGGGAAGTGATGACACAGATTGGGCAGGGCCTTGTGGGCTGTAGTGAGGACTTCGGCTTGCACTGAGTAAGGTGGGAACCATGGAGGGTTCTTGATCAAAGAAGCAGCATGAACTCAAGTGTCCACAGGTGCCCTCCTGCACCTGTGGGAACAGTGGAGGCAAGGAGCATGATGGCAGGGGCTAGGGACCAGGGGTGGGCTGCACTGGTCCTGGTGAGTGATAATGGGGGCTGTGAGCTGAAGATATGGGGAGAAGTGGGCAGGCTTAGGAGCTATTTTGGAGTTGGGGCTAAGAGAAGCTAGGGTAAGGAAAAGCACACAAGACAGTAGGTATGGGCTTTGGGGTCAAGGAGACCTGGGTTCAAATGCCTTCTTGACCCCTTTGCTGCTGGGCAACATTTAGAGATGTCGCTCAACCTCCCTGCCTCAATTTATTAATGGGGAAAGAAATAGAAGAAGGGTATGGTACGCAGATAGGAAATACTCAAAAAATGGCAGCTAGTTAAAAAATTCCAGGGGCAGGGGATATATGGGGGAGAAAGGCAGTTAATACGGTGGGGCAGCGGTCCCAAAGGTGAGACCCATAGCTGGCACTAGGGGGCAGCAGCAAGCCTCCAGGCAGCAGGGCTGGGCGCACTTTGCAAGTCCGAAGCGGCTAGACTAGACTGTAGCACCTCAGGTGACTGGGCCTAGGGACAAAGCAAGCCTGGGGCCACGTGTCCAGGCCATGTGACTGAGGAGGAGGGCAGGAGGTAGAGAGGCCATGGCCGCCTTCTGGAGTCTAGGCACCAGAACCTAATAAAGGACATTTGTTCAAGAGAAACCTGAGCAGCCTGCACAGTGGAATTCAGGCGGAGACAGGGGCCAGCAGATAGGGCTTCCTGCCCCTCCTTCCCCTGGGGACAGTCACCCCAGCTCTAGAATCCCAGGGCCATCAAAGCCGGGGTTCCCCCTACCAGCCTCCCACTGCCCCTACAAACACTCCAGGCTCAGGCTCTGTACAATAGGCACTTTATTAGTGGTTGGAATGCAGTTACACGCAGGGGTGTGTGGACAGAACGGGGGTGGGAGGGCTGGCAACAGGCACAGGACACAGAGACCCCAGGCAGGGATTTCTCCCTCTCCAGGATCCTGGAACGTGGGAGATCCTGGTGCTGATGAGCAAAGACATGAATTCAGGGGCCTTCGGATATGGTGAAGGGGGAACCAGGAGACCAGGTCCCAAATTCAACAAATTTGGCAAAAGGATCCTCAAGATGAGGTGACTGGGCACAGGGGCCTGGTGTGCCTGTGGCATCTGCCCCACACTCCTTCCCCTGAAATCATCCCTTGGGTGGATTCAGTTTTCTTTTCTCTCTTACAAAGAGAGCTGTGTCAATAACTAGCAGAGGAGGGGAGGAGAAGGGGCGGAATTCAGCCCAGCTCTTCTAGCCAGCCAGCAGGTTTCCATTAGGCAACTATTAGCAGTCTCCTCCCTCCTGCTCCCAGCGGCCTCCCAGAATAGTCTCCCTCTTCATCTCCCATCCAGAGGGCCTGCTGCTGCCTCCCATGCCAGGAGACACCCCCACCTGGGCACGCACTCCCACCCCAGCCATGCCAGACAAACGGAAGGCACTCCTCTGTGGCCCTATCTCAACTGTTGAGACAGACAGAAAAAAGCTAATAGACGCTTTAACGCATGTCCAACTTAAAATAATAATAAAGAAATGCATGTGGTGGTCTGTGAGCCAGTTGTTCAGCTATGGAGAAGAGGCTGTCCTGGCTTGAGCAGACACAAGTGAACGGGGCCTTTAGGAACCGGAGCTTACTGTGGCCACCGCTCCCGCAGACACAAACACCAGTCAAACCATAAGATGGAACATGAAGCTTGAAACAGCCCACAGAGGTTGGGCTCCATCGCATGCCAGACACATCAAGAGCCCTCATGGGGACTTCTCCCTATCCAGGCCAGTGAGGGCTGGAGTTACTCATTGTGCAGTCTTGGGGGGGCCGCCATGAAAAGACCAACTGCCCCTTGGCATGGGGAAAAGATGCCACAAATCCTCCATGTACCTGGAAACTGGGGTAATTGGATGATGGGGGATGGCAGTGACAGGACTTCAGGTTAGCCCAATGGGCTGGGGGTTCTGACCCTGCTGCCGAGCACCCAGAATGAGATTTTCCAGGGAGGTGGGGAAAGACAGGGCCTTTAGGACTCCGCCAGCTTCTTGTTGGTCTTGTTCAAAAGCTTCTTGAGGTTGGAAGACATGAAGTAAGGCCTCTCGGCCGAGCCATCATTCCTCTCCAGGTCCTCCACTGTGGAGAGAGACCCCAGAGCAGGTGGCATGAGGGGAGCCCACAGGCAGGGGCTTCTGGGTACACAGCGCGGGCAGGCGGGGGCCACAGAGAAGCCTCAGAGGGTTAGGAAGCAAGACATACTGTGGCTGGAGAGGAGTGGACTACAGTGGGCTCGGGACACACACACGCTCCCCACACTCCCAGGCAAGGAAGCCCCGCATGCACCCCGAGACTACAGGGAGGAAGCAAGGAGCAGGCCTCCCTCCTTCTCTACTCCTCCTACTCCTCGACTTCCACTCGCTTCCCCTCCTCCGCACTCCCCTTCAACAGGATGTCTCTCAACTCAGGCGACATGAAGTAGGGTCGCTCCTGAGAGCCGTCATTCCTTTCCAGGTCCTCACCTGGGCTCCCCCCAGGAACCAGCAGGGGGAAAAAATGGGGTGGTCAGGAAGGAAGGGGAAGAGGGAGGCAAGGAAGAACAGGGAAGCCAGCAGGCATGGAGGAAAGGAAGAGAAGAGAGAAAAAAAAACACAGATGGAGAGACCAGAGTTAGTGGCAGCCACACATTGCCCCCCCCCAACAAAGACAGAAACCCGGAAGCCAAGGGCCCGGGGGTAGAGCATTCAAGCTGCAGCCTGGACCAGGGGACAATAGGATGGAGCAGCTCTGAGGGCAGGGAGGAAGCTGAGAGGGCATGCAGGGCCCTAGTATGAGGAACAGCTAGTCCCTGGGAAGCGGGGGGTCCCAGGCAGGTGAATATGTGGCCCCATGGGAGAAAGATGTTCTGCCCAGAGGGGAAAAGGGAGTCAGGGCCCAGCAAGGGTCAAGGTGAAGGGTCACTCACAGAAGCAGAGGAACAATGTGTCCACACACATGCCATAGACGCTGAAGAAGCCATGGGCAATCAGGTAGGAGCCGATGATCACTGTCTGTGTGATGGGACAGGAACTGTTTCTATCCTAGCTCCTGCTCAGGGCAACCCCCACCCACCCAGTCCCTCCCAGGGAAAGATCATTCCTCTGCTGATAAGCCTTAGAACAACAACCTAACTCCTCACCTGGGGGCAGGGCCCTACCATCCACAGGACATTCCTTACTCTTTAACCCCAGGGCCTTGGCACATGCTGTTGCTCTGACTTACTCTCGTTTATTATGCCTCTTCATTGTTCTGCTTTAAGCTCAAAACTCAAGAACTCAGGTACCACCCTCCTCCAAAAAATCACCTCTGATATCTAGACTGTTTTATGCTCTCCTAGTACTGAGCACCCCTCCTCTGAGGCCTTCATCTGGTTGCATTTAATGCAAGTTTAGGGCATTACAGGTTTTGCTCCCATCCCCACTAGGCTGTGTCTGTCCTGATTATTGCTATGTCCCCAGCAATTTGGTGACTCATAGAACCTTGGTAGGTACCTGATAAACATTTATTGACTGAAGAGAGTGGACCTTGGAGAGATTAAATAACTTGCCCAAAGTTACATATCCTGAAGCTAGCAAAAAGAGGACTAAGATAAAAATCTAGGTCATAGGGTTCCAAGACCTATACTCAGATATAACGCTTCCTAGAGTGATAACCTAATCCCTCTTCCTCCTCCGCACTTCACTCTCTCCACACCAGCCACACTGGTTTCCTCACTGCCCCTGGCATGGTCCTGACTTAGGGACTCTGTCCTTGTTCCCTCTGTCTGGATGTTGCCTTCATCTCCTTCAGATTTTAAATCTGACATTACTTCCACAAGGAAGCTGCCTGGACTCCCAGACCTGCCCAAATTCTCCACCACAGGTTCCAACAGTTTCCTAATTCTGCCCTGTGGCATATACCAGTTTGCAATCACGCATCCACCCACATATCATTATTGATTAATGTCTATTTACCTCTAGACTATAAGGCCTATAGAGAGAAGCCCTTCCTCCCCCTGGGCCTGGTACATAGTAGGTGCTTAATAAATGTTTATGGGTTCAATAGATAACCAATCCTCTACTTCTGACCACCCAGATCTGTCCAGTCAAAGGAGGCCAGGTGAGTCCCAACACCTTCTTTTTCCCCAACCTCTGCCCATCCCCAAGGTCCATACCAGTATAGGGACCCAGTAATAATTGAGAGGCGGTGCTGTGTCTTGAACGATCCTAATACGATGGGTGAAGAAGAAGAAAGCCAGGATTCCTGGAGAGGGGTTGGAAACCGAAATGGTTGAGGGTTTTAGCTAAAGGAAGTAGTGTCCCCAAGAAGACCCCGCCCATCACAGAAGAGGACATGAGGACACCCCAACACCACAGGTTGGGTGAGCAGCACTCACCCACACTACCCACAACCAGAAGTTTGCCCAACAGGAAGAGGAAGTCGGTAACTTTGTCCAGGACAGCCACTCTGCAGGGACAAGTGAAGAGCAGGTGTGAATGTTGGCTCAGGGATCAGGGGAAGAGGAAGGTGGTGAGGGGATGGTGTTTTCCTTGACCTGATGATGTTTCTCATGAGCAGGAAGAAGGCATTCCTGGCTGAGGTGCAGAAATTGGTGCCATAGATGGCAATCTGGAGGGAGATAGGAGAGAAGGATCAGGCCCCCTGTGGGAATGAGGGCTTCTCCCACCCAGCAGGAGCTGGTGGGTTGGTTCTGGGTCCCAGGCCTACTCACCATGATGTAGGCATTCCTGTTGAGGAATTTGATGAACTTCTCCAGGCACCAGAAGCAGCATTTGAGACAGGTCATGAGGAACTTGGCAAACTTGTTGTCCGCAGCTGGGAGAGAATGGAGGGATGCAGAGATGAGGGGAGAACCCCACCTCCTCATTACGTGTACTTGCTGCAGTGTAGGACTCCCGGAGTCCACCTTCTCAAAGAGATAGGGAAAGGAGACTTCTTGATCCAGGACCCTGGGGGTTGTGCCCCCAATGAGGGACCCAATCTTGATGCTTTTCAGCCCAGTCTCCAAGACAGGAACCAATCACAACCCACACTGCTGCACTGGCCCCGCCTCCCACACGCAGAAATCAATCTTTGCAGACTCCTTGGCCCCAACCTACAGTACAACCAATCCCAGCTCCATAGCCCCTCTCTTATAAAGAGGAAAGCAGTACTAGCCCCGCCCTCCACTGTGCAAACAAATCCCATCCCAACTCTCTTTTCAGGAACTGGTGCTGGCCCAGACCTATTGGTTCCTGTGCCATGATAAGAACTCCACCCAATGGGCTTTCAGTAGCTCCTCCAAGGCAGAAATCAATCATCCAAGCTCTTTCACTCCCCCCCCCCCCCCCCCCCCGTCTCTCCATAGTCAGAAACCAATCACTGTCCCACCACTTTAGCCCCCAAATACTAGTCTGCCCCTCAGCCACGGCTCCCCAATTTAAGGCCAAAGCCAGCAGCACGTGGGCCTCACCTTTTAAGCGCTGATCCAAGTACTCCAGCACCACTCGGATGATCTGTACAATGGCCAAAATGAGGGCACCAAAGGCCAGGGAGCCTGTGTGGTACCTGTGGGCCAAGGGCATGGTCAGTGGCTGGGCCAGGCCTTCTTCATCCCATCTGTCCCCACCCCCAGCCCACTGGGGTCACACCTGAGTGCCCGGCTGAAGGCAGAGAAGAGTGGGAAGGCAGGCAGGTCATCTGGCTTGTGCAGGGCCCAGTAGTAGGAGGCAAAGGCCCCAGCTAAGGTGACCTGTCCCAGAGCCAGCACGAAGTTGGCCAGCCAGAAGAACATGAAGGCATTGAAGATCTGCAGGCCCAGCAGGGCCCGGTGGTAGCCCGACTCACCTCCATAGAAGGCAAACTGGCAGTGGGCACCGGGGCACAGGCGGGATTCATTGGAAGAGGGGAAGGTCTGTGGGAGGGACACAGAGCCCAGTCACAACTTAGGGACCTGGGGTTTGGAGTGGGCTCTGTGTACCAGGTCTGGGTCAGCTACACCATGGGGTGGGTCAGGAGTCATGGGGATCAGAGTTAAGTCGAAGGGTTGGGGGCTCAGGATTGCAGCTTGTAAAAGGGGTTCTAGAAGCAAGACTAGAGATCATGGACTCAATGGGTGTCAGTGAGGCAGGATAGGCTATTTTGGGGATCAAGGTGGGGTCATGTGTCAGTAGAGTGGCCCTGTGGACAGGATAGGAGTGGCAGAGATCAGTATGAGGACCACAGATGTTAGGTTAGGGGTTTCTGGAAAGCAAGAAAGGGGTTCTAGAAGCAAGAACTGGCCATCACTGAGTTAAGAGACGGGTGTGGGGCAGAAAATAAAATCAAAGGGGAAAAGGTAGGTGGTCCAGCATTCAGGGATGAGGGAAATGCCAAGTTGGATCTCTTCCCCTCCATGCCCGCCATATCCAGCACAGGGCAGACAGCTAGTCCCAAATGTTTATTAAATGGTCCCCAAATAGGGATGAAAGGTTTCAGATCCTCTATGGGCTGCTAGGGAAATAACCACCCCCCCATCTCTGGACACCAACCTCAGGGTTGCAGGTTTTCCCAACAACAGGACAGGTGTTGACATCACCAAAGATCTTATAAACGGCTTCATTGGAAGTGGACAGGAAGCTGAAGGCTCGTTAAGGAATCCGAGGTCAGAGACTAGGGACCCCAGAGGCTTGTGGGAAAGGATCCCTTCCCCCACCAGGTTTCAGCCCTGTCCCCAAGCTGCAGGTCACTTATAGGCAAGTTTGGTCCTTAGCCATCCCCGGGATCAGGGTTCGGAGTCTGACAGTGGATACACAGCAGTGCTGGCCCAGTAGGCGATGCAAAGGCACAGCAAGAAGAAGGTGACCAGTGGGTACAACATGGAGCACATCACGTATCCCACAGCCCTGGGGAGGAGCAGACACAGGCATCAGGGCTCAACCAGCCCTGGGACCACCCCAGCCAGACCCCTGGCACCCACCTACTGGCTTCTTTGATGAGTGCAATGGCGATGAGAATTCTCTTCCGTAGAAATATTAGCAGCAAGATGATAATAACCTCGAGGATGCTCAGAATTATCACTGCAGGGGGCAGGGGGTGTCTGAGTCTGCCAGCTGCCTGGGCTCCCCATTCCCTCCCAGGCCGCGCTGGAGACAAGGTTTGGGGGTTAGGACTCACTGAAGGCCAGCCAGGTCTGCCGCAAGTGCAGGTACACTCGGAGGTCTGTCTGAAAGCCAAGGTCCACCAGGGAGACGTCAGAGCCGGCCTTACCACGCAGTCGCGAGTACTCCATGTAGCAGTGAAATATTCCTGCACAAGGGAACCGCCATGCTACAATTGACCTCAGCCTACCGACTGCTCCCCCAGCGTTACACAGCAGGTACAACCACCCCGATGTCACAGAAGCAAAAACAGAGGCTGAGAGCATTACTTGCTCCTGCCTCAGGGCTTTCCATACTTGCTGTTTCCGCTGCCTGGTACATCCTCTCCCTGACTAGATCCTTCACATCCTCCAGTCTCTGCTGAAAAGTCACCTTCTCATGAGACCTTCCAGAAACCCTCCCCCTTTTTAGCATCTAACCCTCTCACACTCCAACTTCTTATCCCTCTTCTTGCTTTGGAATCCAATAGGGTTTTCTGGTTTGTTTCTTGTCCATCTCCCCCATACTCAGAATATAAGCTCCACAGGAGCAAGGATTTATCCTGTTTTATTTACTGCTATAAGCCCAGGACCTAGAAAACTGCCCAGGACACAGTAGGCACTCAAAACAAATTTGATGAATGAATGGGTGTCAGGATTCTGTGTGGAGGCTTTCCTGACCCCCTTGCCACCCTGTAACAATGATTCATGGGTAGGGAGGGAGGACATGGGTGTTAACATCCAGGGGGGTAGCATTAGGGATTGTTAGCATTTCCCTTAGCTCTTTATAGAAGAAAACTGTAAAATACAGATCAAGTTAAAAAAGCCTAGTCACCTACGAGAAAAATGCCAGCACCCAGCCAGAAACCACTATTAACGTGAATATTTTAATGTCTGTGTCCTCAGGTTGGGTTGCATACCAAGCATCTTTCCCCCTGGAAAGTTTAAATGAATAATCAGACAATAAAGCACTGGGTTTTGAGTTTGACCTCTGGGTTCTATAGGCCTCAGCTCTCCAAGGCCCTCCCCCACCTCCTCCTCACACTATCATCTTTTCATTAAGCCTCCTAACTAGTAAATACTAATTATCTCCATTTTATAGAAGAACAAATTGAGGCACAGGGAGGTTGAATCATTTGCCTAAAGTCACAGAGCAAGGAATTGACAGAAACAGCATTTGAACCCCACAGCGTGCATCGTTAGCTACTATGCTAAGCAGTCTACCTGGGAATGAATGCCTTTTGGTGTTGATAAAATACAGACCCAGGCCCTAGTTTGTAAGACTATGATTTAACCCACCCCCCAGCAATGAGTATTGAGACTGTTTCCCAGTGTCTGCTGTCACAAACAACACTGAAATGAACATCTTCACAAATCTGCCAAGTAAAAGATGAAAGACATCTGATGACTCAGGAGATTCTTGATGGGCCACTGACAGGTCAAAGGGCATGGCCATTTTGCAGACTATGGTGGGGGGAGGGCACAGGGAAGGGGAGACGCACCATAGCCCAGCACCAAAATCACCATGACGATCATCACCCAGACCATAATGCCAGCCAGGAAGCGGAGCAGCACGATGAACAGGAGGCTCATCACCATGGCGATGACCAGGCCTCTGGGAGATAAAATGGGGGCATGAGCGGGCCCCACCCTCTCACCAACCTCAGACTGCCTAGCCTGGGGAGGGCCACCGTCTCTCACAACTTACATGACAATCCAGTACCAGGAGACTGTGTAATCTTCAAATATCCGCATGGCCAGCTGCCGCGCCTCCAGGACCCCGTTGGCCTTCCTAGGGTAAGATAAACAAGGGTAGTGTCAGGCCCCCTCCCTGATTGGGCCAGGCCCAGGGGATGCCTTTTCCCACCCAAGAAAGCTCAACACCAGTATGGTGGGCCGCAGTCCTCACTTGGCGCCTTCCACCAGCTCTGTGATGTTTTTCCGAGCACCGAGCCCATCCTCATAGGTAGTCTCATTGCCCACCATGAGGACCCCCTTGTGGGCATGGATGGCTGGGAAGCATCGCCGGGCCACTGCATGGAGCAAGGGATAGAACAGCATTCACGTGAGATCCCTGAAAGCTCCCCACACCCCACCCAAGCTCACAGGACTCCAGACTCACAGGGTGTGCTGGGGGTGAGGACAGCGGGGCAGTCGCCATCCCGAAGCACCTCAGCCACACTCTGCCGAGAGAGGGGTGGTTATGTGGTTAATTCTCCAGGCCAGCACCCTCCACCTGGCCCTGCCCGGGATCTCCTCACCTTGCTGTTCGGGAAGCCAGGCACACAGAATTGCTTGTAATACTCAAAGTCCTGGGATGCGTGAGCACTCAAGAAGGTGAGGTATCGGTCAGGGCATTTCTCCACGCAGATCTTAGGGGAGTGGAAGGCAGGGTTGGGTGGGGTCAAACACCTGATCCCCACTCAAAACAGAAGTTCTACCTCCGGTTCACCAGAGAAAAAGAAAAAGCTGGGAGAAAAGCCATCACTACAGGGGGAAAAGGACCTGGTGATGTAAATCGGGGATAGAGAAGGGGACAGAGAAGGGGACAAGTTACCTGGGGGGTGGGACACTGAAATTCCAGCAGGACCAGGGGGCTGGCACACTTCACAATGTTGAAATAAAATAGGTAGGGTTTGTTCCTGGGGTTGGGGAAAGGAGATAGAAACTGTCAAGACTTCTCAACCACCCTATATAAAGTATCTTAATGAAAACAATAATAACAATAACTACAACAGCAGCAACTCCGTGCCAGGTGCTGTTCTAAGCTCTGCACGCCTATAGGTTCATCTAACCATCACAACAGCCCTATGAGGGTGGGACTGTTATGATACTCATTTTAGAGATGGGGAAAATGGGCCCTACAGAGGTTGAGACACTTGCCCTAGGTCACACAGCAAGGGAGTGGTGCAGCCCTCACTTTTACAGGTGAGGTAAAAGAACTCCCTCTTTTACCTCATCTGTTCATTGCCACCTGACATCAGATCCGATATTGTCTCCTCTCTGTCTCTCCCCTAAAACATGGGCTGCCACAGGACAAGACTCTTAATGTCTCATTTAATGCTGTGTCCCCAGGGCCTAGAGAACTGGCTGGGGATGGTGGGAGTTTTATAAACACTTGTTGACTGGACTAATGGACCTAGAACCTTTTCCCCAGGAGTCATGAAGCCCTCCTACCCACTCCTCCCCAGACCCACCAGGCCCCAAGGAGTCAGACTTACGCATTTTTCGTGCCCTTCTGCCCACAGAACTCGCCTCGGCTATCAGTAGGGTAGATCACCTTTCGAGGGTCCCCATGGGTCCAAGCTGTGGAGGGATCCAGGGACACTGAGGCACTGCCACTCCTCAGCACCAGCCCCACTCCTGTCCCAGAGCTGTGGCTTGCCCTCCCACACTAGAGCTCCAAGTCCTGTCCCCATCCTCCACTCACCTATGATCCCTACAGCCACATAGCCCACGATGGCCAGGAGGAGGAACACACAGCAAATGATGTCTGTGCAGCCCCTGGGGAACAAGGGACAGTGTCAGTCAGGGTGGGAGCCTTGGTGCCCTGCGTATCATGGACCCACTGTATCCTGCACACATACTTCCATCCATGTGTTATTTGGATGCATGTTCCTGAGTGGTGCGAATGCTGTACCACAGTGCACATGCCTTTTAAATTTTAATACCTAATGATACACTATCTTCAAAGCAGTTTGCAGCAATGTCCAGCTCTCTTTTGATTCAGAGTGCCCATTTCCCCACATCTTTACCAGCATTAAATATTGTTTTAAAAAACTTAAGGCTGGGCCGGCCGAGTGGCGTGATGGTTAAGAACTGGCTTGGGATGCCAGAGGGCCCCGGTTCGGATCCCACATGTGAGGGCCAGTGACAGTGCCCTCTACAGCTAAGATGCTGAACAACAGCTCAACCTGGAGCTGGGCTGCCGTGAATCTCTGGCAACGGCCGTAGGCTGCAGCCCCTGTTGCAGTGGGTTGCCATGGGCTACCGTGTGTAGCCAGCAGCCGCCGTGAGCGGCTGTCCAGAAGCTGGCGACTGATCTGCCTCGCCTGGGAAGAGCGCAATGATGGTGCCAACTTGGGCCAGTGAAGCAACATCCTCTACAACTAGACTGAAGAACAAAACAACAGCAACTTGTCTGTTCCCCTTCCCCCAATTCCCCAGCGCTGTTCCCATCCCCCCAACTCCCCAATAAAAATCTTAAAAACAACAACAACAACAAAAAAAAAACACTTAAGGCTGGCCAAGTGACTCAGTGGGCAGCCTAGTGGCTCAGTTGGTTAACAGCGCGAGCTCTGAGCAACAGGGTTGTCGGTTCAATTCCCACATGGGCCAGTGAGCAGTGCCCAAGCTGAGCTGCCACTGAGCTGCCAACAGGTGGCAGGATGGCTCAGCTGGTGAGAGCATGTGCTCCTAACAACAAGGTTTCCGGTTCAACTCCCGCATGGGATGGTAGACTATGTCAACCTGCAACTAAGATTGAACACAGTACCTTGAGCTGAGTGGCCACGAGCTGCCGATGGGCAGCCGGATGGCAAATGGACTTGAAGCTGAGCTAGCTGTGCCTTCCACAACTAAGATTGAAGGATAACAACTTGGCTGTTCCCCTCCCCCAATTCCCCAATAAAATCTTTAAAAAAAAATACTTCAGCTATTTTTATAAGATTAAATATGAACACAATAAAAACTAAAACTACATGGGAATGTGTACAATAAAGAAGTGTTCCTTTCACATACACCTGCCCATAAGTAACCTCTGTTAATGATTTCTTGTGAGTCCTTTGGGCTATTAGGTACAAATGTTTTAAAATTTTATTTTGTTAACTCAAGTGTGATATGATACACCCACTGTTCTGTGTCCTGCTTTTTTTGCTTAATATATTTATTACTCGTGTACATTTTAACAGCTGTGAAATATCACAACCTATGGATCCACTGTAATTTAGCTAACTAGTTCCAAAGGATGGACATTCAGACAGTTGGATTTTTGCTATTTTCCAAAAGACAGCTATTTCATACATTGCTGTCCGTGTGTGCAGTTTATGGAGAATTTTCTTCCTATAATTTTAATCTTTGGAACAAAAAGCTGCACATTTAAAATCTTCATACTTCCAAATTCCCTCCAAAAAACTGCAACAATTAGCTCCAGAGCAGAACATGCGTCGATCTATTTAAATCTTTGCTAATCTGTGACGGGAAATACTGTTTGGCTGTTTTAAATAGCATTCCTTTACTTTCCAGTAAGTTTGAGCATTTTTCCATAACTTCATTGTCTACCAATTTCTTGTTCTAGAAAGTATGTGTTCTAGTCTTTTGCCTCAATTAAAAATGATAATAATTTGTAAGGACTCTTTATATATTAAAGAAATTAGCCCTTTTATCGTCAAGTTGAAAATAGCAATATTTGTCGCCAGTTTGTTGGAGAACAGAGGGGGAGTGTGAAGAAAGGGTGGGGCAGTAAGCCGAGAAACGCCACACATACACAGGAACCCAAATCCCTTACCTGTTGTAAATGGGTCCTTTGAAGGTGGGGTCATACTTCTGTGGAGTTCCTGAAAATCAGCGAGATTGAGCTGGGTGAGCCAAGAGGCTGGGAGACCACCCCTTCCCAGACGCCCCCGAGGGGTATCTTTGGCCCCAGGCGTAAGTTTCAGAAACCCTGCGGATTTTCATCCTCCAGGCGAGCACATCCAAGCCCCCGACAGAGCCGGCCAGGGATGGGGTAAAAGTTGCTAATTGGATTCATCAGCTGGAGGCCACTCACTGCGGAGAGGGCTGGAACCGGAGCCGCCTGGCAGCCAGGCGTAGAGGAAGGGGTTCAAGGTGGTATCCCCACAGGAGGGGGATTCAAGGCCAGGCCCTTTGGGTGAAGGGTGCTGGCAGGTGATGGTGGGGGGACTACAGAGATCGACATTTCTGCCGCCCCCTCACAGTAGCCAAGCCCGGGCGCGGTAGGACTACCTACCGTGCTTCCCGTAGTAATGCTGTCGCTCGCCCCCCATCCCTGCGACAGCCCAGCCCCGGCGGCAGCCCGCCTGCTCCCGCGCCCCCTCGGACCTGAGGTCTGCTGCGTGGGCGTCCCGAGGGAGGGACCCACTGGCAGCGGCTCCTCCCAGCAGAGCCAGGCGGGGCGGCCCAAACCGGTCTGACCGGCCCCGGCGGAGCGGCTGCCTGGGGTAGGCCGGGACTGAGGGAGGTGGGAGGAGAAGCCGGGTGGGGCGGCAGCTGCTCCCGCCACTCACCAGCGGGCCGAATTTAGCCCTCCCCGCCCCCTGCCCAGCCCCGACCCGGGGAACCCTGTAACTTCACTCTGGGGCCCGGGCCTGCTTCCCCACCCACCAGGCCACGGAGCCTAGCACACCTCTCAACCCTGAAAGGGTGCCCGATATCCCCTCATTCTCCAGGTATGGAAACTGAGGCCCAGGGAGGTCAATTGGCTGGTGGCTGGCCCCAAACATCCAACTGTAGAGTATATGAGCTGAAAATTCTCAAACCAGTGAACGTATTTTATTTAGGGCAGCATTTTCAAAAACTTAAATGCCAACAGTTAAACACTGGGAGAGTCTATATAAAAATCCACATGGCCAGTCTCTTGAGAACCGCAAATTGGGGCTGGCAGCCCCCACACCACATCCCTGCCTAGCACTGCCCAGGTGGTCCCTTTGTGGACCCCAAGGCTACACCTGAGCAAGCTTATCATCCCTGCACGCTCTCATAAAGTGAGAATGGATCCTGAAGCCAATGTTTTGTAGAACAAGTATTTATTGAGCTCCTACTGGGAGTAGGCTCAGGGTTGAGCACCAGTACAGTGGCAAATCAGACTTAGTCTCGTGGGTCTGTCCTTGTGGAGCCGACATCCTACTGGGTGGCCCTGGACTCAAATGCTCCTTCTGCCCCACTGAGCTGGAGGACACTTGGGCCTGGGTCTTGCCTTCCCTGAGCCTCAGTTTCCTCAACTGTGAAATGGGGCTAAAGTGTGTAACCAAAACTTGTCAAAGACCAGGCATGGGATGCCAGAAGGTACACAATTGGCATGGAGTTTACAGTTGGAATGGATGTATTCCAACTGTATTGTCAGCTTAGGAGTGTTCAACTGATGTAGGAGTATACAGTAGGTATGGGGGTACCTCCGGCATTGGGCATAGTCAGGGTGGCATTATACAGTCAGTGTAGAGTCATACAGCTGACGTGGTGGTAGATAATTGCCATGGGGATGTTTAATCAGTGTGCGGTATATAGCAGGGGTGGGGGTATACAGCTGGTGGGAGGTATACAGTCAGCACAGAGTTGTACAGGTGTAGGGATATGCAATTGGCAGAGGGTGCACTTCAGTTGGCTGTACCCCCCATGCCAACCATTCACCCTCATGTAAACTATATACTCCCTCAATCTTACTGCATCTCCCAAAAGCCAATGGGGCCAGTTGTATACTTTACAGTATGGTCAACTATATACTGTCGGCATGAGGGTATAGTCAGCAGGAATATAGATTCAGTGTGGGACATACAGTTAGCATGGGATTATAAATGCGGTCCTATACAGTTGGTGCTTAATAATTACAGCTGCTGCCTCAGAGTCAAGCAACACACCCCACCTCCACCCCACTCTGATCACTAATTCAGCTCATCTCTAGAAAAAGGCCACCTACCCACAGTGGCCTCCAGCTATGGAGGCCACACCTGACTTCTGGCCCACAGACTTCAGCAAACAGGCGAGGCTCCAGGCTCCAAGCTATGCCCTTGGGTGACCAGGCCTCCTAGAGAAATCCTGTGGGTTTCCGAAGTCCCTGCCTTTTCCCTGACAGCTGAAAGGCCAGCTAGTCCCAACCCACACACTCCGAGCAGTGCCCAGGCTGAAGCTTCTTCTCTTCTCAGATACACTAGGTCCCTTGAGGACACTCCTGCAGACTCAGGACTTCAACCACTAGCTCCATCCTGATGATTCCCAAATGTTGGTCCCTGGAACCTGCCCACCCCCAGCTGCACGCCCCTGTGACGCCTACCTCCCAACGCTCCACGTGGGGTTCTCATGGGCTTCTCACACTCAGCACTGCCACATCCGAGGCCCTCCCTGATCGTCCAACCTGCCTCAACTCAGAAATGGCAGCTCCGTCACCCAGAACGCTCAGGCCAGAAACCTGGGACACTTCCCTGCTTAACATCAGCTCTGACTTCAGAATCTACCCAGAATCCAACCATTTCTCACCCCCTTCTTGGCCCCCACCCTTATCTTCCAGCTCCCACCCTTACCCCAGGCTGTCTGTTCCTCCCACTGCGGCCAGAGGAGTCTGTAAATACCTGAGTCAGCTAGTCCCTCCTCTGCCCAGAACCCCGATGGCTGCTACCTCATTCAGAGGAGAAGCCCAACTCCTCACAATGGCCCACAAGGCCCTGCCAGCTCTGCCCTGTTCCCTCACTGCCCTCACCTCCTCCCTCTTATCCCTTTGCTCATTCCATTCCAGCCTCACTGGCCTCCTGGTTATACCACAAACTCACCAGGTATGGTCTCACCTCAGGACCTTTGCACGTGTCCCTTCTGCCTAGAAAGCTCTTCCCCAAGATGTCCATGTGGCTCCACCTCCTTTAGGCCTCTGCTCAAACAGCACCTCCTCAGAGAGGCTCTCTCACCATTCTATCTAAAACAGCACCCTTTCCCCTTCCATCTCATCACCTGATTTTATTTTGTTTCTTATCACCATCTGACCGTTGTCCACTCCCATGCCAGAGGGTAGGGATTTATATCTGTTTTGTTTGGGCTGTTTTCCCAGTGCCTGTCATAGAATAAGGCACTCAAGAAGTGTTTGTTGAATGAATAACCACAATATATAATTCATGTATATACAGTTGACCCCTGAGCACCATGGGTTTGAACTGAGCTGGTCCACTTATACATGGATATTTTTCAAAAAATACATACAGTACTGTAAATTAATTTCTCTTCCTTATGATTTTCTTAGTAACATTTTTTCTGTAGCTTACTTTATTGAAGAATATAGTATATAATACATGTAACATACAAAATATGTGTTAATTGACTGTTAACAGTAATGCTTCTGGTCAACAATAGGATATTAAATTTTTGGGGAATCAAAAGTTATACAGATTTTCGACTGCACAGGGGTCGACACCCCTAATCCCCACATGGTTAACTGTATAGCTAAGACTGAAAATGAAAATGTAGCTTAGTTTTCCAGGTGTGCATATCTTAAAACTTAATTTGTGAATTTTATACATAAAAGAATTTAATACATGACAAATGTGAAATTTTCAGTTGGCAGGGAAAGAATAAATCAGTCAGTAGGCTTGACAGTGCATTTGGAAGAAAATAAAGGTACACATAGCAAAACAATTCCACATGGATTAGTCATGCAAATATATAAAAACTCAAAATGATTACAAATATGAAGGGAAAACACAGGAGCATATTTCTACCATCTGAGAGGAGGTGAGACTGGTAAAGCAGGTGGAGGAGAGATAAAGGAGCACTGAAAATTTCATGTGTCAGCTGAATGGCAGCCTGACTGGCAGAGTGGGAGCAGCCACATAACAGCTGGTGCTAACAGTGGACTTTTCAGACACTGGCTCCCTGCTCTTCACCATACTGGAGGTCCTATCATTAACCCATTTTATAGCAGAGGAAACCAAGGCTCACGGAGGAGAAGCAGCTGGCCAAGTCACCTAGCAACAAGTGGTTGTGAGCAGGAGCCACTGAGGGTATTTGAGTAGGAGCATGACCAGGCCAGGCTGGGGAAGGGAAGACACTTGGGGAAGTCTCAGATGGTTCTTACGGAAATCGGTGGCTGCCTAAGGGACAGCTGAGCCATGACCTTGCTGTGTGACCTTGAGTTATCCCTCTGTAAGGTGGAACTAAAGGATGCAGAGACAGTCAGCTGGCATAGGCTTGGCTCAGAGCCTGGCCTGGTGGGCACTTAGGAAATACAAGAGGGAACACTGGTACTGTCATCTGATGGGTTCTACTACTTCTCACTAACATTAGCAGGTGGGGATAGAGGAAGGGGTGAGGCAAATACGGATGGTTTCTGATAATGAGCCTGATCCAAACCCTGCACAATGGGAACCTGCTGAATCTTTGCAACAATACTGCAAAGTAATAAAAAAGTACAGGGTCAGCCCAGTGGCTCAATTGGTTAAGAGCTTGCTCAAGAGTGCGAGCTCTGCGAAACAGTGTTGCCGGTTTGATTCCTGGTCCAAGCTGAGCTGCCATTGAGCTGCCAACAGGTGGCAGGATGGCTCAGCTTACAGCAGCAGTTCTCAACCTTCCTAATGCCGTGACCCCTTAATACAGTTCCTCATGTTGTGGTGACCCCCAACCATAAAATTATTTTTGTTGCTACTCTATAACTGTAATTTTGCTACTGTTATGCATCGTAATGTAAATATCTTTTTGTTTTCCGATGGTCTTAGGCGACCCCTGTAAAAGAGTCGTTCGACCCCCAAAGGGGTTGCGACCCACAGGTTGATAACTGCTGGCTTATAGCAACCTTGTGAGGTTGATCCTATCATTATACCCCCATTGGACAGATGAGGAAAATGAGGCCCAGAAAAAAATAACGTGCAGATAGCCACAAAGATGGTGAGCATAGAGCCAGGCCACCGACTTCTGACTTAGTGTCAGTAAGCGTTTCCTGTGGCTGCTGTAACAAATTTATCATCTTCAGGTTCTAGAGGTCAGATCTTCAAAGTGCTTCTCCCTGGGCTAAAATTAAAATCTGTACTCTCTCTCCCTGACTCTTCCAGCTTCTAGAATCTGCTCTCTTTTCTTGGCTCATGGCCTCTTCCTCCATCTTCAAAGCTGGCATTCCCATCAAGCCCACATCTGCGTCCATTGTCACTGCCTCCTTCTCTGACTCTCCCCAGCCTCCCTCTTTTCTTTATAAGGACCATTGTCCTTGGCCCACTTGGTTAACCTAGGATAATCTCCCCACCTCAAAATCCTTAATTTAATCTCTTCTGCAAATTCCCTTTTGCCATGTAAAGTAACATAGTCACAAATTCCAGGAATTAGGATGCGGACATCTTTGGGGGAGACCATTATGCTGCCTAGCACAGTGCTTTTACCATCTAGGCCAGGGGTTGACAAAATGTCACCAGGGAGACAAATCCACCCACCGCTTGTTTTCATATGACCCAGAGCCACAAAGGATCTTTACATTTTTATTTATTTTTTTCTCTTTTGTTTTTTTGTTTTTACATTTTTAAATGGCTGAAAAACATCAAAAAAGGAAGACTATTTTGTCATGTGAAAATTATGTGAAATTCAAATATCAGCGGCCATCAATCAAGTTTTCATGGCACACAGCCATGCTTGTTTTCATGTTATCTGGCTGCTTTCACACTATAACGGCAGACTTGAGACTGTATGTAGCCTGCAAAGCTGAAAATGTCTGTTCTCTGGCCTTTTATGTAATTTGCCACCTCCTGATCTCTAGGCCATGAACCAGCATGTGCTGAGCCCGAGTCTGTGCCAGCATTTTTCATGTGCTCTCCTTGTAACAGCCAGAAATAGTAAGACATGTCATTCATTCCTCTGCAATATGGACGGGGAAACCAGTAAGCCCTTTTCCTCCCCAGGCTGCCATTTTCCTATCAGAAGAATGGGACTAATACTTGCATTTGCTTCATAGGTGTTGCCAGGACTTAATGCTCAAAAACCACTTAGCACAGGTCTGGGGTACAAGGCTTCAACAAACACTAACCAGGAGTTTGGTTCCATTTGACAGAGGGGGCAAACTGAGGCCGCTTGCTCAGACTACCTAGCTGGTGAGGGACAAAGCTGTGAATCAAAAACCAAGGCCCTCTGGCTCCAATCTAGGCCTTTTCTTTGGCAGATACTGGAAGAGGCAGAACTAAAGATGTGATAATGGTCGGGGACAAGATGTGGGAAAGTTGGGCCATTAGGCCAGGCTGAGGGCGGGGGTTGGGGGGGAGGTGGCCCTTTGGTCCTGGCTTGGCTGGGCACGATGGCCAGCTTACCTGGTGCAGTGGACATAGGAGATAAGGGAACTAACACAGGCTATCTAGTCACAATGCTGGTGCCACATCAAGTGCCACCCAGCCCATGTGGTTTCCAGATAATGGCCAAGTCTCCAAGGCCTGCAGCAGCTCAAGACCTGGCCACATGGCCAGGCTGGCTTGAGCCTTCCCTACCTCTTTCCCAGAAGTATGTGCCCTAGGAATGGGCTTCCCAGCTGCCCAGATGAGTCCCTTTGACAAAAGGTTTGGGGACAGCATCTGGGTGGGAAAGCTGGAAGCGATTCTACTGGTCATAATGCTAAGAACAAAAAATAGAGCACCTACTGTGTGCCAGGCACCAACCATACATTTATTTCTAGAAACTCATGTCATTCTCATAGGGTTCTGAGGGCAAATAGCACAATATAGAAACTGAAGCACAGGAATGCCTTGTGACTTGCCTGAAATCACACAGCCAACAGGAGCTGGGATTTGAACTCTGCTCCTGACACCATGCTCTTGAACTCTATGCTCAATAAATAACTGATTAACTGGATATTTACCATGGACCAAACTCTGAGCTAAGTGTTGTACCTACACTTCACTGAACCCTCAAGGCAGCTCCCAGAGGGAGCCAATACTGTTGTTAACCCCATTTTATGAATAAAGAAACTGAAGTTCAGGTATATGAAAGGCATAGATATGAAAGGATATGAAACATAAAGACGGTACAGTACTAGGAAGAATGGAGCTGGGACTGGAACTGAGCCAATGCTGGGTTCCAAAACCTGGCTGAGAGTCAAAACTCCATAGTTAGCTTTTTTGTAGATGTGTTCATTTATTTAGCAACTTGGCACCAGGTGATTCATGCCCCTCAACTATCACTTCTGTCCTGGCCTCCTGGTTTCTGCCATTGTAGTCCCTAGAGGCCAGGGGGTGCATGTGAACACCTGAGTCAGCCAGGTCCCTCCTCTGGCTCAGAACTCTCAATAGCTCCCATCATTCTCAGAATAAAAGTCCAAGTCCTTCCCATGGCCCACAAGGCTCTGTACACTCTGTCCCCATCCCCTTCCTGCCCTCACCTCCTCTCATTCTGCCCCTTGCCCCCTCCACTCCAGCCATGCAGGCCTCCTCACTGCTCCTCAAACACATCAAACATGATCCCACCCCAGGGCATTTGCGCACACAGTACCCTCTGCCTGAAACATGCTACACTGCTCCCTCCTGCACTCCTCTGTCACCTCAGGATGGCCTTCTCTGATCCCTCTATTTAAAATTTTAAATCCGACCTCTAGGCCCTATAGATGACTCCCACCCCTTCTTTCCTGTTCTCCAGAGCCCTTCTATGACATTCCAAGAATTTTTCTCATTCATCTTAATTTCTTGTCTGGTTTGCTTTCTAGAATGTCAGCTCCACAAGTGCAGTGCCTGCTGTGTCTCCAGCATCTAGAACAGAACCTGGTACATGGTGCCTGCACAATGTTTGCTGAAGGAAGTTATAAATGAACTTGTTAAGCAACCTATATGCTTATCAAGATTTAAAAAACAAACAAACAAAAAACACAACCTTATACCAGAACAAGACTTCAGACTAAGAGAAATCACTCTCCCTCTCACCCCTGGCCTGGAGCCCTTATTTCCTCTCCCTGGGGGCAGTTCCTTTCACTGATTTCCCTTTTCTCCTTCTAGACACTGTCTACAGTTCACATACATAAACAGATTTGTAGCTATTTATCCCCCAGTTTTTTCATACATACTGTTCCCACTTTGCTATTTCACAGACTAACATAATGGGACATTGTTTTCCATTGGAGAGGTTAGACCTACTTCATCTTTTTACAAAGCAACATAGTATCTTACTCTGGGAACAGGACCGTTTTTTTCATTAAACCGGCAGGGAGAAGCTTTAAAAGGATACAAATGCCACACACACACAAATTAGTAGACTAAGCTCTGGAGACTTCTTGGTTGTGTTACCTCTGGGATGAGGACAGCTGGCTAAGGATTTGTAATGGGTTCTTTCAGATGGGAGACTAAACTCCTGTGTGCAGTTGAGGGCTTATTTTTAATTTTCAGCCCCCACATGGAGAATATATTAATTTTGTTTATATAAGAGTTTAAAAATGATGTTTAAAAATAACCCTCCCTTTGAGGGTTTCTGGGGCAAGGGCATAAGAGAACTTTCTGGGGTGATGGGAAGGCTCTTACCAGAAATCTGTAAATTTTTTTTGTTGTTGAGGGCCAAATATTAAAGATTTTAAGCTTGTGGTTTACTTATTATCTCTATTTATATTCTTTTTTTTTAAAAGAACCATTTTCTTACATAAGAGCCATTCTTAGTCGATTGGCTTTACAAAAAACAGGCCACAGCCCAACAATGTGAATATGTTTAACACTACTGAATCATACATGTAAAGACAGTTAAGACAGTAAATTTTGTGTTATGTTTTTTTACCACAAAAAAATAAAATAATGATAATACTGATAGGCCCTCCTTGGGCATGAGGGACTTCTGGGGTGCAGGTAATATTTTTCTCCTGAGCTGGGTGCTAGTTACATGGGTGTGAAAACTCCTGGATCCTTGTAAATTTAGGACCTGAGCCTTTTATGTATGAATTTTTTGCTTTGATAAAAAGTTTAAAATATTCCCCTCAACTGGTTAAATATAAGATGGTCCACCCACAAATGCACTACTTGATGCAGCTGTTAAAAATGATTGAGGAAGCATTCCAGAAACTGACATAAGAGATCATCTCTAACATATATTAAGGGGGGAAAAAAAACCCAACAACATGTGAAACACCTTTTATGCAACAAATATTTGTTGAGCATCTACTATGTGCCAGGCACTGTCGATACACCTTCAAACCAAAAGGCATGCATTTCTGTCTCTTGAAGCTAGCACACCAGGGATTTACTGAGTTTTGTTAAATAAATAAATAATAAACAAACCAACCAAACAGCCATGAAATAAAGAATAGCTACATACTTGCCATGTGACTGTATAAGACCTAGACTCCGTTTGGAAAAAAACACAAGAAGTTGTAATACTGATGCACTCCAAGAAGGGAGTGTGGTGCTGGGAGAGGAAACAAGGAGACTTTTCATGATAAAGCAATAAAATCTTTTGTATTTTGAAGCATGTGAATGTATTACATATTATTTATTTATTTGAAAGTTATAATTAAGAAGTAAATACCCTCTCCTAACAATTTATTTATTTTTAAAATCAGATGCCTGGACCCCATTGTTGGCTGAGTCGGACTCCAGTGAATTGGGCCATGGAATCTGTTTTCTTTAACAAGTACCATTACTTTTTTCCAACCTCCCCCCGCCCCCATCACAGTGTATTGTTTTAAGTTCTAGAATCTTATTCCATGCTGCTATGCCAAGGGTGGGTTGGGAAGGATGGCAGTGACCATCGCTGACCCCGTTCTTCTTGGAGCCACTGCCTTCCTGTAAACATGATGTCAGCTGAGAAGGAAGCTTCCTGCCCTGCCTAGACCAGCCCAATTCTGTGTTCTGACAGAGAGTACTGCTTCTCTATCAGCTCACAGAAAATCCATGTCCCCAGTATCACCAGCACCAGAGGCCCCTGAGCACCTGGAGCTTGCCAGAAACTGGGAAAAATGCTTCCCATCATGCCCAGCCCTACGGATGAAGATACAGAATTTCAGAGAGGTCACCAACATGCTCAGGGCCACACTGCTAGTAAGTGTTAGAGCCAGGGTTTGAGTCTATGTCTGTCTGATGTCACCCATAAATTCACGGAAGGGCTGGGGTACAAGGGAAGGATATGTGAGTCACTCTTACACACTCTTCTTAAAGAAAAGGGCCTCATTATCTAGTAGGGTCTTCATGAGGCAGCCCAAGGGGCCCAGGTTTTTGGTTCTGATGAGAATGAACTATTTATAAGCTAAGTGAGACCCTCACCCACTTTGAAGAGTCAAGCCACGTTGCCTCCCCTGGAGGAGGTGAGGGCCTGGCTGCAAAATCCAGCCACAGCATTCACTGGATGCTCCTCTGGGCCTTATAGATAGAAATGATTAAGCAATTATGGTTTTTTAGCTGTTCCCCCTGCCTGAAACACACTTCTCTCAAATTTTCCCACGGCCATCAGCTCAACTTCCAGCCCTTGATCACCTAAAATAATCCCAGATGATTTCCCCCACATACACGGTATCCCATGTTTTGTTTCACAGCACTTACAACAACCTAAAATTACATATTTATTCCTTTGTCTCTGAGGTCAAGGATTCTGCTTTGTTCACTGCTGTGTTCTCAGTGTCTAGTCCCTACCTGTGAGATGCTCAATAAATACTTGTTGATAGAATGTGCTCCCGGCACCCAGCACAAGGTCTGCTGGGCATAGAGGTCCCCTGTCTCGGGTGTGAGCCTGGCAGGGCTTGGTGTTTGCTCAGGCCCATCCATGGCTGGCTCCCTTTAGCTAAATTCAAGGCTGAATGAATCACATCATTGTCCACTCTGTTCCCCATCCCCACCCCAGTCCAGCCTCATGGAGACCAAAGATCCCTCAGGTGCTGCCCACAGGCAGGCAGGGCCTGGCCTGGACCTCAGGCTGAAATTTCCAGATCAGAGACAGCTGGCCACACCCAAGGGACGCACAGCACAGGCAGCCACAGGGTCTGGGGCTTGAGCCAAGACCAAGAACAAGGGGGCCCCTCAGGAGACTGGTAGCTTCAAGCAAGGAGGGGAGTGGCTGGGCAGTGGCCAGGTCCCCCTGCCTCTGAGCAGGGAGGAGGGTCCCAGCCTCCTCCAACTGTCTCTCTCTGCAGCCTCCTGAGGCTACATTTCCCTTTGGGGGAGGAAGGGAGGCACAGCACTAGTAAGTTTTTATTTTTGAGTGGTTTCCGGCGCCTTCCCCAAAGCCATACAGTCTCACAGTTTCCAGGAAGTTCCTGTCACTCAAGAAGGGGTCGCAGGGCCCCTTTGCCCCAGGGCAGTGTCTCGTGGGGCTCGTGCCCAGCGCATCCCTGGGGACCCAAAATGGAGAAGAGAAAGGAGAAACGGAGGGCCGTACCCCTCTCCCAGCCGTGGGAACCCGGGAAAAAGACACACAGTAGAGTGTGAGTGGAGAGGGGCCTCATCTTGGCCTCATTTCCTGGGCCCCGAGGAGAAGGCCGTCCTGAAAGGTTCGCGGGAGGGGGGTCCCAGTCGTCTGGATCCCGCAAAATGGCAAAGGGCACCCCCAACCGCTTGCATAGGGTGAGGAAAGTTTCCCAATTGTTTTCGGCTTTCTACCTGCCCCCTCACCGGAGACGCTCTGGAGACCTGATGAGTTCCCACCCTTGCATTCAATCTGCCCAGGCTTGCCTCAGTTTCCCCAACGGGCCGAAACCCCAGGACAGCGACTTCCAGGGAGATGTGAGCAGGAAGAAGAAATGGACAGAAAGGACTGGAAGAGGAGAGGGGTTGGAGGAGTTTAGGGCCCTGTTCCTTTTCAGAGCCCCGGTCGCCGCGCATCCCCTCCCCCGCCTGGCATCTGAGCCTCCCAGATAACGGACCCGGGAGGAGCATGCGCCATGCGCCCCGGCCCATCAGCCGGAGGGAGAACAGGGGCTCCAGGGTGGGGACACAGAGCAACCTGGAGGGAAAACGGGGAATGGGCTCTGCGCAGAGAGGGATGCAGGCCCAGGAAGGAAGCACAGGGGCCCCAGCTGCAACGCGGGCGTTTAAGATAGCAGACGTCCCCCTTCCCCAAGGTCTCTCCAACAGCAGAGGCGGCCGCGGGCCAGAGGCGGCTCTTACCGTAGGCTCCGTCCTTCCGCTCGTCCTCCATGGCCAAGGCAGGCGGGGAGGGGAGTCCGAGCCAGCGCGACCCCAGCCCGGGAGGGCGGGAGGCTCGGCGGGCTGCAGCGCCCCGCCCCGGGCCGGGCCCCGCCCTGCTGCCCTACTCCGCGCGCCCTCTCCAATGGGAGCCCCACGCGGGCGGGGGCGGGGCCCGGGGCGGGGTCAGGCTGCGGAGGGTTGAGGCCTCAACCTTTGTTTCCCAAATAGGCTCAGGCGAGACCCTCTTGATGTGTTTGGTGCAAAAGGAGCAGTCGTCATTCATTCATCCATCCACCCATTCATTCGTCCAATAAATATTGAACGCTTGCTGATTGTATGCCAGTGAACAGACAAAATGATGCCATGTTTCATTCATCACATTGACAAGAATTTGAGTGTGGTTAACATCAAGCCGGGTGAGCGAATGCTGTGGGTCAGAATGTTATCTGGCAGAAAGAGTAAATACAATCCAGATGGTGTCCATCCTGTGCGATTCCTCTTTGCCATCGCAGGCATGTGTGCTTTGGAAGTCCATGCCAAAGGGTGTTACCTGCGGCTTTGCTAGTTTCTGTAAAAAAACGGGGGAAACATACATGTCCACCAACAGAGGAATGCATACAGCATTATGGTAGGGTCACAGGAGGGGATACCACGCAACAGATAAAAAGAATGAAGTCATCAGGGAAATGCAAATGAAAACTCAATGGAATACCGCTCTTTACCTCTTAGTGCTGCCTAGATCTCTCTCAGTCTGCCGGCACCATGAGGATTTGGACTTGGGAGCACGCCTTTGACCACCCATGGGAAACTTACAACGCAGAATACCCAAACCTTATGAACCCAAGTGTAGTTGGAGTTGATGTATAGATCCTTCTGCAAAGTTGCACAGCCATAGACCTCTCAACACAGAGTGGGGAGCATTCCATTGTGAAATCTCTTATTGCGCAGCAAGAACCAAAACATATGTGCAAGAACATTCTGTTGTTGATTCCGTAGAGAAAACCAAGGAACTTAAATCCACTAATATTTCATTTACAAATATGGTTTCAGTATATAAGAGACTTATAAACAAACCACATCCTCAGGACCCAGAAAAAACTGTTTCAACTCAAGAAGCCATAATCACTGTGAAAGGAGTCATTCTCAGCAGTGATCTCAAAGGACTGATAGCAAGTACGATATCTTCAAATGTTGATAAGGGCTGAGAAACAATGAAATGGGTAACACATAAATTAAATGCTGAGATTGAAGAATTGATGGCTTCGGCAAGAGGGAGCAAAGGACACTGATGGCAGAGGCAGCATTTGTAGAGAAATGATGATGAAAGTTGGTATACAACACCCAGTACCCCAGGTTTCTACTAGCTGACAACATATTTATTTGTTATTTAAAAAAGACAACTATAATTTAGGTAGAATTTTTTTTAATACGCTGAAGAAAGGCTATGTGACTTTTTTATTTTTAAGATTTTTGGGGGGAATTGGGGAAGGGGACCAGCCAAGCTGTTGTTCTTCATTCTTCATTGTGGAGGGCACCATCGCTATCTGGCTGCCTGTTGGCAGCTCGTGGCCTCTAAGCTCAAGGTGCTGTGTTCAATCTTAGTTGTGGGTGGGTGTAGCCCACCATCGAACAGGCAATCTTGTTGTTACACCAGCTGAGCCATCCTGCCACCCATTGGCAGCTCAGCGAGAGCTCAGCTCGGGCGCAGCATCACTGGCCCATGTGGGAATCGAACCGGCAGCCCTGTTGTTCAGAGTTCGCGCTCTTAAGCCAACTCTTAACCAACTGAGCCACTCGGCTGACCCAAGGCTATGTGACTTTTGATCAAAACAAAGAGGCGCATAGTTTCTAAATAAAGTCATTCAAAAAAAAATCAGTGAAATACCACTACATACCCACCAGAATAGCTAAAACTAAAAAGAAAGACATTACCAAGTGTTGTCGAGGATCTAGGGCAAATGGGACTCTCCTCCACTGCTGGTGGGAATGTAAGATGACACAACCACTTGGAAAAAGGTCTGGCAGTGTCTTATAAAGTCAAATGGGCAACAATCATATGACCCAGCCATTGTACTCCTAGGTATTTACCCAAGAAAAACAAAGCTACTTAAGAAAAAGAAAGAAAAGAAAAACCCACAAAGACATGTAGACATATGTTCATAGCAGCTTTATTCATATTGGCCAAAAATTGAAAGCAACCCAAATGTCCATCAATGAGTGAGTGGTTTAACCAACATCCATGGAGTATTCCTCAGCAATAATAAGGAACGAACTATTGGTAAGAGCAACAGCATGCCAAGTGAAAAAGGCCAGACACCTTTGTATGAAATTCTAGAACTGGAATAACTAATCAATCTATGATAACCAAAACATGATCAGCAGTTGCCTTTGCAGGAGGTGTGACTGGCAGGGCCATGGGGTGACTTCCGGGAGGCCTGGAAACAGTATTGTGGTTACATGGGTGGGTTCAGTTTGTGAGTTACTTGACTTTCTTAATATATGCTACATTTGAAAAATGGAAAACATTTAAATAATTTAAGAAAGAAGGAAATGGCTCTGCAGGTTATATAACAAGAATTAATGTTTATAGGGAGCTTATTCAGCATTAGGGGAGGAATTAAGTGCTTTATATTAAATCTTTATAACAATTTTCCAGTTGGGGAAAGTGACACAGATAGGTTAATTTACCCACAGTCACAGTTGGTGAGCATGGAGCTGTAAGAGTCATAGAGCTGGATATCACAAACCACACATGTTCCACACCCCTCAGCCACAACCCTGCCAGTGTAGCCCAGCTAGGCTTCTAGGTCCTACTGGTGAATAAAAATAGCAAGTGATGTTTAGTGTTTAGTCATGTATGGTAAGAGAGAGAGAGAGAGAGGAAACATCACACACACAGGCGCGCGCACGCGCACACACACACACACACACACACACACACACACACACACACACACCACACAAAATCATCATGAAATGAAACAGAAAAAGATCTGAACACTCCAGTGGTTATTAGAGGGACCAGGATGGAGTGGGGCTAGCAAAAGGGACAAGGTTTTCTGATCTGTGTTCTCTCTCTTTCTTTTAATGGGAGGAATTATTTATATGTTTCTTGGGTAGTTATAACCTTACTTCAAAAAAGATAGATTTAAACAAGCCAGTCACAAAAGGACAAATACTGTATGAATCCACTTATAAAAGGTCCCTAGTGGAGTCAAATACATAGAGACAAGAAGTAGATGGTGGTGCCAGGGGCTGGGGGAGGGGAAGGGAGTGAGTGTTTAATGGGGACAGAGTGTCAGTTTGGGGAGATGAGAAAGTTCTAGAGATGGATGGTGGGCATGGTTACACAGCAATGTGATGAATGTACTTAATGTCACAGAACTGTACACTTAAAATGAGTAAAATGGTGTAAGTTATGTATATTTTACCATAATAAGAGTTTTTTTTGTTTGTTTTCGAAGATTTTTATTGGGGAATTGGGGGGATGGGAACAGTGCTGGGGAATTGGGGGAAGGGGAACAGACAAGTTGCTGTCTTTTTGTTCTTCAGTCTA
>NW_017731648.1:622324-657639 GCF_001890085.2 Hipposideros armiger | reverse complement strand
CACTGGCCCTCATATGTGGGATCCGAACCGGGGCCCTCTGGCATCCCAAGCGAGTTCTTAACCATCGCGCCACTCGGCCGGCCCCCAAGTCAGTTCTTAACCATCGCGCCACTCGGCCGGCCCTAAAAGTTTTTTTAAAATAGATTTTAAAAAATAAGGTGCAAGGCAGGTGACAGGGTACGCTTGGGAAAGCCCAGAGGAGGGATCTGGCCTAGACATGGCGTGGGCGGTCAGAGAGGGTTTCCTGAAAAAGAGACCTGAGAGCAGAGTGAGAATGAGGTAGAGAAAGCAAAAAGGGGCAGGTGTGCACTGAGTGGTCAGGTGCCAGAGGAAAGACAGAAAGGCAGAGAGGAACTGAAATTAGGGTAGTCAGTGTGTCTGGGTCAGTGGGTTCAAGTGGTGCCTCATGGGAGAGGTCATCAGGGGTCGGATTGCGCCAGGCAGGGCAGCTCTGGGCAATGCGGAGCCACAAGAGATGTGAGAGTGAGGGTGAGTGGTAAGAGCTGTGAGTTTCAGAGAGATTCCTTTAGTGATGTAGAGAAGAGATTGAATGGGGTGCCTAGAAGCAGGGACCCTGAGGGGAGGCACGTAGGAGGAACTGGGGCAAGGCCACAGGCCCTGGGGACAGAGGAAGTTGCAGCTGAGGCGGGGCAGCTGTTCACACAGAGAAGCTCTGTTCTCTGACCCCACTGAAGCTTTTGGGCTCATAAATTTTTCAGCCAAACAGGTCTTGAGTTTCAGATTCCAGGGAGCCTGGCCCCGGCTTTTGCGTCCTATTTACTGCCTGAAAACATCTCAGGGCCCCAGAAGAGCCCTTGCGAGGTTCAGTGATTCCTGGGCTGGGGCAAGGGCTGGCAACACCTGAAAACCCTGAGTCACCTTCTGAGCTTGGGCCTGGTAGGTTCATGGAGGATATCCCTCTTTTGGGCAGAGCCAGCATAAAACCTTGGGGTTTGCAGGGCTAGAATTTCAGCCCTGCCATTGCTAGCAGGTGACTTTGTACAAGTCACTCATTCTCTGAGTCTCAGTTTTTCTATCTGTCAAATAGAGGTAATAGGTTTCCTTAATTCTAGGTGTCGCTTCATGGAGGATTCCTGTATGGGAGATGATTAAGGGCAGCACCTGGGTATAGTGAGCCCCACAGAGGCATGAGCTATTGTTAGTCATAGTAATACTTGCACCCCCCAATGCAGCAGAGCAGTTGGGTGAAGGCTGGGACCCTGCTTACCAAGACTCAGATTCGAATTCTGACTCTGCCTCCAGGCTATGTGACCTTGGGCAAGTGGCTTCATTTCTCACGCCTCTGCTTTTTCCTCCAATGTGAGAAGACCAGGTCTTCTTCCCTCAGGTCCTGAATTATTAGGAAAACCATATTTGGGAAGACCAGAGTCAAAGACAGCAAAAAAAAAACCTTAAAAAAAAAAGACATGAATAAATATTAGAAGATAAGTGCCCAATGAACGCGCACTATTGTTGTGGTTCTTGTGTTATTGTCCATGTCAGATGCCAGTGGAGGGGGAGTGGGCAGTTCTGAGAGCCACAGCTCTCTCTCTTCCCTTCCTCAAGTCCCCTGCAGGGAGGCCCACTCCACCAGCAGCGGCAGCGGCTGATAAAGGTCTGGGGCTGGGTTTGGGGAAGGAGGAATGAAGCCTGGGAGAGCTGAGTGTCTCCCCTTGGAAGCCTGCAGGATGCTCTGTGGAGCAGGATTGGTCCCAGCCTGGCTGAGATTGAATTTCCCTTTTCTTCTCTCCTCTCCAAAACTTCCCTGCAGCCCAGCTCACACAGTCATGGAGTGGAACCCGGGTCCACAGTAGTTGATGTGCAGGGAGCAGAGTCACTGTACTAGGCATGAGCTATGCCCAGGAACTCAGTGAGCACAGCCTGTGGCGGCAGCACCATGGCTGCTATGCCCACTCAACAGAAGGGGAGACTGAGGCACAAGCAGTACAATCACTAACCCAATGCTCCATAGCCAATAGTGGAATCAGGATTCAAACCCAGCACCTGTGCTCTTAACTTCCATATAGTAAATAATAATAATAGCAAATAATAACATTATTGTCAGCTATATCCCAGGCACTGCTCCAAACATCATGTTGCATGTAAGAACTCATGCAATCTGCACTATATTTTAATTAGGAAAATGCAGTTAATGATTGTATTTCACAGATATGCAAACTGAGATCCAGGGAGAGGAGGTCAGGTGCCCAAGGCCACTCAACTGGTCAGTTGCAGACCCAGGACTTGAGCCCAAGCAGCTACCTCCAGAGCCCATGTGCTCAACAAGCATATATAAACAACAAAAACAATACTAGTGGGGGCAGGTCGAGTGGCGCATTGGTTAGGAACTGGCTTGGGATGCCAGAGGGCCCCGGTTCAGATCCCACATATGAGGGCCAGTGACACTGCCATTTACAGCTAAGATGCTGAACAACAGCTCGACCTGGAGCTGGGCTGCCATGGGTCGCCGGCAACGGCGTAGGCTGCAGCCTCTGCTGCAGTGGGTTGCCATAAGCTACCATGTGTAGCCGGCAGCCAGTGTGAGCGGCCAGCAGCCGCCGTGAGTGGCTGTCCGAGGCCGGCCACTGATCTGCCTCGCCCGGGAAGAGCGCAATGCAATGATGATGCCAACTTGGGCTAGTGAAGCAACATCCTCCACAACTAGACTGAAGAACAAAACAACAGCAACTTGTCTGTTCCCCTTCCCTCCGATTCCCCAGTGCTGTTCCCCTCCCCCAGTTCCCCAATAAAATCTTTAAAAAACAAAAAAACAAAACAATACTAGTGAGCCAGCCAAGTGACTCAGTTGGTTAAGAGTGTGAGCTCTGAGCAACAGGGTCGCCGTTCAATTCCCAAATGGGCCAGTGAGCTGCGTCCGAGCTGAGCTGCCGTTGAGCTGCCAACAGGTGGCAGAATGGCTCAGCTGGTGAGAGCACGTGGTTCGACTCCCACATGGGATGGTAGGCTATGACCACCTGCAGCTAAGATCAAGCACGGCACGTTGAGCTGAGTGGCTGTGAGCTGCCGATAGGTGACTGGATGGCGACTGGGCTTGGAATTGAGCTAGCTGCACCCTCCACAATTAAGTTTGAAGGACAACAACTTGGCTGTTTCCCTTCCCCAATTCCCCAACACTGTTCCCCTTCCCCAATTACCCAATTAAAAAAAATTTTTTTTAAACCCAAAAAACAAAAACAGCACTAGTACCAGCTTTGTGCCATGCTCTGCCCTGGGAATCTTTCTCTTGGGTTGTCCTGACTCATTAGGTGGTGGAGGAAATTTTTCAAATGCCAGCCCTTTCTCTGATCTCCCTGCCCACAGCCCCTCATTCATTCTCCAATGCACATTCTCAAACCCTGCTGCCAGTTCAGTGCCTCATCACTCCCATCCTCTCCAGGGATCATCTTGTTTTGGGGTTTTTATGTTGTGTCTCTCGCCCTCCCTAGAATGAGAGCAGTGGGGTGGCTTTGTCTATGTCGCCAGCCCTAGCACACAGAAGGTGCTCAATAAACACTCACTGAGTGAATCAACAGTATCATCACCATAATGAAAGCAGCTTCCATATGCCCAGTCCAGCACACAGTACGTGCTCAATAAATGTTTGTTAAATGAATATTATCATAATTATAGTCATAATAGTAACCATTTATCTCTTCAACAGTCTATCAACATCTTAATGTCACATAGTAGGAGCTTATATTTTTGGAATGAATAAAAGTAACATTAGGAATAATAATAAAAGCAGCTACATTTGTCCTATTTGGAGTGCAACCCACAGTTCCTGTCGCTGAGTGAAAGAATGTACTAGTGAGTAAATATCTGAGTGAAAGAATAATTCCTAAATATTTATAGTATGAATGAGTGAAAGAATGAATGATTTGGACAAATATTATTGAGCACCCAGTGCTGGGCACTGGGGACACAGACATGAACAGGACAAAGTGCCTGCCCAATTGGGGCTGACATGTGTGTGGGATAGACAGAGGAGGAATAAGATAAGTGGATGGATGGATGGATGGATTGGTGGGTGGGTGGATGCGTGGATGCATGGATGCATGGATGCATGGATGCATGAATGCATTGATGGTCGGTCTGGAGCCTCAGCCCATCAGCACTCCTGGGTGCGATGGAAAAGTGAGGCAGGGCAGCGGTCCCTTCCGAAGCCCTGCCCCTTCCAGACCCCGCAGTCTTCTTGTACGCCGACAGCGCCGCTCACCTGGCGGCCTCCCCTTTAAGATGGGCTCACCTGGGCGCTCACCTGTGCTCGAGCGCTTCCGCAGGAAGAAGGAAGCAGCGCCACAGTCGTCTCCTGACCTCTCTCCCCGCCTCCTAGATCTGCCGGCCGCCTCCATGTCTGCCTCGGCTGTCTTCATCCTCGACGTCAAGGGCAAGGTGAGGCTGGGAGCCGGGGTGGGGGACGGACAGGTGAGGCTGCGCTCCCCCGGACCCAGGTCGGCTCCTCCTAGCAGGTAGGAAGGCCCCAGAAAGCTCTGGGGCGTGCGAACACTCCCTCCCCCAATCCCGGGGAGTCCTGGGTCCAATCCCATCTCCACTGTTTACTAGCCGCTTACCTGGGACGAGGGGCTTCACTTCTCTAAGTCTCAATCTCCCTATCCTTGGAAATGGAAATAACAGAGGTTCCCACCCCATAACAGTTAATACAACCTGATGCGTGTAAACCACTTAGCACAGTAGTCCTGCTGCAAATATTAGGCGGTCAATTAATTGAAATTGTTATTTCTATCACCATCATCATCCACAGTATTAATATTTGGGGAAGACAACAGGGGCAAGGGGCCCATAATTCCCTTTTGGGGCTGCCTTGTCCCTTTCTGAGCACCCTCTCATTCATCTTGTCACTCAATAGCAATAATAATAGTGGTGAAAATGATATTCCTGATAATAATAATAGTAAGAGCTAAGGTATTTGAGGACCTGCTGTGTGCTCTCCGGGTTCTCAACACCAGACTAAACAACCTTACCAAGTAGATACTATTATTACTGACTCCTTATTGCCTTCCAGGCAGATCTATATATGAGCTGAAAGAGATAATATGGGCGTATCTTTTTTCTTTTCTTCCTTTTTGGCATGTTTCTGTTTCTTTTCCTTTCTTTCTATAGTCTTTCTTTTTCTTTCTATACTCTCTCCTTCCTTCCGTCCTTCCTTTCCTCCTGTCTTTCTTTTTTTTATCCCAACCTCACCAGTTTGGTGCATATGAAGTCCTAGGCAAGAGCAGGAATTCCGGAGCCAGGGCACCTTGGTCCAATTCCCGGTTTCTCAGTTACTATGGACATGGTTCCTACCTCAGTTTCCCCATGTTTACAATGGAGATGATGATGACATCTACCTCACAGGGTTGTGGTGAGAGCTTAAACAGCAAGCAAACATCCAGTCTTTAGTAGAATAGGACCTGGACCTCAGTGAGGGCTCTAGACTCATTAGCTGTTGTTATCATGTGCCCATTTCACAGCGAAGGAAACTGAGGTGTAGAGAGGCAGAGCCTTGCTCAGGCCCCTCGGCCAGGAAGTAAGGTCAGAACCAGGCACTCTGATGCCTCTGGGTGGAGGGTCTCAGGATCCCAGTGGTGACTGGATCTTCTTTGCCCACCCTTAGCCCCTGATCAGCCGCAACTACAAGGGCGATGTGGCTATGAGTGAGATAGAGCACTTCATGCCTCTGCTCATGCAGCGGGAGGAAGAGGGCGCCCTGGCGCCGCTGCTGAGCCACGGTCGGGTCCACTTCCTGTGGATCAAACACAGCAATCTCTACTGTATCCAGCTACAGGTGGGGGCCTGTATCCATGGGGGTCTGGAGTGGTGGCAGCTTAGGCCCAGAGGGTAGGCTGAGGACAGCAGTTGCATTGCACATCGGTGGGGGCTCAGGCTGGGGTGGGGTAGAGGTGGGCAAGATGGGGGAGGTGGCGGGGGATAGGGTATGGGGCTTCAGGGTCTGTGCTCCATTTGATCCCTTCCGAAATGGCACCTTTTCCTTAACCTCGCTGCCCACAGTGGTGGCCACCACGTTGAAGAATGCCAATGCCTCACTCGTGTACTCCTTCCTCTACAAGACAGTGGAGGTAGGTCCTGGCCTCCCATTGGCCTGCTGGTCTGTCTGTTCACCTGTTTTGCCTGCCTCTTTCAGGATCCATCTCTCCTAGGAAGCTTTGCCTGACCTCCTTGGGGGTGCCGGAATCAAAGCCCCATCACTCTGTGTTCTCACTGGCTGCTATGGGATCATCTCCCTCTATCGGGCAGGGATCAAGGGGGTCTCTGAGAGGGTGTCAGTGCTCAAATCTGAGCCAGAGGGAACTGAGTTCCAATCCCAGCTCCCTCCACTTCCTGGCAGTGTGACCTTGAGCAAGTCACTTCTCTCTATGCCTCTACACTGGGAGTTACAACAAATCCTGCCTCAGGGTTGTACAAGTTAATCAAATTCATACCTCTAAAGTGCCTAAAACAGTGCTCAGTATACAGTAAGTGTTCAATAAAGGTTTGGTATTGTTAGCTTTATCACTGTTATAAAATCACATAATGATTTATTGAGCGCTTATTATATGCCATTCTCAATGACTGAGAAAGTGCTTAGTCAATACTTTTCAACAAACAAGAAATATTTATTGGTTTGTCTTTTCTCTGTCAGACAAAGAGAAGACAAAGCTATGCATTAGACATTTCTCTGTCTGTCCTGAGGAGACATGAAGGAGATTAAACAGGAGAATATTAAATCAGTAACTGGAATGTTAGTCTCACCATAGCCTGATAGTCATGGGAGGGGGCCTCATTGAGAAGGTGACATTTGAGCTGAGTCCTGGATGACAAGCAGCCCTCTGGATGACAAGCTGGGGGAAGAGTGTCCCAGGCAGAGGGGATGACTTATGCAAAGGCCCTGGGGTAGAAATAGAAAGGTCAGTGAGATTGGAGCAGAATGAGGGATGAGGGTGGTTCAAATGTTGATGACTGACAGGTTTGTGCTGTGGTTATGCCTACTAATTCCTAGGGGTGCTTATCTTGGGGTCCTCAAACCTCACAGGGCCTGTAGTTCATGAACTTTGTCATATTTCTGTATAACAGGTTTCCTTTGCTATTCTATTTTGTTTTACGCATTTACAAACTTTATTCTCATGTGGGTCCGTGAACATCACCAGATATCAGATATGCAGGGATCTATGGCCCACAAGAACAACAACAACAGTTCTGAGCCCTTCCAATTCCTTCTCCAGGAAGTTTTCCTGGACCTCCCCACCTCTGGGCTCCTACTTTCCTTGTGTTTTCCTCATTACTGTACCCAACATGTTAGATTATATTGGTCCTGTTACCAGTCCATTTCTCCCACTAGACTTTAGCATGAGGGCAGGGATGCTGTGGGCTTTCTTCACCATTAATATCCGGCATTGGTATACAGTAGGCACTCAATAATTGCTTGTTGGATGGATGGCTGGATTTATGGGACCCAGCTCATGGCTACATCAGCTACACCTCTGTGGGTGTCTGCTCCCCGCATCCCCAGGTATTCTCCGAATACTTCAAGGAGCTGGAGGAGGAGAGCATCCGGGACAACTTTGTCATTGTCTATGAGCTGCTAGACGAGCTCATGGACTTCGGCTTCCCCCAGACCACCGACAGCAAGATTCTGCAGGAGTGAGTAGGCCATAGAGGCAGCCACAAGGTGGGCCACTGTTGGAGGTGTCCCTGGGTCCACCTGTTCATGCCCCCTGCCGTCCTGCTAGGTACATCACGCAGCAGGGCAACAAGCTGGAGACAGGTAAGTCGCGGGTGCCGCCCACTGTCACCAATGCTGTGTCCTGGCGCTCTGAGGGCATCAAGTATAAGAAGAATGAGGTCTTCATTGATGTCATAGAGTCTGTCAACCTACTGGTGAGCCCCAAAATTTCCACCCCACCCCTACCACGGCCTAGGGGCAGGATAGGGGATCCTCTGCCAGTTGACCCCCCATGTTTGCATCCTCAGGTCAATGCCAATGGCAGCGTCCTGCTGAGCGAGATTGTGGGCACCATCAAGCTCAAGGTGTTTCTGTCCGGAATGCCGGAGCTGCGGCTTGGCCTCAATGACCGTGTGCTCTTCGAGCTCACTGGCCGTAAGTGTCTGGAGAGGGGCTCATGGAGGAGCCACAGACCCCTCTGCATCTGGGGACGCAGAGAATTGCAGCCCGCTCTGAAATAAGCTTTCATGTGCCCTCTGCTGCTCATGGCCAGCAGTGCAGCTGCTGGTTCATTGAGCAAATGCTGCTTCATTATTGAGCGCCAGGCGCAAGAACAGAGGGCAGTGAAGAAAAAGACAAATCCTGGCCCTCTTGGAGCTGACATTGTAGATTATCCTAGGAGACAGAATAGCACCGTATTTAAAATATTCCCTGGGTTCAGATCCTAGCTCTGCCCCTGGCCAGCTGGGTGACTGGGCAAGTTACTCATCTACTCTGGGCCTCAGTTTCCTCATCTGTAAAATGGGGGTGATTGTAGCAGTGCACGATGAAGGTAGGGGTAGGGACCCTTCCCTGGCCCCCAGGGTCACCCTGCATGCTTGTCTCTGAGTTTCAGGGAGCAAGAACAAGTCTGTGGAACTGGAGGATGTGAAATTTCACCAGTGTGTGCGGCTCTCTCGTTTCGACAATGATCGCACCATTTCCTTCATCCCACCTGATGGCGACTTTGAGCTTATGTCCTACCGCCTCAGCACCCAGGTGAGGCAGGGTCAAGTCCCAGGGCAGGGAGGGAGAGTTTACCCCAGAGCCTCCCAGAATCCCCGCTTCCTCTGTCTGCAGGTCAAGCCGCTGATCTGGATTGAGTCTGTCATTGAGAAGTTCTCCCACAGCCGTGTGGAGATCATGGTCAAGGTGGGCTGGGGGAACAGTTACTCACAGTGCTTTACCTGCCCCTCCCACCCCCTCACTGATCTAACTTCATCTCCCACTTCCTTCCTGGCTCATTTCTCTCCAGCCACACTGGTCTCCTGGCTGGTTCTCAAACATGCCAGGCACCATTCCTCCTATCCCACCCCAGGGCCTTTGCACTGGCTATTCCCTATCCCTGGATCACTTCGTCCCCTACCCACTCAAGTATCCACATGACTCCTTTTCTCAGAGGCTTTCCCTGATTTCCCTGTTTAGAATTGTATCCCCCTTGCATGTCCATCTCCCTTCTTTGCTTTTTTATTTCTTCTATTACTTATCACTGTCTGATATGTTTTACTTACATATTTTTTCTTAAAAACATAGTGTATTTATATGATTTAAAAATAACAATGAACCACCCAGCTTATTCGAATGTACTTGACCAAAGCCTCTGAACCCCATGTCCCTTTCCCAATCCCTTCTCCCCTCTTGCCCAGAGGTAGTGACGATCTTGAATTTTATGTAAGTTATTTGCTTTTCTTTATAATTTTGCCACCCACATGTGTAACCACAAATATTTTGTTTTGCCGGTTTCTGATCCTCATATCTGGGGATTCAGGCTGTATGTTTTATATATAACTTGCTTTGTTCATGTAACGTTGATTTTAAGATGAATTCCGGGAGCCATAGCTTAGTGCATCCACTTCTATAGCTGTAGAATATTCTACTACAGGACTTTTCTATCTCCATTCTCTTGCATTGGTTGTTTTTAGCTCTTGGCTATTCCAGTCTGCATTGCCGTCAACAGCTCTGTGCATGTCTCCTGGTGCCCCAAGCAAGGGCTCCTCCAGAGCTTATAGTTTAGCCCTCTTTTACCAATGTGGAAACTGAGGTCCAGGGCATTAAGCTGCACTCATCTAAGAACTTGGGTCTGCCTGGCTCAAGAGTCTGTGTTGTTAGATTTGACTTTATTCCCTGATCTTGCGGTCTTGGGGGAGCTGGGTTGCAGAGCGGATGGTCACCAGGGAGGGTCTTAATGCTTTCCATCTCTACATGCAGGAAAGAGGAAGGGGCTATTAAAGCTAGTGCCTTCCAGGAAGGATTCCCCCCTATTTATTTCCATGTCCTCTGCCCCTGATCCCACTTCTCAAATATCCCTCCTCAAATGAATAAATAATAATAGTAATAATAATCCCAGCTACCACCCATGGAACACTTAGAATTCTTGTATTAAAAGCTTGTCCTGTGTCACACAGCTCTAAATATACAGAGGGTGCCAAAACATGTATATGCATTTTAAGGAAAAAACTATTAAAATTGTAATACTCAATATATACCGATAACAAAAGATGAATACAAGTCACATTTGACTTCTGCAATTACAAGAGGTGCTCACAGTGGTTACCATCAGCATCCAGATACTTCTGATTATGGTGAACTACTGCTTGAGCCACGTTGACCAAAGTGTCCACCTGTATACATATTTTTGGCACCCCCAGTATATGTACTATGTCACACAGCCCTAGATATATAGTGCAACTTCATTTTTTTGTAAGGAGGGCATGTGATGGCTGAGGATGAAGGCAGGCTTAATTTGAATCCCTACTGTACTAGTTACTAGCTATGTGATTTGGGTAAATTGCTCTTTCTCTCTGTGCCTCAGTCTCCTCATCTTGAAAATGGACCTTAGGAATGGATCCTACTTTAAAGAATCAATGAGAGGGCTAAGTGGTTGGCACATGGCAGGGGCTCTGTAAATGCCAGCTCTTAAATGAAAACTCTTCTGTGTTGGGCTGAGAGGTATCATTTTGAACCAGGCAAAGGTATATACACTTTTGTGAAATGGAAGGCACCAAGGGCAGCGTCTCTGGAGTCTTTTGTGGGTGTGGCCCCTGGCTTTGCCACTTGTTGGCTGTGTGTCTCCAGGCAACTGCCTTAACTTCTCTGTGCCTCTGTTTTCCTCATCTATAAAGTGGGCAGGACAGTGGTCCCCACTTCAGTATTGTAGAGGCTCTTGTTAAGACCATGCATGGAAAGGGCTTGGTGAATAGTTGAGGAATTCATGAGCATTCTTCTTGCCGCCTGATCTCTCTGCCACAACAGGCCAAGGGGCAGTTTAAGAAGCAGTCGGTGGCCAACGGCGTGGAGATATCTGTGCCGGTACCCAGTGATGCTGACTCCCCACGCTTCAAGACCAGTGTGGGCAGTGCCAAGTATGTGCCTGAGAAGAACATTGTGATTTGGAGTATAAAGTCTTTCCCGGTGAGCACTGGGGAAGGGCGGGGATCTGGGGGTACCCACTCCAACTTGAGGGCCAGGTAGAGAACCAGTCGGAAAGCCACGTCTGCATGCACATAGTTGTCCTTGGGGGGTATTAAAGCTGGACACCAGGCCAGTATGGTGGTGCAGCTCCCTCTCTTGAGCTCTGGAGGAAACCAGCCCTGGGTTCAGACTCCTACTCTTGCCTCTCTGAGCTCGATGGCCTTGGAAATCACTCTTTCCCTCATAGAGCCTCAGTTTGCCCCTCTGTGAAATAGGCACTATCATGTTACCCATGTCCTTGGGTACCTGGAGTATTTGGCCTTCCCTCCAGGGTTCATCAGGGCCTGAAAAATGGGAGATGGTCCTTAGAAGCTTCCCACCAATCCCCCCCAGCCAGGCTTTATAGTCACAAGCTTTGACTGTGAGTCTTTATTTTCTTGTCTGTTAAATGGGTTGAGACTGAGTGTGCTCCAGGGGCTGCTGTGAGGATGGTCTGGGGTGTATAGGGGCCCCTCAGTGTGTTTGATGCCCCCATGTGCCTTCAGGGGGGCAAGGAGTACCTGATGCGCGCCCACTTTGGCCTCCCCAGCGTGGAGAAGGAGGAGGAGGAAGGCCGGCCACCCATTGGGGTCAAGTTTGAGATCCCCTATTTCACCGTCTCTGGGATTCAGGTGAGGGAAGCAGGCAGGCCCGCTCTTCTTGACCTCTGTGTGTTCCCCTCTCTCTGTCTCTTGTTTCTCAGGTCTCCACTGTTTCCTGGCCTGGGTATCCTCTTTTTCCACTTATCACTGTGTGCCACTTGTTCCCCACTAGCTCGTTCACTTCAGTCCCTCTCCCACCCTCAAGCTGTTTACCATTCCCTTGGCCTGTGCCACCTTGTCCCCCCAAAACTGTGCTGTGTCTATTTCCTTACACTATGCCATCTCTTTCCCACTGTCCTGGACCACTTTCCTTGCCCCCACTCCCACTGCCCATGCCACATCTTTGCCCCAAGCCATGTCACATCATTACTCCCAGCCTGTGCCATCTTATTCTCCCAAGTTGTGTCACATATATTCTGCTGGCCCCAGCCAGCCGTTTCCCCCAAGCCTTGGACACCTTTCCTTCCCTTCCAGGTCCGATATATGAAAATCATCGAGAAAAGTGGTTACCAGGCCCTGCCCTGGGTCCGCTACATCACCCAGAGTGGTGGTAAGACAGCCCAGCTCCCTGGGACGATAGGGGCAAGAAGAAGAAGGGGATGGCCTTGGGGCTTTCATATATTGTCACTCAGAGGGCTCCAAAACTCTATAGGCCTGGCCGCAGGCCTACCCCATCTTTGTCACTATACCACCCCGGGCCTCAGTTTGCCTATTTTCAAAACGGGGACAGTTGCCAGTTCCCGGTTTTGGATAAGGGACTGAACACATACCCCCATTTGCTGCCTAGAAATAAGCTTGTTGCTATGGTTACAGTCCTTATATTTGATCCCATCCTTAACTTTGTTACATGCTCACAAGGTTGGTTGATCATGGGCACTGGGACTGGGGATGGGGGGTACTGTCCCTCTGTTCCCTTTCTCCGGTTCTGAATCAGTCCCTTCCCATTGTTTCCTTGCAGATTATCAACTTCGTACCAGCTAGAAGGGAGAAGAGGTGGGGGTTTGAACATGGGCCTCCCTCCCTTAGGTCCTTGGCTGCAGACTTTAGAGAGAGGGAGGGAATGTGGGGAGTGTGTTGTGTGAGCAGGCCCTGTTGGCTTAGCAGTTTTTTACTTGTGGCTCCCAGCACCTGGCCCCCTCCCTGCCTTGTCCTCTACCCATAGGCTGGGAGGGATGGTCTCCCTGCTTCCCTCTGCCTCCTGACTCCCCACTTCCACTTTTATATGAAGAAAGAGAGGAGGGACTTGAAAGCCCCCTCATGAGTGCCTTCTTGCAGTGACTTGCCTTAGCGGGTATCAGAGCCCCTTTTCCTTCACAGCTGCTGAGCCCAGAGGCCCCCCTGGCCTAATCCTCTATGTTTTAGGATGGCATTAAAAAGATGAATTTAGCAGCTGTGTATATGCTTTTTGGCTGGGGACTGGGGATGCTAGGGACGTCCCTGAATTGCTGGGATGGGAGTGGGCAACAAATCCATTCCTCAGCCCTGGTCATAGCTCATCTGGGCTAACCCAGCTGCCTTCACCTACGTCCCCTGGCTGCGGACTTCCCTCCCCCACAACAGTCAGTTCCCCTCATAGCCGCCAGAGGGCACCGGTTAACTTCTAACTCAGATCCTGGCTCCTCTGCTCACAATCCTTCCACAGTTCCCATCTTGTTAAAAGAAGTCCTTACTGCAGCCCACAAGCCTGATCTGCAGTACCCCTCCCGCCACCTACCTGCCCTCACCGCCTCCTCCTCTACACCTCGCTCTTCCGGGACACACCAGGCACGCTGTCACCTCAGGGCCTTTGCATCTGTAGTGCCCTCCACCTGACATGCTTTTCCTTAGATAGCCACATGGCTCCTTTCCATAACTTCAGGTCTCAAATCAATGTCACCAACTCAAGGTGGCCCTCCCTAACCTCTCTACATCAATGGCTTTCCTTTCCCAAGAGACTGTCACTTACCCCGTTTTATCAGTTCCTTAGTGTTTACCACTCTGAAAAGATTTAATTATTGTCTTCTCCCGCCCTAAACGGTAGACGCCCAGCAGCACGTGCCGCCCAGCTCGCTTTCCAGTTGGGCTCCTAGTACACAGTAGGTGCTCAGTAAATGTTTGAATGAAGACCTCTGTAAGAGCCACCTCCCAGGCTCAGCCACGTGGCAGCTGCAGCATGAACCTTGCTCCTCGCCCTTACACTTGCTGTGCCAGGGCTGGCTTAGTCTGAGCCAGAACATGACTCCTTCCTTCACTCACCCTCATTTCCCCGTTTTATTTTCTTTACGGTGTTTAACGGTATCTTAAATTATTTAGGTGCTTGAATGTGCGCTCCCAGGGCCGGGAACGGTTCCTGCACACGGTGGGTGAATGAATGAAAAAACGTTCCGCGCCTCATACGGGTGAATAAATGTTAATCGCCGAGTGAATGGTGGAACCTTGTACTGGGCGGTCCCAGCCCTGCCTACCTTTCCCTCGGAGGTGCCGAGGCCCTGGAGCATCCTGCGCTACCATACCCCTGACCTTTTTTCCCATGGGTCAGTTAAACCGGTGCTCTTTCCCGCCCGCCAGGCGCGTTTGAAAAACTGAAAACCCCGCCGTTGCCGGCGGGCCACCGCTCGTCGGGGCTCGGCCAATCAGGAGCGGCACCGCCTACGCCGGAGCGCAAAACTTGCTCAGCGACGTGTAGCCATTGGCTACACTGGATGTGTGGGCGGGAGGCGCAAGGTCGCGCGCCGGGCAACGCGACTGGGCTACAACGTAGCGAGTTCATAAGAAAACAAATCTTTGGCGTTAGGGGGTGGGGCCTCGAGTGCGCTGGCTCCGCCCCCTGGCGGTCGGCTAGGCGGCTGCATTCGACGCACTGGCTCAGAAGAGACCCCGCCCGTCGAGGAGGAGGGAGGGTGAGTTGGGGGGAGACCCAGCCCCCAAGGGGCGGGCGCCGGGTTGGGCACTGCGAGCCGTGGAGGGTTGGGCCCGGCTCCCAGCCGCTCACGACCCGCCGGCTGACAGAGGGGAGGAACCCGCCGGGAGGGCAGGGGTCGCACCGGTGCTTCGGACTGGCAAGCCAGGCCGGGAGCCTGGCTCAGGCCGGGCACGCCTCGGGAGGGTTGTTCTGGCCAGCATTCGTGGTCTCCCCGGTACTGACCGCGTCGGGGTGGGGTGGGGGGCTTCGCAGGCCGCCAGTGTCGACATGCTGCTGGAGGAGGTCCGCGCCGGCGACCTGCTGAGCGGGGCCGCGGCCCGGGGCGACGTGCAGGAGGTGCGCCGCCTTCTGCACCGCGAGCTGGTGCACCCCGACGTCCTGAACCGCTTCGGCAAGACTGCACTACAGGTGAGGCCGGACCGGCCGGCAGCGAGGACTGGAATCCCAGACTCTTTCCCCCTCATCTCCTGGCCCCAGTGGTGGCCAACTGGGATCCGGTCTTCCATCTCTGGGTTGACGTTGCTCCCTGATGTCCCCTTTCGTAGGTGGGTGGTGGATGGTGTTACAATGGGGGAGGGGAAGTCTTTCCATCTCTGGAGTATTCCTTGTTCTCTGGGCGCGGGGGATTCAGTTTCCCTGGGGAGGTTCTTATTCCTTGAGTGAGGGTTCAGCTTCTTTGGATCCCGGTTTCATGGGACAGCTCTGGTTTCTTTGGGCTTCTATGGGGGGAATCCCATCGATGGAAGAAGGGATTCTCTGAGAGTTACCCAGTTTCTTTGTGTGTGTGTCTGTGTGTGTGTGTGTGTGTGTGTGTGTGTGTGTGTGTGTGTGTGTAAATCTCCATTCCTGTTTTTTTTAAGATTTCTGGTATATTATGTGAGGTTCCAGTGAAGGGACAGTTACAGATTGCATGGTAGTCCCTATTCCCTGGGAGTGACTTTACAGGGGAACCCCATTTCTTGCGGGGTCAGGTGCTCTGGGGTGCATTCTGATTATATGTGAGGGACTATTCCTTTGAGAAGGGGCCTCAGATTCCCTGGGCATCTTCTTTCCCTTGATGGGGCTGTCAAATTCTTTGGGGAAACAGTTCTCATTCTATGAAGCCAATTTCCTGGAGGGGTGTTTATATTTCCTGGTAATTTCCCTTATCTGGTTCCTTGGGGGAGGGTCTAAGATTCCTTGAAAGTTCCCATAGGGGCTATTCCCTAGGGGGTGTCTTATCTTTAGGGGAGTGACCAGTTTCTTGGGGGTCCCTATTTCTGGGGTCTCAAACAGGTGTCCTGAAGGGCTTGTGTTTCCTGGGCTTTCCTCACTCTTCAGAGGACCTCTTTTCTGCTGGTCCCTATTTCTGAATGACCCCTCTCTCCAGTGGCCCCTTCTCCTGGAACCCTCCCTTGAGGACCCCCTACATCCTGCCCTTGCACAGGTCATGATGTTTGGTAGCCCCACCATTGCCCTGGAGCTCCTGAAGCAAGGTGCCAGCCCGAATGTCCAGGACGCCTCCGGTACCACTCCAGCCCATGATGCAGCCCGCACTGGATTCCTAGACACCCTGAAGGTTTTGGTAGAGCATGGCGCTGATATCAACGCACCTGATGACACTGGGGCACTCCCCATCCATCTGGCGGTGCTAGAGGGCCACAGAGCTGTGGTCAGTTTCCTAGCTGCTGAGTCTGATCTCCATCATAGGGATGCAAGAGGGCTCACACCCCTTGAGCTGGCACGGAGAAGAGGGGCTCAGGATCTCATGGGCATACTGCAGGGACACACGGTGGCACCGCTGTGACCTGGGGCCACCCACTCCAGCAACAGGACCCAGCTGGGTTCTATGTCAGAAAAGGAGGAAAGAAACACTTTCTCTTCTCACTCCTCCTGCCCACTGCCAAAGGTGGAGGGGCACCAGTTTGTGGCTTGTTGGTGTTGATTTGGGGGGAGGGTGTCTATGGGGGGCATTTCTCATTTGTTTTTGTCACCCCTTTTGGTGTGTTGGGCAAAGAAGGGCTCCTGCAGGCAACAGCCACCTAAACGGTTCAGTTTCCTTCAAGTCCCATACTGCTGGGGCTGCAGATGAGTCCCAAGGGCAGAACATTTAAAGCTTCAGCCCCGGAGTGAGGTCATCGCTTCCAGGGCTCCTGGAACCTGGTGACTTTGGCTGTGTACCCAGAGAGAGACCTCAAGTGTACACACTGCTTTCAAGCATGGGGGGAGGGGGGGAGTTCCAAATGAATAAAAGGGTAGTATGAGTTCATATTTTGTTGGAAACTTGTTTTCCAGTCTCTTGTACAATGTTAAGAAAAGATTCTATTTATTAAGCTTTATGGAAAAAAGTTGTGTGTGATAATTTAATGCTTTTACCCATTAAATTAAGACTTGTGCATGATCACAGCGCTTGGGCCTTCTGATTTTTTTGAATCTGCGATGGAGAGTCGCACGTCCAGGATGTTCGTGGGGGGATGGGGGGGTGGGCACTGGGGTCGCGGATCGTGGATGCTTCGGGAAAGGGGAGAGAGTGGTAATTCTCAGGGCGCCACGGGGGAGTGAGCTAGGTGGGGCAGCGGTTTGCGCTGTCGGAACGGAAGGGAGGCAGGAAACCGCGAGTGGAGAAAGGGCCCCCAGATGTCAGCTGGGTGCCGGAGCCCCGGGGGTTGGGTGGGGTGGGCGGTGGCAGCAACCTTCCCCGCAGAGGCGTAATCCATGGGCGGGGACTGCGGCCAAGGGGCGTAAGGGATCCCGGAAAAGCCTGGGTGGGGTTAGGCGCCGCTCGCGAGTCTCCGCCCTCTTTAAAGCTCGCGTTGGTCGGGACCTAGAGCAGCCCTGCCTCCTTGTGCGGGCGGTGCTCGCGGTACGCATGCGCAGTGGGCCGCAGAGCAGCCATGCTGAAGTCGCGCGGGTCGTCACCCTTACGGGTGAACGCAGCGTTCGCTGAGCGGTACGGCCGCTACCGGGAACGCGAGGAGCTGCAGCGGTGTGAGTGCATGGCGCGTGCGCGCATAGCGCCGGCGCTGCAGGGTCGTCGGGAAGTGGGTGTTGATCTGGTCTCCCCAGGCTGATCTGGTGGGTGGGGGGGCTCCCATCTGTGCCCTGCAGTGAAAGATCGCTACCGGGACCGAGACAGTGGCGACGACTCCAGCTCCGAGTCAGACTCCAGCGACGAGCGCGTTGTGAGCTTCCTCATCCCGGTCCCGGACGTGCGGGAGGCATTCATGCCCCCCACCGCATCCCGACCCCTACGACTGGGGACGGTTAACCCCCAACTCCATCGTTCCCTACCGGAGCGTCCAACTCCCGCCCCCAATCCCACAAGGGACAGACAGTGCTCTCCCCGTCCCCAGGGGTTTTCCAAATCCCCCTCATCCCCTTCCCCCGCCAGGGATCCATCTGCCAATCCTGATGTATTTTGTGCAGCCCCTTTGTCCCCCATTTACTCTTCCAAGAATCTAACCACTTCTATGTCCTACTCTGTCCCGGAAGTGGTACATCGCTGCCACATGGGGCACTCAGCTGCTCCCCACATTAACTGTATCTTCCTACCTTACTGTGCAGCCAAGCCCCTCCAGTTGTTCACTATGTGCTTGTCTCTGCCCACCTTCCCCATGTCAACTCTTTGTCCCCAGGAAGTACCCTCCCTTTGCCCTACTACCTTCCCCTGTCTCTTATGCTGTACTTATGTGTGGGCTGTGCTCCCTTCATCCAGTTTCACCCGCACCTGCTTTTCCCAAGCAGCATCCCCCTTCCTCCTAATGTGTGCTCCTCCCACCACCCTAATTCCAATACCCTCTCAGCCCACCTGCCCGCGTTGCTTACTGAAGTCTGTCCCCAATCCTTTTTCTGCCCTAGGAATTTGACCCCCAACAGGAGCGTGACTTTTACAGGACTCTCTCCTTGTTGAAGAAAAAGGACCCCCGCATTTATCAGAAAGATGCCACCTTCTACCAGAGAACAGGTCTGAGGCTGCTCCTCCCCAAGGCCCAGGGTCCTCATTGCCTTATCATTTGTTGTGACAAGTTAATGAATCATTTTATGTCAAAAGTGCTTCGCAGAGTGTCTTAGATTATTACCTGTTGATGTTAATAATGACCATGTGCTTGGTACCGTTCAGAGCATGAGTTACTCACTGAATGATCACTGCCAGGTACTTAACTGCCAGGTGGTAGCTAGTGTGATACCTCTTGTACAGCTGGGAACTGGTGGCTTGAGGATTTGAAGCCTCCATCTGACCTGGCCCAGCCCAGTAGGATTCTCTACCTGGGAATGAAGGGGGTCGTAGGTTGTGGGTGATGGCAGGTGTCTCCTGGTGGCCCCACAGCAACGTCCTCAGAGAGCGAGGGAGAGCCGGCTGCTGAGAAGCAAAAGAAGGTGCGGCCCATGTACCTGAAAGACTATGAGAGGAGGGTTATCTTGGAGAAAGAAGGGTGAGGAGAAAGCCTGACACATACCACCCCCATCCCACCTTCCCAAAGCAGGCAGACTCATGGGGGTCTTAGGGGCAGGGGTGGGAAGAAGCCAGTTACTCACCAGAATTGAGAGAAACCCAGAGAGCAGGCTCCTTGATGAATGCCTGTATCCCACTGGTTCCCCGACCTGCTGCTCATAACCATCCCTCACCCCACTGGGACAGACAGGCTGTGGGGAGTCTGTTTTGAAGCCCCACCCTTACTTGCACAGCAAATATGTCGACGAAGAGAATTCAGATGGGGAGACCTCCAATCAGAGACTTGAGGTGGGTGGGGTGGAGGCTGGGAGTGGGCTAAGGGGCCCGAGGCTGGGCCTGAGGCTCACAGCACACTCTCCGCAGCAGATCTCCTCGAAAAGTTACATGGAAGAACAGCAACAGCTCAAGGAAAGGTGAGCTGGGTGGCGAGTGGCCAAATGGGTAGGAGTTGACCTTCTGGGGTTGGATAGGCCTGTGTTCAAATCCTGCTCTGTCTGTTACTTAATGGCTGTGTGTCCTTGGGCATGCTACTTGTTCTCTCTATGCCTCAGTTTCCTGATCTGTTAAATGGGGTTGATAAGGCTCTCTGTGTCTCAGTACTACTCTGAGCTTGTCAAGGAGAGCTCAGGGCTTAGTAAATGGGGTTAATCTTGGGGCAGTGGGCAGGGGTCAGCCTGCCTATCCTGAGGCTTGTTCTCTTGCACGGGCAGCTTCCGGGCATTCATGGAGGACAGTGAGGATGAGAACAGCGCCGGGGAAGGTGGCTCCGGGTTGCTGCAGAAACGTGCTAAAACCAAGGAGGAGAAGGTGGGTGCTGGGGCTCTGCTAGACCTGGGCTTGTGGCAGGGAGCAGGTACTGGGCCTCCTGCAGACCCTGAGCACTGGCCTTCTCCCAGGCCCAGGAGGATGCTGACTATGTCGAATGGTTGAAGGGGCAGAAGGAGATTCAGAACCTTGAGACCCTGAGAGAGCTGGTGAGTTTCCACGTATAGTTGCTGAAGGACTATACTGCCTTTCTCGCCTCCATCCAACCTTTTTCCAGAAACCAACCCTTGAAGGGGTAGCCAAGAGCACATACTCTGAAGATAAGGTGTGCCTGTCTCTGGGCCTCAGTTTCTACATCTATGAAATAGGGATACTGCCTCCCAGCTACTTCACAGGCTGGCTGTGAAGTTTGTCACTTGAATTCACTTGGTGTCCATGTCTGTCTTCCTTCCCTGCCTCCAAGTCGATAACGTGGATCCTGTCACCCCTTCACTTCCAGACTCATCTCAAGGAATATTGGAATAACCCAGAACTGGATGAAGGGGAGCAGTTCCTACGGGATTATATCCTCAACAAACGCTACGAGGAGGAGGGAGATGAGGAGGAAGAGGAGGAGGAGGAGGAGGAAGGGTGAGTAGCCATGTTCCCCCCAGGGGCCTGGAGCCAATGCAGGCCAGAAAGCAGAGGGTACCAGCTGTTTACTTTTTTCACACAGATGGTAGCAGAGATAGTCATCTGTGAAGGAGAGCCGCAGAGTGTGGGCTCTTGGAGCCAGGTGTCACTAGTTCAAATCCTGACCCTGCTGTTAGACTTCTGTGCCTCCATTTCCCCATCTGTACAATGGGGCTAATGGTGGCACTGTACTTTAGAGTTCTTGAGAGGATTAAACGAGTTAATACAGCTGGTACACAGGAGCTCGGCTGACCCCAGCCCCATCTCATTTCATCTCTTAGGGTCCCAGGTCCCCCAGTCCAGCTGGCCGTGGACGACTCCTCAGATGAGGGAGAGCTGTTTCTGAAGAAGCAGGAGGACTTCGAGCACAAATACAACTTCCGCTTTGAGGAGCCGGACTCGGCCTTGGTGGGTGGCCAGGGCTAGGGTTTGGGAGGAGTGGTTTTGGGGCCCAGGCCGAGGGATCTCAGAATCTGTTGCCCACAGGTCAAGACCTACCCTCGGAGCATCACGTCCTCTGTGCGCCGTAAGGATGAGCGCAGGAAGGAAAGGAGGGAGGAGACTCGGGAGCGAAAGAGGAAGGTGAGTGTGGGGGAGGTGGGTTCAGGTGGGCCCCCTAGTCTGCGGAGAGAGCCGATAACCTCCCTCTCCCCATCCCTTGGGCCTGCCACCCACAGGAGAAAGCAAAAAAGCAGGAGGAGCTCAAGCAGCTGAAGAACCTGAAGAGGAAGGAAATTCTGGCCAAGCTGGAGAAGCTGCGGCAGGTTACGGGCAACAAGACGCTGGGCTTTGAGGAGCGGGACCTCGAGGATGACTTCGACCCTACCCAGCACGACCAACTTATGCAGGTGTGGCCCCTACACCCTGGCCGTGCCGTGCAGCTCAGTGCTCAGGAGCGTGGCTCTGGAATGAGTGCTGGCCGTTTCCTGGCGGTGTGGTCTCAGAAAAGTGATTGGACCTCTGAGCCTTTGTCTGTAAAGTGGTCTAACCATAGCATCTATCTCAGAACTATTGTAAGGATAGCTAGAAAGGAATATACATAAAAGTTTAGTTGGTAAGTGCTCAAGGAACAATGGGTCACTATATTTCTTGTAAACTCACTCATTACGCTGTTAATGTTTTTTGTTGTTTTTGTGGGAATATAGCATCAGGCCATAGAAACAGATGATGAGATAAAGGCTGTGTGTGGGAAGCAGTGGGACTGCAGGAACCCCAAAGAGGCCCCTGACCATGCCTGGGAGGTCAGGGAAGGGGACTGAGGATGTATCAGTGGGCCAGGTGAAAACTGGAGTATGTGTGGGGGTGCTATGTAATCAGAGTTTAGTCTTCACTTTCTAGAAGCTTCTCAGTTCTGAGCTTTAGTTTCTCAATAGAATAGAGGTAGTTGCTCTGTTGGTGTGCTTATACACATGCAATGAGATGCAGCCAGCATTGGGCATATAGTAGGTGCTCAATAAGTGACTTGGTTAGCAGTATCTGCCCTTGCTAGACCCCGACTGGGTATTGGGGTTCTAGTAAGGGCCCAATACAGTGTCAGCCCTCTTGGAGCTCATCGAGTGGCAAGAACCAGGCTAACATTCATTGATCACCTACTGTATGCCAAGCACCAGGCATCATAGCAGTCCCTGCCTTCTCAGAGCCCCCAGACTAGTGGCAGGCGCTTAACTGTATGGTTACAACCTTCAGGGTTCTTAGTAGTGATGGGGACATGCAGGAAGAGGTAGGGTCTTAGAGGCGTCCCCTGACTGGCCCTGTCAAGCCCACATCAGGAGCTGGGTCCTGAGAGGGTGCTGCAGAGCCATGTATGAAGCAGAGTAAAGCTGTCTGAGGGGAGTGTGCCCTGCTTTACCCTCTTGGTCCCCGGCCTTGCAGAAATGCTTTGGGGACGAGTACTATGGCACCATGGAGGATGAGAAGCCACAATTTGAGGAAGAAGAAGGGCTTGAAGGTGAGGTCACCGGGCTAGGGTGGGAGTGCTGGGCCTAAAGCCTGAGATCCCACCCTGACCCTCCTGAACCCACCCCTCCGTGTCTGTCTCTGGAACCAGATGACTGGAACTGGGACGCATGGGCTGGGCTGGAGCAGGGTGGAGATTGGAGCCAGGAGGAGCTGCACTGTGAGGACCCAGACTTCAACGTAGGTGCCATGGGCGGGGGGATGGCGGGGGCCTTAGAGGGTCTCAGGGGCCCCGAGGGCTGGCCTGACCTGCATGCCCCGGCAGATGGATGCTGACTATGACCCCAGCCAGCCGCGGAAGAAACAGCGTGAGGCCCCCTCTATAGGCAAGAAGAAGCGCAAGTCGCCTTTTGCTGCCGCTGTGGGGCAGAAAAAGCCGGTATTCAACCCTGGTGAGGCTCCCGGTGGGTAGGCGGTGGGCCGGCAGGGGCTCCACAGGGCCCGGCACACCCAAACAGCCCATTTCTCCCCATGCAGAGAACAACACATTCGAGGAGTACCTGGATGAGTATTACCAGCTAGACTATGAGGACATCGTTGATGACCTGCCCTGTCGCTTCAAGTACCGCACTGTAATGCCCTGTGACTTCGGGCTCAGCACTGAGGAGGTAGGACCCCTGGTGGGCGCGGGACACTACAGGACACCCAGTAGGTAAGAGGGAGCACAAGCCAGCAGGTACTGCCACACACCTGTTCCTCATCTTGAAAATGACAGAAATAATAGTGCTAATGACAGCACTAATGATATTTCCTGTCTGAAAGGGTTTCTTTTTTAAGATTTTTATTGGGGAATTGGGGAAGGAGAACAGCATTGGGGAATTGGGGGAGGGGAACAGACAAGTTGCTGTCCTTTTGTTCTTCAGTCTAGTTGTGGAGGACATTGCTTCACTGGTCTATGTTGGTATTACCATTGTGCTCTTCCCGGGTGAGGCAGATCCGTTGCCGGCCTCTGGACGGCCACTCGCGGCAGCTCTTGGCAGCTCTCACCGGCTGCCGGCCGCTCATGCTGGCTGCCGGCCACACACGGTAGCTTATGGCAGCCCACTGCACCAGGGGCTGCAGCCTACGCCGTTGCTGGTGACTCTCGGCAGCCCAGCTCCAGGTTGAGCTGTTGTTCACCATCTTAGCTGTAGAGTGCAGTGTCACTGACTCTCATGTGGGATCCAAACCGGGGCTCTGCTGCTCAGAGCTGGCGTCCCAAGCCAGCTCTTAACCAACGCTCCACTTGGCTGGCCATGAAAGGGTTTCTGTGCGATGGGGGGCTTCAGACAGACCCTTATAAATTTCACAGTTGACCCTTGAACAACATGGGGGTTAGGGGTGCTGACCCCTGTGCAGTTAAAAATCCACGCATAACTTTTGATTCTCCAAAAACTCAACTATAGTTGGCTCTTAGTATCTGTGGGTTTCGCATCTGCAGATTCAACCTCTGTAGATGCAGAAAGCTGACTGTACTAATAACCTACTGTTGAGCAGAAGCCCTATTGATACCATAAACAGTTGATCAACACATATTTTATGTATGTGTTATATGTTATATTCTTACAATAAAGCTAGAGAAAAGAAACTGTTAAAATAAGGAAGAAAATGTACATTTACTGAATTTATTGAAAAAGATCCACATATAAGTGGACTCACATGGTTCAATCCCATGTTCAGGGGTTAGCTGCCTTTAATTCTGTTACTACCGTGTTTCCCTGAAAATTAAGACTTAGCTGGAGAAGCCGTAGCATGATTCCTCCAGGATATGGAGGGCACGCACCCCTCACACGAGGGCTTTGTGACCTGTTTCAGTGAGAAGGGTGTCTTTTCCACAAACTCCTTCAGCTTAAAATATTCAGTATGCCAAGGTGCCATATTTTGGCACCTAAAATCATGCGAGGGCTTATTTTCTGGCTAGGTCTTATTTTCGGGAAAATGGTATATATCTGCAGCAGGGTGGCCACTAAGACTAGTTGGGCTCTGGAACCAGATGGCCTGGGTTCAAATCCTGGCTTAACCTTTCATCAGCTGTGAGACCTTGGGCATGTAACTTTAGACTTAGTGCTTCAGTTTCCCCATTAAAACAGGCCTAACTGCTCCCACTTCATGACTGTGGAATTGAAACGAAACGAATGTGTGGCTCTTTGAAGAGTACTTGTCCCTTAGCCGTGATGGCTGTGGGTGCTTGATTATTCATGGTCAGTAAAAATAGCTGTTTATTGAGCTTATACTACCTATATTCACTCAGTCTTATTGACGCCTTTCCAGTAGGTTCTGAGGGGATGTCCACCTCATAAATGAGGAAACTGAGGCCTGAAGGCAGGAGCCTGGAGGTTGGGAATGTGGGCCTCATCTATAATTAGCAAATCTGGTGACTGGCATAGAGACATCTGCTCTGAGGCTGCTGGGACCATGGTGAATGGATGAGGGCTCCAGGGCCCCAGGCCCAAACTGGAATCTGTAATCAGCTACTTCCTGGCTGTGTGACTTGGGGCAGAACCCTTTTCTGAGCTTGTTTCCCCATCTGATGTTTTCCACAAAAAACATAGATTGCCCTCCACAGAAATCATTTCTCTCCCACCGTCATGACGTCCCTGCCAGGTGGTACTAGCATTACCTGCTTTGAGTGATGAGGTGACTGAAGCCTAAGAGTCAGTGCAGCATACCTCCCTCCTCCCCTCCCCCACTCTGGGGCTCATGCACCCCTCTCTCATTCCATGCAGATCCTTGCTGCTGACGACAAGGAGCTGAACCGGTGGTGCTCCCTGAAGAAGACCTGCATGTATAGGTGACGGGGTGGGGCTGGGCCAGGTATTCAGGAGGAGGGTTGGGCAGGCATGCATGGTCACTTTCCAGAGCACCCAATGACAGGCATGTCCACCGGGCACCTGCAGGTCGGAGCAGGAGGAGCTGCAGGACAAGAGGGCATACAGCCAGAAGGCCCAGAACTCATGGAAAAAGAGGCAGATCTTCAAGTCACTCTGCCCAGAGTGAGTGTTGCTGGCTGGGGGAGGGTGGGCTGGGGAGCCCGCCAGGCCCAAAGGGGTTTTTATGTTGCTCTGTCAGCCATTTGTTGCATGACCTTGGGAATGTGCCTCCCTTCTCTGAGACCTGGATTCAAATTCTGGCTGGGCTACAGCTGTGTGACCTTGGGTGTCACTTCCCCTCTAGGGCGTTTCCTCGTTTATAAAATGGGGATAAAGATGGCTCTTTTCCTGTTGGGTTTTTTGAGGATTAAGTAAATCCATTCCTGAGAAGTACTTAAAACATAGTAAATGCTAAACAGGTTTTAGCAACTGTTATCATGTTATTTCCTGGTCTATACATAAAGCAGGGGTGATAGGCGTTCACAGAGTTGGTTTTAAGCTGAAATGAGTTAATTTATGTGTATAGCTTAGTGTAGGCCTGGGCTCAATACCAGAATTATCAGCAACAGTTTAGCGTCAGGGTTTAATAGAAAAACCCTGGTTTTGGTGTTAGCCTCGGGTTTGAATTCCAGGCAGGCCCTTGAATTGCTGCATTGCCATCTCTCTGTTCCTCTCCTTTCCTCATCTGTAAAATGGGGGATGTGTGCCCTGGAACAGGCCTAATCGTGCCTGGCTTGAGCCCCAACTTTCCTCCTCCAGGACAGAGACACCCACGGAAGCCACAGAGAAGCCACAGAGAGACAAAGACAGCCCGCAGGGGCAGCTGCTGGCACCTGATGGGGCCTGTGGGAAGCGGCTCCAGCCTGAGAGCCCCCCAGCAAAGGAAGAGGCGGTCCCTGTGTCACCCACTGAGAAGCCAGCTCCCCAGAGGCACAGGAGGGGCAAGAAGGCTCATCTCCTGGGCCCCACAGTGACGCTTGGTGGACACGAGTTCAGCCGTCAGAGACTGCAAGCCTTTGGCCTTAATCCAAAACGGCTGCACTTCCGCCTGCTGGGCCGGCAACGGAGGAAGCAACAGGGGCCCAAGAATGGCCCCTGAGCTTGATGGAGCAGGCAGGGGCCCCCAGATTCCTTTCCTCCAATTAAGCCCCCAAATGTATTGCCCTCTTATTGACTATAAAGACCCACATGTCTTATCTGTGGGCAAGGGAGAATTCCCATCTTACAGATATGGAAGCTGAGGCACATTTAACAAGCTCCCCACTTTCCTGACTTGGAAACCTCACCTTGAGATACCCTGTGCCCCGTTTCTTAAATGCTGGCTCCAGCCATAGCTAAGGTCAAGTCAGACGGCTTTATTAGCCCCCAGCAGCCGCAGTTCCCCCCATGGCCACCAGCCCTTGGAAGGACAGGGGCTTCAAGACCAGTGACAGGCACGGGTGGTCCAGTGCAAACTACAGTACTTGAGTCAGGCCCTGAGTTGTTGCCCAGGAGCCCGCCTTCCCTCTGCCCTGTGAGGAGGGCCCAGCTGGTGGGAGGCGGGCCTGCAGGCTCTGTCCCTAGCTGAATGGCCCCAGCCTGGAGGTTTCCAGGGCTGGTCTCAGCTACTCTTATCAAGAGGAAAAGTCCCATCACCACCAGAGTTCAACAAACTCCCACACCCAGTGTGACATAAATAAAAAAATAAATAGTGTGTGTTCCATCTTCTACCCCATCCCATCCCTTTATAAAAACACAAAGTCCTCCGAGCTTGGGCGCTTAGCCTTGAGGAGCCGCCCAGTTCGAGAAAGCTGCAAAGCTGGTTGGGAGAGCTGGGAGCAGAGGTTGTCCAGGCTGTGGTCCTGAGCATGGCCCTCAGCCAGGGTGAACATGGGATACCGCTCTGTAGCCGAGGAGGAACTGAGGACCTGGTGGGAGGAGGAAGAGAGAAGCTTAAAAGTAGTAGCCTTGTTACTTATCCTGCATAGCTATCCTAACAGGTATATTTAAAAGGTGCTGCCTGAACTCAGATCCCATCCCTCTAGCCCAGGGGTCAGCAAACTGGCTTGCGAACTGTGGCTCTGAAGTAAAATTGAAAATGAAAATAAAACTATCATAGTTTCATTTATAAAATTTTTAAAGGATATTATTCACATAATGGATTTGTTTTATGGCTCTTGACTAATTTTTAAATTTTTGAGAGGGACAGGATTGGCTCTTCTGTCTCAAAAATTTGCCAACCCCTGCTCTAGGGCAATGACCCTGGCCAGCCAATTAGCACCTCTTCCCTAGAACAGTGACTGGTTCAGTGATGAGCATGTGACCAGCCAATGAAAGGCAGCCCTGGAAGTTTTGCTGTGAAAGGGGGCTCCCTTTCCACTGAACTAGGAGGTAGGTGCCAACACTTGCCACCAAAAGGGTAAAGCCCTGATGGGACAGTAAAGCCTAGAGACGGAGAGGTCCTGCCATTTGAGCTGAATGCAGCTGTTCCCCAAGGCAGCAATGCCCCTAAATTTTCATATTATGCCCCTTTTTTCTGGGTCTATTCAGAGCTAGGCTAGTGTAGCAAGTGGGTAGGATGACAATCTTGCTAACAGTCTAGAAAGCAGGTGTGTTGACCTTAGGGCTCTCTTCCTCTCCCACCCCAACCCTGCCCCTTCCCCCCCCCCACCACTCTTGCTCACCCTAGTCAGTTCTGAGCACAGTGTCTCAAACTCCTTCCTGTCTCCAGCATAGAACCCCACAGTACAGCTTGGGTCCATCTTGGCGAAGGCCATCTTGCGGGGTGAGGTGCAATGGAAGGACTGGGGCAGACAAATGAGGGAAGCTCAGGGGGCCCCAGCTCCCTCCACATGCCCCCAACCCCACCCTGGGGTCCTAGCTCACCTCCAGGGGGAAGTCGGCCTGGCTGACATCCACAGTGGGCTGGCAGTAGTGGGGGTCCAGGTAGAGCAGGAAGTCATCTGCAGGAAAGGAGGACTGAGCAGGGCTGGGGAAGGGGAAGGTGGGGTGGGATGGAGCTGGATGGGGCAGGCCTACCCTGGTAGCCGATGAAGTACAGTGAGTGCCGCGGCTTGCCCCCCATGATGCCCAGGCACAGCTCTGAACGTAGGAGCTCCTGTAGGGAGGAGAATGGGCAAAGATGAGGACTCAGGGCAGGTGCTGTCAGGCAGTCACTAAACAAACGCTTAGCAAATGCCCAATGTGTGCAAGCCCAGGTCTGTGCTGGGCCCTGGGAGCAGTAGTGACCAGGACAGACAAAACCACTGCCTTATGGAGCTGATGTGTGGGAGACAAGGAACAAGAGCCGTGAGTTATGTGTCAGAAGGTGATAACAGGGAGAACAACAGAGGAGGAGAGGGAGCTTTGCAATTATAGATAGGGGAGTCAATAAAGGCCTCGCTGGGGAGTAATGTTTCAGCAAAGATAGGGAGTTAAGAGTGCATCTTGGGGGCCGGCTGGGTGGCACAGTTGGTTAGAACACGAGCTCTGAGGTTGCCGGTTCGATTCCCACATGGGCCAGTGAGCTGCGCCCAAGCTGAGCTGCTATCAGGTACTCGGATGGCTCAGCTGGTGAGAGCGCAGCTCTTAACAAGGTTGCTGGTTCAACTCCCCATGGGATGGTGGGCTGCACCCCCCGCCCCCCCGCAACTAGATTGAAAGCGGCAACTGGACTTGGAGCTGAGCTTGCACCCTCCACAACTAAGATTGAAGGACAACAACTTGACTTGGAGCTGATGGGTCCTGGAAAAACACCATGCTCCCCTTCCCCAATTCCCCAAAAAAATCTTTAAAAAAAAAAAATGCATCTTGGGAAACAGTAAGTGCAAAGGTTTCGAGGCAGGTGTGTTCTGAGAACAGTGAGGAGGGCTGTGTGGCTGCAGCAGAGTGCGTGAAAAGAGTGGGAGCAAATGAAGTCAAGAAGGGTCAAGGGCATGGTTCGGGGCCCTGTGGGCTGTGGGGAGATCTGTAGCCTTTGTTCTGAGTGCACACACACCAGGGTCTTTCCAGCCTTGCCGTTCCCTTTGCCTGGAGCACTCCTCCTTGTGTGCCCCTGGCAGGAGAGGGGCTTTCCCAGGCTGCGCAGCCACCCCACTCTGACCTTTATCGTTAGTTTTCGTTCCTTTACAGTCCAAGTTGTAATGCCAAACTGTCTATTTGGTTCCAAATCCACTGCCTGTCATTCCATTAGAATGTCCACTCCCAGAGGGCATGAATTTTTCCCTGTTCACATCTGAATCCCCAGCAGCTAGGAGAGTACTTGGCACATTAACAGGTGCCCTTAACTATTGGATAAACAGATGAAGGAATGAAGGAAGCACATATGTATATCTAACCCAAGCAAAAAAACCTGGAGGGCTCCTGGAGGGAGGCCCGATGGAATCTGGCTGAACCTACCTTCACACAGGGCACATACACGGGGTTGAGAGTCTCGCCACCCAGCCGCACGGGCACCAGGATGACCACAGACTTCCACTCAGCTGTAGGGTCTGGTCTAGCCACCAGGCGTGCCACATCCGCCTTGTACACTGGAAGGATAGGGCAGCAGGTCAGCTTCTCACCACCCTTCAAGCTTCAGAGTGTGGCCCTCCATCCCCACAGGCCCAACCTCGCCTGAGCAACCTCTAGGAGCATGACACTCCCATCATCAGTAGAGAACATCTTTGCAGAGCCCAGACTCCCCCAGATAATCCCAGGGCCTCCAGACAGGTGTGGACACCCCCATTATACAGAGAGAGCATCCAAGGCCCTAAGAGTTGGACGAAGAACATACAGCCAGGAGGAGGTGGAACCTTCCCCAATCCCAGGCCTGACTGGTCCTCACTGACTTGGCACCTGGGTTTGCCAATACGGAAATGGAAGTACAGAACAGTCCTCAACCGAAGGCCCCGTGTGTCCCTCCTCCTTAAGTCTAATATTTTCTGTTCTCCCCCTCCTCCCTTGCAGGGGACCAAAGAAGTAGACTCAGCCCTTTCTGGAGACACAGCTGCTATAATCGGAACACTTAAGTCCTCCAAAATTTGTGTATTGAAATCCTAACACCAAGGTGATGGCATGTGGAGGTACGGCCTTTGGGAGGTGATTAGGTTTTTGAGGGTAGAGTCCTTAAGAATAGGATTAGTGCCCTTATAAAAGAGGTAATCCCCAATTTTTTAAAACTATGTGGAGTGACAGATGTTAACTAAACATTGTGGTGATCATTTTGCAATGTTCACAAATATCAAATCATGATATTGTATACCTGAAACTAATACGTCAATTATACCTCAATGAAAACAAAACAAAAATGAGACCCCAGAGAGCTTGTTTGCCTATTCTGCCATGTGAGGACAAAGCAAAATGAAACAAGGAGTGGGCTCCCACCAGACATCAAATCTGCCTGCACCTTGATCTTGGACTTCCCAATCTCCAAAATCATGAGAAATAAATTCCTATTGTTTATAAGTCACCAAATCTGTGCTATTTTTGTTACAGCAGCCTGAATGGACTAAGACAACGACTCTCCGTGAAAATTGAAACTTGCCCCAAACCCCTACAATTTTGTATAAAAATTCAGTTTTTGTAGATTCCCTGATACCAACCCATGGAGACTCCTATTAATTAAGACCCTTCCTAGGCTGATTTGGAGGATGGCAGGGAACATTTACTATGTGACAAACACTGCTCTATGGATTTAACTTGTATTATCGACTCATTTAATTCTTATAACAACCCTACGAGGCAGAGGAGACCAGACTTTTGTACATGTTAGAACTGTTTACAGAGTAAGAGTTAATTGGACTTGAGAGAAAGAAGTCCTTATGTCTTTTATTCTGTCTCTTGGGAGCAGCCTTTGAAGTTTCCTTCAGAAGGAGTGGAGGGATCCTGAGCATTTCCCAGTGTAAGCCTTGAATCCTTTCCAAGGGTCCCTCAGACCCAGAATTTGTTTCAGCCTCTGAGAAGGGTGGGTCCTAAAAGGCAGCTGAGGTAGTGACTGGCTGAGGGTGAGAACCCCATGACCTTGGTTCCCAGCCCCTTACCTGTGCAGTCCTGAGAAACGTACACCACCAAGCGGGTGACCTCTGAGCAGTTCTCAACAGCTTTCCTAGGGGCGGGAGGAAAGGCATGAGTTTCTGGGGGTACCCAGTGGCTCCCATGTCCCCTATTGCGACCCTCACCTGAGTATATGTGCCACAACAGATGGCCCATACCAGTCACCTGCCTTCTTGCCTGAGCTCTGCCCGAGCTCCACCAGCTGGTGTAGGCCAAAGGGGGCTTTTGGGTGGTCAGCGAACCAGGACACAATCTGCCGGTGCCGGCATTCCTGCTCCACCTCAGGACTGCCCTGGGCCCAGCAAGGGGGCATCCAGCAAGCAGGCCCATGGTGCCGGTTGGGAGAGGCCAACCCTGACGGCTCAGGGGGGCCCAGGGCCATGTTCTTGGCCCACGTCCAGTCTGGTGGGGATAAAATACATAGTCAACTGGTGTCAATGTGTGGGGGGCACAGTTCCCATTTACTCATGCTTTACACACAATTCTAATGCTCCTGGGATCCTATGTTTAACAATTTTCACATTCCTGAAACTTGATAAACAACTCTAACAGCCACCCACCCCCATCCCCGCCACACACACACATACACAAAACTTACTTTACACACAATTCTAACATGAATTTAAACTCTTAGTTTACAAACAATTCTAACACTGCTGACCTATGTGGTTAGCTTGTATTCCTGGTGTGCACTTCCCCCTCTGCCCCTCACCTCTGGACAGGAAATGCAGCAGGAGGCCCTGTGCCAGCATCATCTGCCCACTGCGTAACATGCAGCCCCAGCCACAGTCCGAGGTCAGACAGCCCCCAGCGAGAGGCGGGAAGTCCCGGCGGTATGTGAGCCACAGGCGGGACATGAAGTCCCGCTGGAAACGCTGGATGTCACCTACAAGAGCAGGCTTGTCAACTGCCACCAGGAACACCCCTGAGTGCCTCCCTCTACCCTGGTCTGGGACTACCAGCTCACCCTCGCTCTCGAAGCGGTAGCGGCGGCCGCACAGGTGGACACTGGAGATCTTGCTAAAGCTGGTCCGGCTTTTGACTGCCCAACCTGCGGAGACGTGGGCCAGCAAGATGTTGGACATGCAACATCACAGTTATGGCAGCGACAGTACTCATGTCCCCCACCTGTGTGAAATGGGAACCATTCTATTTCCCACCTCAGGGGTGGCACTAGAGAATCCATGTCACATTCCTCTTAGATGAAGGCAGGCCCTCTAGCAATAGCCTCACCAGTGTTTGTCATCAATTCAGGATGAATTAAGGCAGTTCTAATTATTGTACCCATTTTACAGAAGGGAAAAGTGGAAGCACAGGGAAGCAAAAAAGCTTGCTCAAGGTCACAGAGGAACGGACAAGATTTGAAAACACAGTCCCTGGTGGACCTGCCACAGATCCGCCCTGGGCAGGGCTGGGCGGGCAGGCAGGGCGGGGGACCCACAGGTGACTCACAGGAGAACAAATGGTGGAATACTTGGAAAACAGGGCAGGGTCTGATTCCTTGACTTCCACCGACCTCTAAGCCTGGCCGAATCCTCGCACCGCAGAACCCAGCCCCCTGGGCCCGCCCCCTCCTCACCGTACTTGACGTTGTTCCAGGCAGTCAGGAACTTCGCCTTAAACTTGTCCACTTCGTCCGGCTCCCCCGGGGCTGCCGCGGAGGAGCCCAGAGCGGGGCCGCTGGCTTCAGAGGACCCCAGGCCGTTGGGGTCCGGGACTCGGGGCCCTCTCGGTCTGCGGCCCTCGGGGTGGCGCGCGTCCTCTGGGCTCCCGCTCCGGTACTGCACGGCCGCCGGCGATATGGAGTTCATGGGCGCGCCGGAGGGGTGGTGGTGGGCGGCCGAGGGTCCGGGTGGGGGCCGCGCGCTAGCGCCCCGGGGACCAGTTCGCGGACAGGATGCGAGCGCCTAGGAAGGCGCTAGTCGGCCCCCGACGCGGCGACCAGGACCCCAAGTCCGGCACGGGACGCTGTCACCGCCGCCATTTTAGCGGCTCTGACTCGGGAGGAAGGCGGGCGTGACTGCTCCGGATGCCCCGCCCCCGCCCCCAGCCAGGTCTCCGGCCCCGTCCCAGGTGGCCAAGCTGGGGCCTCCAGACGTGGCGGCGCCCCACGCCCCCCACGCCCACGTGCAGCCTTATCGCAGCGCCCAAGAGCGCCGAGCCCCTGCAGGCCCTTATCGGAGGCCCCAGAGCTGGGGAGCTCCGCCCCGGCTCCGCCCCCGCCTGCGCGCTGGGGACTGACCGCTTGGCGGGGCCCCAGCGGGGGTCTGTACCTGCCTGAGTCTCCCGGGGGACCACGGCGCCCCTCTGCGAGCTGTGCACCCAGAACCGGCCTCCGCCTCGGGCCAAACCTGTGTGTGACACTTCCTCCCTACCCCACTTCCCCCCTCCTCTGTGTGCCTCTGTTTCCCCAGGAGCTAAAGGGGGCACAAATACACGCCACAACATAGACGAATCTTTCTAACAATCTTGCTGAGGGAAAGAAACCAGACAAAAAAGAAGAGTATATACTCTATGGTCCCATCTATATCAAACTCTAGAAAGTGCAATCTCCTAATACCATCAGTGGTTGTCTAGGGATGGGGTGGGGAGAGGCGAGAGGGAGGAATTTTAAAAGGTCGACAGGATACTTTTTGGGGTCGTGGGTATGTTTAGTATCTGAATTTTGGTGACGATTTCCAGAATGTGAAAACTCATTGGAGTGTACCCTTGTATGTTGTTTGTTGTATGTCAATTATGCTTCAGTAAAGCTGTAAAAATTATTCAGTGCATCTAATTCAGAAAAATGTCAGAAGAAGAAACTGAAATCATCCGTGTAAACTTCTTAGAGTGACATTTAAGGTACAGTTAGGGCCCAGCGAAAGCCTGAAGGGCAAGAAGACAGGTAAACTCTGTGAACCACAGAGAGGGTGGCCTCTAGTGGCCAGTCCAGGGATGTCCTCAGCTGGCTGAAGGAAGTCAGAACAGGATTTGGATGAGGGTGTGGGCCATGAAGATGTAAAAGAATAGTCACCTCCCTGACTTTCCCTATGCTCTCCCCTCACTCACTTCCCTTCAGCGATACCTACCTGCTTCCTTTCTCAAACTCAGCAGGTACTGTCCCACCTAAGGACCTTTTTTTTTTTTTTTAAGATTTTATTGGGGAATTGGGGGGAGGGGAACAGCGTTGGGGAATCAGGGAAGGGGAACAGACAGACAAATTGCTGTTTTTGTTTTTCAGGCTAGTTGTGGAGGACTTCGCTTCACTGGCCCATGTTTTTTGTTTGTTTGTTTTTAAGACTGGCCCATGTTGGTATGATCATTGTGCTCTTCCAGGATGAGGCAGATCGGTCACCAGTCATTGGACAGCCACTCACTGCAACTCACACCGGCTGCCAGCCACTCACGCTGGCTGCCAGCCACTCATGTAGCTCACGGCAGCCCACTGCAGCCCTGCTGCAGCCTACACCGTCGCCGGCGACTCGCAGCAGCCCAGCTCCAGGTCCAGCTGTTGTTCATCATCTTAGCTGTAGAGGGCCAGCTGGCCCTCAATGTGGGATCCGAACTGCAGCCCTGCTGCTCAGAGCTCGAGTTCCCAAGCGAGCTCTTAACCAGCTGAGTCATTCGGCCGGCCCCCACCTAAGGACCTTTGCACTTGCTGTTCCCTCTCTTCCCTGAGATATTTGCATGGCTCTCTCTCAACCTTTTTGAGGACTTTATTCAAATGTCACCCCCGCAGTGTGACTGCCCTCAAAACTCCTCCTTTTCCTGGGCTCCTGTCCCCCTTTCCTGCTATATTTTTTCCCACAGCAATTACCACTACCTATGTCAGCTCTGGCTGATGTAACAAACACTGCAGGCCGGGTGGCTTAAAAAACAGACATTTAGGGCCGGCCGAGTGGCACGATGGTTAAGAACTGGCTTGGGACGCCAGAGGGCCCCGGTTCGGATCCCATATATGAGGGCCAGTGACACTGCCCTCCACAGCTAAGATGCT
>NW_017731648.1:615115-622079 GCF_001890085.2 Hipposideros armiger | reverse complement strand
GAAGAACAAAAACGACAGCAACTTGTCTGTTCCCCTTCCCCCAATTCCCCAGCACTGTTCCCATCCCCCCAATTCCCCAATTAAAAAAAAAAACCCAGACATTTATTTCTCACAGTTCTGGAGGGTGGAAGTCTGAGATCAGGGTGCCAGTATAGCTGGGATCTTGGTGAGGTCCTCTTCCTGGTCATGTCCTCACATGAGAAATATCTCAAGTCTCTTCCTCTTTTTAAAAGGGCATTATTCCTATCATGGGGACTCCACCCTCATGCCCTCATCTAACTCTAATCACCTCCCAAAGGCCCTACCTCCAAATACCATCACACTGGGGGTAAGGGTTTCAACATGAATTTTGGGGGGACACAAACATTCAAACAATAGCACTGATTTTATACACACACACACACACACACGTTCTCACAATGAAGTTTTATGAACTCATCCTAGAAAAAGTTCTATGTACCTCATTGCTGAATATCATTACGGTCACCTTTGAAGTCCTCCCCTTGGGAAGCTATGCACACTCACTCCAGCGCCTAGTCCACCCTTCAAAGCAATTTTGGAACTCTTTCTAGACTGGCCATCAGAGCTGTCGTCGTATTACCCTTCATGTCCTGAATGTCATAAAAATGTCTTCCTTTCAATATCTTTATTCCTTTATCTTCGGGTAAAGAAAGAAGTCACTGGGGGCCAGATCAGGTGAGTAGGGAGGGTGTTCCAATACAGTTATTTGTTAACTGGCTAAAAACTCCCTCATGGACGGTGCTGTGTGAGCTGGTGCATTGTCATGATGCAAGAATCATGAATTGTTGGCAAAAATTTCAGGTCGTCTAACTTCTTCATGCAGCCTTTTCAGCACTTTCAAATAATAAACTCAATTAACTGTCTGTCTATTTGGTACAAATTCACAGTGAATAATCCCTTTGATATCAAAAAAGGTTAGCAACACCATTGCAACAAGTTCACGAACTTAATTGTAAGACCGTGTGTGTGTGTGTGTGTGTGTGTGTGTGTGTGTGTGTACACACACTGCCCTCCCAGCTCCAGCCCCATCTTCAGCATCCCCTTGTTCATGGCCTCCTGGCTGCCACCACTGACCTCTCAAATCCACACAACAGCAGGAAGAACCTACCTATTTATAAAATTATTATTTTTTTCAAATGATGTAATTTATTTATTTCTTAAATATTTTTCATTTTAAAATAATCTCTTTTAATTGAGATATAATTGACATATAACATATTAGTTTCAGGAGTACAGCATAATGATTCAATATTTGTATGTATTGCAAGATGATCACCACAATAAGTCTAGTTAACGTCTCTTAACTAAAAATAAAATGGTACTTCTAAATATAAAAATACTTTATAAAAATAAAATTATTTATGAGCAATTTTCACCACACCAAAAAAAAAAATCTAGACCAGGGCTGTCCAGTAGAAATGTAGTGTGAGATATAATTTTCAATATTCTAGTAAAGCCATATTGAAAATATATACAAACAATCCAATTAAAGAATGGGCAGAGGATCTGACAGATGACCATCAGGTACATGAAAAGATGCTCAACAGACACCGCCGGTTAGCTCAGTTGGTTAGAGCACAGTGCTCATAACACCAAGGTTGCAGTTTTGATCCCCACATGGGCCACTGAGCTGTGCCCTCCACAACTAGATTGAAACAACTGCTTGACTTGGAGTTGATGGGTTCTGGTCCTCTATTAAAAATAAAAAAAAGATGCTCAACATCCCTAATCATCAGGGAAATGCAAATCAAAACCACAATAACATATCACCTCATACTTGTTAAAATGGTTTTCATCAAAAAGAAAAGAGATAAGAAGTGTTATCACTTAGCATAATGCCCTCAAGTTCCAGCAATGTTGTTCCAAATGACAAGATTGTCTTCATTTTTTCATTTTATATATATATATATATATATATATATATATATATAAAATGGAATATTATACGAGGTCTGACAATTGAATTCACGAACTTTTTGCAACAATGTCGCTAACCTTTTTGATATCAGAGGAATTATTCATTATGAATTTATACCAACTGGACAAACAGTTAACCAAGTTTACTATTTGGAAGTGCTGAAAAGCTGCATGAGAAAGTTAGATGACCTGAACTTTTCGCCAACAATTCATGGTTCTTGCATCACAACAATGCACCAGCTCACACAGCACTGTCTGTGAGGGAGTTTTTAGCCAGTAAACGAATCACTGTATTGGAACACCCTCCCTACTCATCTGATCTGGCCCCCAATGACTTGTTTCTTTACCCAAAGATAAAGGAAATATTGAAAGGAAAACATTTTGATGACATCAAGGGTTATACGACAGCAGTTCTGATGGCCATTCCAGAAAAAGAGTTCCAAAATTGCTTTGAAGGGTGGACTAAGTGCTTGCGTCGGTGCATAACTTCCTAAGGACAGTACTTGGAAGGTGACCATAGTGATGTTCAGCAATGAGGTATGTAGCACTTTTTCTAGGATGAGTTTACAAACTTCATTGTCAGACCTTGTATATAATACATAATTTTTTTCATATATATATATATATATACATATATATATATATATATATATATATAATTTCTTTATCCATTCATCCATTAATGGATACTTAGGTTGTTTCCATATCTTGGCTACTGTAAATAATGCTGCAGGAAATATGGGGGTGCAGATATCTTTTTGAGATAGTGTTTTTTATTTTCTTCAGGTATATTCCAAGAAGTGGAACTGTAGGTTCATATGGTAGTTCTATTTTTTAAAAGTTTTTAAGGAACCTCTATACTACTTCCCACAGTGGCGAAACCAATTTACCACCAACAGTGGGTGAGGGTTCTTTTTCTCATATCCTCAACACTCATTACAAGGTGTGATCAAAAGATGCTGTGAATATTTAAATGAAAAACACGTATATGGGTCGGCCAAGTGACTCTAGTGGCTCGCTGGTTAAGAATTGGCTTGGGAGCGTGAGTTCTGAGCAGCAGGACCACCAATTTGGATCCTACATGGGCCAGTGACGCTGCCTTCTACAACTAAGATGGTGAACAACAGCTCGACCTGGAGCTGGGCTGCCCTGAGTCACCAACGACTGCGTAGGCTGCAGTAGGGCTGCAGTGGGCTACTGTGAGTGGCCGGCAGCCGGCGTAAGCTGCTGTGGGAAGCTATGAGTGGTCGTCCAATGGCTGGCGACCAACTGCCTCAGCCGGGAAGAGCGCAATGATCACAATACCAACATGGGCCAGTGAAGCGACATCCTCCACAACTAGACTGAAGAATCAAAGGATAGCAACTTGTCTGTTCCTCTTCCCCGATTCCCCAACGCTGTTCCCTCCCCCAATTCCTCAATAAAATCTTAAAAAAAAAAAGATACAATATGTTCAAAATAATTTTTTAAAAACCCATGTATTACTGGTCCAGCCAAGTGGCTCAGTTGGTTAAGAGTGCGAGCTCTGAGCAACAGGGTCGCCGGTTCGATTCCACATGGGCCAGTGAGCTGCACCCAAGCTGAGCTGCCAACACGTGGCAGGATGGCTCAGCTGGTGAGAGCCCATCCTCCTAACAACAAGGTTTCTGGTTCAACTCCCACATGGGATGGTGGGCTATGCCCACCCACACCTAAGACTGAACACGGTACCTTGAGCTGAGCTGCCGACGGCCAGCCAGATGGCAACTGGACTTGGAGCTGAGCTAGCTACGCCCTCCACAACTAAGATTGAAGGACAACAGCTTGGCTGTTCCACTTCCCCAATTCCCTAATTCCCCAATAAAATCTTAAAAGAAAATGTATTACAGTAAAACACGCATTGCCATTAATCCCCCTCAAAAGACTTTCCCTTGCTCAAACACACTTATCCCATTGTTCTTGCCATTTCCTGAAGCAGTTCTGGAAGTCCTGTTTCCTAAGTGTCTTTACTTCATCCTCCATCATGACAACGCTCTGTGTCCCACATCGCTTCTGGTAAGGCAATTTCTTTCAAATAAAAACATTATGGTTTGTCTTCATCCACCTTAGTGACTGAATCTGGCACCATGCAACTTCTGGCTCTTCCTTAAGTGACTTCTGGCTCTTCCCCAAAGTAAAAATGACCATCAAAAGGGAAACATTTTGAATCGATTCAGGACATCGAGGCAGCCATGACAGTGCAACTAAAGACACTAACAAAAGAGGACTTCCAGAACTGCTTCCGAAAGTGGCAAGAATGATGGGATAAGTGTGTTCGAAGTAAGGCAGAGTATTTTTTTTTAAAGATTTTATTGGGGAATTGGGGAAGGGGAACAGTGTTAGGGAATTGGGGAAGTGGAACAGCCAAGTTGTTGTCCTTCAATCTTAGTTGTGGAGGGCACAGCTAGCTCAGCTCCAAGTCCAGTTGCCATCTGGCTGGCCGTCGGCAGCTCAGCTCAAGGTACTGTGTTCAGTCTTAGTTGTGGGTGGGCATAGCCCACCATCCCATGTGGGAGTTGAACCAGAAACCTTGTTGTTAGGAGATGGGCTCTCACCAGCTGAGCCATCCTGCCACGTGTTGGCAGCTCAGCTTGGGTGCAGCTCACTGGCCCATGTGGAAATCGAACCGGCAACCCTGTTGCTCAGAGCTCGCACTCTTAACCAACTGGTCACTCTTAAGCCACTCGGTCAGCCCAAGGCAGGGTATTTTGAGGAGGATTAATGGCAATGTGTCTTTTACTGTTATACATTTTTTTAAATTTAAGCATTCACAGTATTTTTTTGGTCACACCTCGTATTTCTTGCCTGTTCGATAATAGCCATTCTGACAGGTATGAGTTGATATCTCATTGTGGTTCTGATTTGCATTTCCCTGATGACTAGTGATGTTAAGCATCTTTTCATGTACCTGATGGCTGTCTGTATGTCTTATTTGGAAAAATGTCTATTCAGATCCTCCAAAAAGGCATACGTATTGAAATCTTAACCCCAGGTACCTGTGGCTGTGACCTTATTTGGAAATAGGGTCTTTGCCAATGTAATTAGCTAAGATGAGGTCTTACTGATTTGGGGTGGGCCCAGAATCCAAGATGACTAATGTCCTTATAAGAAGACAGAGTGACACAAACACAAAGGAAGAAGGTCATGAGACCATGGAGGGAGAGATCGGGGTTATGTAGCTGCAAGCAAACCAATGAACACGAGTAACCATCAGAAGCTAGGAAGAGGCAAGGAAGGGTTCTCCCCTCTCCCTTGAAGCCTTCAGAGGGAGCATGGCCCCGCTGACACCTTAACTTTGAAATTCTAGCTTCCATAACTGTGAGAGAATCCACTTCTGCTTCAAGCAACCCAGTGTGTGGTAATTTACTACAGCAGCCCCTGGAAACTAAGGCAGCCCATTGATCCATCCTCTCGTATAGGCCTCAGTTTGCCCATCACCTGCTCTCTAGTTTGGGCCAGGCCTCCTTTGTGTGTTCTCAGGCTTCCCCTGACCACAAGTGTAATAATTCCTAATCACCTGTGTCATTGCTTGTTAATCACTGTGTCTCCTGTGAGTGCGAAGGTCCCAAGAAGTCATATAGTAGGGGAGCTACTATTATTCCCGGTAGTAATCTTTATAGTTGCCATTAATTTAAAACTCAGAAAGCAACCCAATAAAAACACGAGCAAAAGATTTGAATAGACTCTTCACAAATGAAGGATAACTGGGTGCCAAGTAGCACATGAAAAGATTCTAAACATCGTTAGTCATCAGGGAAATGCAAAATAACATGGCAATGAGATGCCACTACAAACCTGTTACAACAGCTAACATGAAAAAGACTGACCTTACCAAGTACTGGTGAGGATATAAAGGAACTGGAACATTTGAAGTTCATACAGTTTACTGTATGTCAACAGTACCTCAATGGAGTTGAAAAAAACTAATCAGTCTGGTAACATTAGGGCACCAATGCAAAACTGAGTGGAATTCAGTAAGGTAGGAGTGTCTTCTCATGACTGTATTTTGGCATCAGTGCATTAATTTTTTCGTGGGTCTCTCAGCAATTCCAAGAATGTTTCCATGCTTCTCCATCCAGTTCCCATGCCCCTTAAAATAAATCAAGCTCTAGAAATCCCTCCCAGGCTGAGCAGTTGCTAGAATAAATGACACACTCTTCAAGAAAGCATAAATATGCAGATAGATACTTTCTCATGATAGATCATTTTCCTTGTCCAACTTTCTTGTTTTCTTGAAGCCATCTGTCCTGTCTCTCGTGCTTATTGCACTGAGTTGTGTGAGGGAATGTGCTAGAAATGAGCTGTGCTTGTTGTTGTCTTTTTGTCTGAAAGGATGCAAGACTCTTTTTTTTAATTCAACAAATGTATCCTGAGCATCTATTATGTGCCAGATACTGTGCTGGATTTGGTGCTACAGCAATGGATAACACAAATACTGTTGTCTCCTCTTGGGGTCTTACAGGTAGGAAGTGGGAGATAGATGATGAACTCATTACACAAATGGTTACATAGTTATGATTTTAATAAGGGCCATGTAGGAAAACACAAGCTTGCAATAGAGGAAGTACACTAGTTTGGGGATTGTGATCCAGGAGGACTTCTCTGAGGAAGCCACATTTAAGCTGGGCTCTGTATTAGTCAGAATAAGTCAACTTTCACTGCAGTAACAAGCAAGTTCAAAGCTCAGTGGTTTAACACAACCAAAGTTTATTTCTCCCTCATTTTACTTATACTACATGGGCTGGCAGGGACCCAGCTCCACACAGTCTTGCAGGGGTCTAGACTGAAGAGGCACCCACCCACCATCTTGTAGCAGCTGTACCATCTGGAGCTCATCACCTCAGAGGGACAAGAGGGAGACCGGAACTGTGTGTGTGAGCTTTTTTTTTTTTTTTTAAGTGAGCCATCCTGCTACCTGTTGGCAGCTCAGCAGCTGCTCAGCTCGGGCTGGGACTCGAACCGCTGTTGCTCAGAGCTCAAACTCTTGAGCGAGCTCTTAACCAACTGA
>NW_017731648.1:608737-613505 GCF_001890085.2 Hipposideros armiger | reverse complement strand
CAGCCCAGCTCCAGGTTGAGCTGTTGTTCAGCATCTTAGCTGTGGAGGGCAGTGTCACTGGCCCTCATATGTGGGATCCGAACCGGGGCCCTCCGGCATCCCAAGCCAGTTCTCAACCAATGCACCACTCAGCCGGCCCCCAAAATTTTTTTAATTAAAATTTATTGGGGTGACAATGATTAGTAAAATTACATAGGTTGCAAGTGTACAATTCTGTAATACATCATCTATATACCACATTGTGTGTTTAGCACCCAGTCAATTCTCCTTCCATCACCATATATTTAATTCCCTTTACCCTCTTCTACTATCTACCCACCATTAAAACTTTTTAAAATGCCTTTTCTTAAATAGTAGTGATTACATCCCCTTCTGTGTTCTCAGCCTTCTAAGGCCCAGGCTGCCCATGGCCCCTGGAAGGCAGCCCCTGGAGGTCCCCCACATCCAAGAACAGAGATGGAGGAAGGGCAGGCCAGGCCAAGCATGGGGAATTAACAGTCAATTTTTTGGGGGGTGGGGGACTTATACCAGGATTCCATGGGTCTTGAGGACCTCTGTGTATCTGTCAATTTTCTTCTCCATGTTCATTTTCACCTGTTTCCGTAGCCTTATTGGCTGTTTTTATTTCTGGTAATGGATCTTGGCCTTCTCCTTCCTCTTCTCTTCCAGAGTGGCTGTAACTGCCTGGTACTTTCTGCCAACCTCATAGCCAGGTGCCCTAGTTAGGCAAACTTCCTTGTGGGCTTCAGACTCACAACCTTGAGGGCAGCAGGAACCACCATTCGTTTTTTCTTGTCATAGGGTGGCGGGATCCCATCAAACACCTTGAAGTAGTCCAGGGTGGCCTGGCCCCTCTTGGTCATGTGGGGCAGCATCCTCACTCAGTCAACCAAAAGATGCAGCTGGGAGCTTGGAAGTGGTAGGGACCTTGGGATGAGTCGGTGTTCATCTGCTTGCAGAGGAAGGCCAGGTACTTCAACTTGTTTCTGTAGAAATTGCCAGAAATGTTGTGCACAATCACCACCTTCGGTCCCAGCTTTACCTCCTCGGCCATGATGGCTGCCAGGTGGCCCAGGAGATGGCCTCGGCCATGGGGCACCAGGACCTACCCCACCACCATAAAGACATTGTAAAACATGGAAGGGCTCAAAAATGTTATCTCCCATACTCTTATGTTCTCAGAAAGTTACTGCATAATGCACGCCACCAAAACAAGGGGATAAAGCAAGAAAAAAAGAAGACATGAGATTGAGAAAACAGGTCCCAACATAGGAGATGAAGAGAATTCCCAGGAGGATAACAGGAGGAATTCCCCAGCAGAAAGATCCCAGGAGGAAAACAAAATGCTACCTATAGATTATCTGATTGGATAATCAGATTGGATCATATGGAAAGTTGAGTTGAGAGGCACGGCCAGGACTTCTAAGAAAGACAAGTAAGGAAAAAAAAAGAAAAGACAACTCTAGGTGGAGAAATTATACATAATAATTATTACACTTCTCAATTGTATCCTTCAAATAAAAATGAAATTACATATTCATAAAAGCAATATAAAGAATGTGAGTCACCAAGACATTAGGTGAATGCACGTCATATATCCAGCTGATGACTCAATGGCAACATATGATGGCTGGAAGGCATTGCAAACCTAACCAGCCCCAAAATGAATTTCCCAAACTGAACTCCTGACCTTTCTGTGGCTCCACAGCCTTCTCATCTCAGATGCCTGAAACAGAACCAACCATGATTTGAGGATTCTCTATAGCCCAGATGAAGATGCTCAGACCAACCTTGGGAGGTTCTCCCACATTCTCCAACCTGACAGATCAGAGCAGCCCATCCCCAGGGCACTGGTTTGGTTATGACATGTGATCTGAACTGGACCAGTGACAATCAGTACTGGGACTTCTGTTCAAATCCTGGAGCAGTTGGATGACTCTTTCCAAGTGACTGCTGAGTGGGCATAAATAGATCCACAGTGCCAGGCAGAATCTCTGCCACCCAAAGGTGAACTTGATAAAATGAAAGCCCAGTCCAGCCAAGAAACAGGAGAGTTAAATTCCTGGTGACACCGGAGTTTCTTGATCCAGCTATGCCTGAAGTCAAGCCAACTTCTAGACACCTAGGTTTTCAGTTACATGAGCCAGTTCATTCCTTTTGTGTCCCCTCAAAATAGTTTTGAGTTGTTTTTTAGTTGAACTTAGTTGTTGTTTTTCCTGGAACTTCCTGATAAATACAGCCCCTACTCAATGCCAGGCATTGCACTAAAAAGTTGACGTGACTGTCTCATTGAACTCTAAGAAAGGGAATAATTATGATTCCTATTTAACTGATGAGGAAACTGAGGGTCACAGAGCTAAATCCATCTTCCCAAGATCATCAGAGCCAGGATTCCAACCCACACCTGTCTGAACCCCATAATCTGCCTCTCTTTGACAGTAAGGAGCAGTTGCCAGATTTGTAGATTCATTGGAAGGAGGTATGGTACAGGAAGGGGGTGAGGGTGGGGCAGTAAGAGCCAGATTCCAATGACCAGAGCTCCTTCAACTTTCTTCAAAGGGCACCAAGGAGTTGTGGAGCATTGCGAGCAGGGGAAGGACAGGTGGAAGGACCTGCTGCAGTGTGGGCTGTGTGATCAATAAAAATAGTAACAGAAAGTAATAACTATCCAAACCACAAGGAGATGCCACTTCACCCCAACTAGGATAGCTATAATAGAAAAGGATACAAAATGACAAGTGTTAGCAAGGATGTGGGGAAATCAAAACCCCTATACATTGCTGGAATGTAAAATAGTGCAGTTGCTTTGGAAAACAGTCTGAGAGTTCCTCAAAATGTTAAAATGAAGTTATCATATGACCCAGCAATTCCACCTCTACGTATCTACCCAATAGAAATAAAAACACACAAAATACCCATACACAAATGTTGATAGAAGCATTTTTCAAGCTATCAAAAAAGTAGAAACAGGGGCCGGCTGAGGGACGCGTTGGTTAAGAGCTGGCTTGGGATGCCAGAGGGCCCCGGTTCGGATCCCACATATGAGGGCCAGTGACACTGCCCTCTACAGCTAAAATGCTAAACAACAGCTNTGGCAGCTCAGCAGCTGCTCAGCTCGGGCTGGGACTCGAACCGCTGTTGCTCAGAGCTCAAACTCTTGAGCGAGCTCTTAACCAACTGAGCCACTTGGCCGGCCCGTGTGTGAGCTTTTTGATGTTTCTGCTCAGAAGTGAGTGACATACAGAAGTGATGTATATCATCTCCACTCACATTTCAGTGGCTGGAATAGCCAAGGGAAGCCACTTAATTCAATGTAGTTTTTCATTCAATGGATACTGGTCTATCCTAGAAATGTCTATCATGGGATAGAAAGGATGAATAGAAATTAGTCAGAAAAAAGAGAGGGAGGAAGTGCATTCATGGCAGAATGAAGAGAACATTCAAAGACAGTGGAAGCAAAGAGACAATGGTTGTATGGTTTCAAAATTTAGACAGAAAAGGGTTTTCAGTCCAGACCACTATTTCCAGCCAAAATATTGATCAAATGTGAGGAGCAAGCAAACACATTTTATTTAAAAATAATCTTTTCGTTTCTGATCACAAGGTACAGGGAAGGGCAATGTCTGTGACTCCTTGGCTGTCTGGAAATGCCCTTGCACAACACCAGGCTCATCCTGCCCCCAAGTATTGTCTCACATCTGACACCTGCAAAGTATATTATAGTACCTGACCATGTGGGAAGATTAAACTTGTGTTTTCCAGCTCACCAGCAGATACTGAAACTGAACTGGCTGTTCTAATTGTTGATTTCCTAAAACTCTCACAAACGAGATCGTAGACAAAGTATTACTACACAGCTCTTAGAGCCATTAAAACTTTTTAAAAAGAAATGTTAGCTATTAGTTTATGTATTTATTAAATAAATTTTATTGGGGAACAGTGTGTTTTTCCAGGACCCATCAGCTCCACATCAAGTAGTTATCTTCAATCTAGTTGGGGGGGAGGGGCGCAGCTCCTTGGTCCATGTGGGAATCGAAACGGCAACCTTGGTGTTATGAGCCTGTGCTCTAACCACCTGAGCTAACTGGCCTCCCCAAAACTTTTTTTTAAAAGATTTTATTGGGGAATTGGGGAGGGGAACAGTGTTGGGGAACTGAGGAAGGGGAACAGCCAAGTTGTTGTCCTTCAGTCTTAGTTGTGGAGGGCGCAGCTAGCTCAGCTCCAAGTCCAGTTGCCATCTGGCCAGTCGCCAAGTCCAGTCGCCAGCTCGCTGCCACTCAACTCGAGGTGCTGTGTTCAATCTTTTTTGCATGTGGGCGTAGACCATCATCCCATGCAGGAGTTGAACAGGCAACCTTGTTGTTAGGAGCAAGTGCTCTCACCACCTGAGCCATCCTGCCACCTGTTGGCAGCTCAGCAGCAGCTCAGCTTGGGAGCAGCTCATTGGCCCATGTGGGAATCTAACTGGAAACCCTGTTGCCCAGAGCTTGCACTCTTAAGCAAGCTCTTAACCAACTGAGCCACTCAGCTGGCTCCAAATTTTTTTTTTTTTTTAGATTTTTTTTTATTGGGGAATCAGGGGGAGGGGAATGGACAAATTTCTGTTGCTTTGCTCTTCAGTCTAGTTGTGGAGGATGTCGCTTCACTGGCCCAAGCTGGCACCATCACTGCGCTCTTCCCGGGCGAGGCAGATCAGTCGCCGGCTTCTGGATGGCTGCTCACTGCGGCTGCTGGCCGCTCACGCTGGCTGCTGGCTACACATGGTAGC
>NW_017731648.1:595600-604862 GCF_001890085.2 Hipposideros armiger | reverse complement strand
CTGCTCAGCTCGGGCTGGACTCGAACCGCTGTTGCTCAGAGCTCAAACTCTTGAGCGAGCTCTTAACCAACTGAGCCACTCGGCCGGCCCTTCCTGGGTCCTTTTGGCTTTTTTTTTTTAAGCACTTTCTTGCATTGAAAGATACTCCAAGATAATTTTTCATTTTCTCTGCCACAGCCCTAGAATCTGCCATTTCTCCAAGGAGCCCTGGTTTCTTATATTGGAAATGATATTTAGAAACTCAGATCTGGGTGCTGAGTATACGCATTGCTACTGGAGTATCACTGCTTCTGGAGGCAGATGGAGCTAGGAAATATGTGTGTATATCCTATCACATGAATGTACACATATCTATCTTTATTTTCATATCTAACTATTAAAAATAAACATGTCATACTGATAACCCCAATTCAGCACCATATTGTTTATTTGTAACTTCCTTCTCCAAAAGCATGAGACCTGGCTGTCAATATCCACAGCATATATTCAAAGTCTGACAATTAAGTTCACGAACTTGCCACCGTGCGCTTACACTGACAGCACTGTACAAACAGCTCAGTAAGGTTTCATAACTTTGGTATATCAGTGTCTCACAGTTATGTTCGTGTTGACGTATGGCGGTGTCTTGTTGAGTGGTGTTTATTATTGTTGTTGTGTATTTTTGTGTGCCATCCCAAGAATGTCTGAGATTGAATGAGAGCAACAAACAAACGTTACATTTCTTGTTAAACTTGGCAAGAGTGGAAGAGAAATCAGGGACATGTTAGTTCAAGTTTGTGGGGATAATGCCATGAAGAAAAACGGCAGTGTACAAATGGATTAAACATTTTTCTGAGGGGAGAGAACACGTCACTGATGAGAGAGGTCAGGGTGGCCAGTAACAAGCACAACTGACGAAAACATTGCAAAAATTCGTGGAATTGTGCGTCAAAATGGTTGGCTGACTGTGAGAAGCATAGCAGACCAAGTAAACATCGATAAAGAAACAGTTAGGAAAATCTTAGCTGAAAATCTTGGCATGAGAAAGATGTGTGCAAAAATGGTCCCAAAGGAACTCAGCAATGAACAAAAGCAAAGGAGAGTCAAAGTTTGCCAAGACCTTTTGGAAAGGCAAGATGATGTTTGGGCCATGTTATCACTGGCGATGAAACATGGGTGTACCAAGAGGACCCTGAAACAAAGCATCAAAGTGTACAATGGAAGTCAGCCAATTCTCCACGACCAAAAAAGTTCTGTCAGTCCAAATCAAGAGTCAAAACGATGTTGCCTAAACTTTTTTGATATCAAAGGGATTATTCATGATGAATTTGTACTAATTGGACAAACAGTTAACCAAGTTTACTATTTGGAAGTGCTGAAAAGGCTGAGTGAAAAAGTTGGACGAAAATGACCTGAACTTTTTGCCAGCAATTCATGTCTCTTGCATCATGACAATGCACCAACTCACAAGGCACTGTCTGTGAGGGAGTTTGTAGCCAGTACACAAATAACTGTATTGGAACACTCTCCCTATTCACCTGATCGGCCCCCAATGACTTCTTTTTTTAACCGAAGATAAAGGAAATATTGAAACGAAGACATTTTGATTGCATTCGGGACATCAAGGGTAATATGATGACAGCTCTGATGGCCATTCCAGAAAAAGAGTTCCAAAATTGCTTTGAAGGGTAGACTAGGTACTGGCATCAGTGCATAGCTTCCCAAGGGGAGTGCTTCAAAGGTGACCACAGTGATATTCAGCAATGAGGTATGTAGCACTTTTTCTAGGATGAGTTCACAAACTTATTAATTGTCATGCCTTCTTACTTATTTGTTCAATGTTAGCATATAAGTAGATCCAGAATTGTTAACCTGTATACTTTGTGAAACAAATTTACTGACTAGAGTACTGTGTTTCTGTACAGTTCAGACAGAGGTTTGAAGGGGAAACCTCTGAGCTAAGCAAACAAGCCTGTTGCTGTGAGCTGGAGTTGGCCATCTGGCCTCCAGTTTGAGACCCCCATTACTGCTCTCTAGTAACTGGCTGTGAGAAAGTTGTCAGTTTGCACCTCCCTGCAGCCGTATTCACCTCTCAGGATTATTTGGAGGAGGGTGGGAAGGGGGATTGGGAACCCCTGCTACAGTCTCCTGGTTCTCTTGAAGGGTGTGGGTCTGAAGGGACTATGGGAGGCATTTTACTCTTTCAGAGGTGAAGACACAGCTCAGCAAGAGTGGGCGAAGACAGGGCAGGGCGGTCCCTGTGGGTAAGGGCCCTGGCAGCAAAACCTGCTAGGCAGGTGTGCTGGCCCAGGCATGCATCAGGGCAGGTGGATTGTAGCAGGAGCTTGGAGGCCAGAGGGTGCTCTTCCCCTAAGAAGAGACCAGGGATGGCTGGGGTGGGAGTAGGGGAGCTGGTGGTGCCTGGGGCCCTCGTAATGCATTGGCAGGGATACAGTGATGAGCAATAGTATCCAAGCTAACATTTATTGGTCTCTCACTGTATGCCCAAGCTCTGTTCCAATTGTCCCTTTCATCCTCAACAACATCCCTCAGAGTGGGTGGTGCTGTTATTCTCTCCATTTTACAGATTAGCCAACAAGGCTCAGAGGGGCATCAGTTCAACTGAATCTGGTTCCAGATCCCCAGCCCTTAATTAACATTTACACCAGGACTGGGCAGAGGGCCTGCAGCTGCAGGGTCTAGGGCACAGACACACAATAGACCAGATTAATAAATAACCCAGGTAATTTCAGACAGTGCTGACTACCAAGTGAGATTGGGGAGAAGGGGGTCAGATCAAGGAAGAACTCTGAAGGAGGTGACCAGCTGAGAAGGACTGGAAGAAGGGTGTTTCAGACAGACTGTCCCCCAATACCAAGGCCTTGAAGTATTCGAAGAACAAGGAGGAGGCCAGAGGGGCTGGAAGGGAGTAAAGCAGGGGGAGAGTGAAGTAAGGAGAAGAGACTGCAGGGCCTTGTGGGCCCTGATGAGGACCTGGGCGTTTACTCAGAGAGACATAGGGAGCCATGGAGAGTTTGGAGCCTGGGGAGGGGTGTGATCTGAGTTTTAAAAACTGTGGCTGCGGGTGTGAAATGGTGGTTAGGGATGGAAGCACAGAGGAGTCCTGGAGGCCTCTGACATCTGCCTGAGTCTCAGGAACCCTGAGTCCCTAGGCCCCCCAGTCTATGGGAAACAGGCGCTGGAAGGTGGCAGGAGTGGGAGGTGCTGCCCCGTCCCCACAACACCCCACACCCACACCCCCTGTGGCAGGAAGGGCCTCCTTCTCTGCTGCTAGTGGCCTTGGGAGGTGAGACTGTTGCCTGGGAGTTGCAAGGCAGCCACCCTCCCACCCTGGGTGCAGTTTCCTCTTCTCAGAAGGGGGTCATTTTCTGAGTGTCTGCTGTGTGCCCGGCATGTTTCTGCTGCGTTTGGGGACTCCAGGGCTCATTCCAGCGGGCTTGGTCCGCATGGCTCTGGGGCGCTGGTACCCAAAAGTTAACCCCCATCCCCTCGCATCAGCCCCATTGGCTGCGCTGCCCCGCGCTTGGCTTTCATTGGTCGGAGCAGGGGGAGCGGGAGGAACAGCGTGACAAGAGCCTCGGGGGTCTCCAAGGGGGTACGTGGGGGCGCGACCTGGCCTGGTTGTTCCTCTCGGTCGCTGCCCCAGGGTCGCCCAAAATTTAACCCCATCCCCAACCTCGCGTTCATTGCCCCTGGGGCGCCCTCACCCCACCCGCAGCCGGCAGAGGCTGAGTCAGCCGAGGTAAAGAAAGGGCACTGTCCTGGGGAAGGTAGCGCGGCAGCTATGCCCAGCACCACTTCCGGCCCGTGGCTGCTAGTCTGAGGGTGAGGGAGCTGAGACCGTCCAGGAAGCTCCTGGGAACTGTGGGTGGGGGTGCAGAGCCAGCTTAGACTGGCCCGCTGGAGGAGCGGAGGCCTGGGAGAGACGTGGGAGAGCAACACAGATAAAGACACACACAGAGACAGGGAGAAAAGAGACTGAGACTCAGAATGACACAATGAGGGAGACAACAGAGAAACTGAGGGAGACACTCATTTATTCCTTCATTCATTTACTGACTCAGCAGATAGTTATTGGGTACCAGCTGTGTCTGGGCAGTGCAGATCACAGACGCAAATCCCTGCCCTCAATGGGGCTGACAGGTCTGGTGGTGACAGCCCAGAAACACATAATGAGTAAATCCCATCCTTGGGAGCAATCAGGGTTGGGGAATAGGAGAATAGGGGACACGCGAGCTAGACCCCCGTTGTCTGGGAAGGGGGCAGAGGTTCCCACCAGAATCCTGGCTGCGCCTGCACTCCCCCTCTCACCCCAAGCAGGATGTGGGAGCGGGGGAAATCGGGAGGAGTCTGCCCCCAGGAGCCGCCGGGACCAAACTGCTGTGGGGAAGGGATTCAGGCTACCGCCATCCCTGCCGAAGACCCCTCCTAACCCACGCTGTTGGGGTCCCTCGGCCGACCGGGAATCCGTAGAGTGCAGCTCAGGAGGCTCAGTCGAAAGGTAAGAGGAAAATGGAGAGGGACCAGTGCCCAGGAGCCCGAGGACAGACGGGACCCCTCTGCTGAGGGTGGGGGGAGAGGTTCAGGCTGCGGCTGTCCCCGCTGAGAACCCTCCTCTTCCCGCGCCTCCTGGTCCCCCCACTGAGACGGGGCGTCCCTGGGAGGGCAGCCCAGGCCCGGAGGGGGCAGCCGAGGGCTCGCCTGTGCCAGTCGCCGCCGGGTCGCGCTCCGGTGCCGCGGCGGGTGGCACAGGCTGGCAGCCATGGGCTGGGTGCCGGGTTCCAAGGGGCGGGGCAACTACTTGCGACCGCCGGCTCTCCGCGTTGCGGGCCTGCCCCCTTGCCTGCCAGCTCCAGCCCCTCCCCGCCCACCACCAGAGTGGCATCAGCTCTCTCAGCTCCAGGCTGCGCTACCGTGCTGAGCTCACGACCAGGGCGCAGGGTGAGTGTACAGCACTGGGTTCTTGGTGGAGCGGTGTTTCGTCTGGCCCGGAGGGGTTGCCCTGGCCACTACCAGTGTCCCCCTTGCTTGGGGTTCCTGGGCCTTTCCCGGAGGTCTCCTGGGAAGGGAAGAAGGCGACAAACGGGCTAGATGCGGGGCGCGGGCTGGGGGTGGGGGCTCCTGGAATCTCCCCGCCTCGCCCTCTCTGGGCCACGCCACTTCAAGTTTCGCTACCTCAGTCCTGCTGCCAGGCCAGCCGAGGCTGAGTCCCCAGCGTGGTTGAGTCTCTTATTCTCTGTGGGTCTTTTTTTTTTTTTTGCGTCTGGTTCCCTGTGTGCAACGGAAGCCGTTTGACATGCGTTTGCTCCTGCCATGTCTAAATAAGTCCGTTTGCCTCCCCATGCCTCAGTTTCCTCATCTGTTAAGTGGGATCTGCGCAATTATGTAACCGTTTCTGCGTGGCTGTGTTTGTGTGGGAGCATGAAAACCTTTGTGTCTGTTTCTCTGCAAGGTACCTCTTTTCAGCCTCAGTTTCCTCGCCTGTAAATTGGGACTAAGAGTAGAGTTGTTCAGGGGATTAAAGGGCGCACTGCAAATGGGAAGTATTATTATACTTTAATGACATATGTGCCCCTCTACAAGATCCTGTCTGTGCGATGTGGATCCTTCTGCTGCTTTCTTGCTCTGCCTCTATGAAATGGGTGAATAGGCTTAGCTTTCTCACTGGGTTTTGCGGTGGATGAAGGGAGTTTGGCAGGAAGTTTATGTGCAGCAAGATGTGGAGACTGTGGGGCTCAGGGCTCGAGGTGGGGTGTGGGTGGAGGCTGTGAAATTGTGACCTGTGCGAGTGGGCGAGGGCCTGTCTGTGTGTGACAGAATTTTTGTCCTTGTATGTCTCTAGCTGTGTAGCTTTGCCCATGGGTGAATATATTTTCGTGTTTTCCTGATGGGGTCTGTGTATTTTTGCCCTAGTTCGTGTCCCTGTATTTGTATGTCCCTTTCTATGTGTGGCTGTATTTGTGTGCGTTCTGCCTGTTTATAATTGACGATGCCTCTTGATATCCTTGTTTGTGTGTGAATTATGAGTATCCCTCAGGAACTGTGGGACTGTGTCACCCTGTCCCGATATTATGTCTGTGTCCGCCTGTCTCTATGGCCAGACAGAACTCTCCCTTGGTCCCAGTGTGCATGTGGGGTGGAGGGCAGGGGGTTAGGGCCCCTTTCCCAGTTCTGCGAGGCACATGCTCGCCTTCGCAGGCCGCGGGGATGGTGCGAGCTCAGCCTGACACTGCACCCGGCCTCTCTGCAGCCTTGGGGCGGGCGGCCCATGGATCCGGGGCTGCTGAGGCCGGCGCCGGTGAGCGAGGTCATCGTCCTGCACTACAACTACACCGGCAAGCTCCGCGGTGCGCGCTACCAGCCCGGCGCGGGACTGCGTGCCGACGCTGTATTGTGCCTGGCTGTGTGCGCGCTCATCGTGCTCGAGAACTTGGCGGTACTGTTAGTGCTCGGACGTCACCCGCGCTTCCATGCACCCATGTTCCTGCTCTTGGGCAGCCTTACACTGTCTGACCTGCTGGCCGGCGCCGCCTACGCCGCCAACATCCTACTGTCCGGGCCACTCACGCTGCGCCTATCGCCCGCGCTCTGGTTTGCGCGCGAGGGTGGCGTCTTTGTTGCTCTGGCCGCTTCTGTGCTGAGCCTCCTGGCCATCGCCCTGGAACGCCTCCTCACCATGGCGCGCCGGGGACCTGCGCCCGCTGCTGGTCGGGGGCGCACGCTGGCGCTGGCGGCTGCCACCTGGGGCGTGTCGCTGCTCCTCGGGCTACTGCCAGCGCTGGGCTGGAATTGCCTGGGCCACCTGGACGCCTGCTCCACGGTCCTGCCGCTTTACGCCAAAGCCTACGTGCTCTTCTGCGTGCTTGTCTTCCTTGGCATCCTGGCCGCCATCTGTGCGCTTTACACGCGCATCTACTGCCAGGTGCGAGCCAACGCACAGCGCCTGCGGGCGCGTCCTGGGGCTGTTGGGGGCCTCCCCAGGCGACCGCGCCGCACGCCGCGCTCGCTGGCTCTGTTGCGTACTCTCACTATAGTGCTCCTGGCCTTTGTGGCGTGTTGGGGCCCCCTCTTCCTGCTGCTCTTGCTCGACGTGGCTTGCCCGGCACGCGCCTGCCCCGTGCTCCTTCAGGCGGACGCCTTCCTGGGCCTGGCCATGGCCAACTCTCTTCTGAACCCGATCATCTACACGCTCACCAACCGCGACCTGCGCCACGCGCTCCTTCGCCTTGTCTGCTGCGGCCGCCGCCCCTGTGGCCGAGACTGGGGCGCCTCCCCGCGGTCCNCCTCACCCGGGAAGAGCGCAAGGATGGTGCCAACTTGGGCCAGTGAAGCAACATCCTCCACAACTAGACTGAAGAACAAAAGGACAGCAATTTGTCTGTTCCCCTTCCCCCAATTCCCCAGCGCTGTTGCCATCCCCTAATTCCCCAATAAAAATCTTTAAAAAAAAGTAGAAACAACCAAAGTGTCCAGCAGCTGATGAACAGATAAAATATGATATAATCCATACAATGAAACATTATTAAGCCATAAAAAGGAATGACTGATTGATTCACGCTGCAACGTGGAAGAACCTTGAAAATGTTATGCTGAGTGAAAGAAGCGAGACACAAAAGGCATGTTGTGTATGATCCTATTTAAACAAAATGTTCAGAACAGGCAAATCCATAGAGATGGAAAGTAGGTTAGTGATTTCTCGGGTCTGGGGGATGAAGAAATGGATGTGACTGCCAATGGGTTAGGTTTCCTTTTTGAGTGATGAAATGTTCTAAAATTAATCTCGGAAATGGTTACACAACTCTGTAAATACACTAGAAACCACAGAATTGCATATTTTAAATAGGTGAATTAAATCGTATGTGAATTATATAAACCTGTTAAGTAATGCCTGATTTTTAGCAAGTGATTAGCTCTGGACCAGGTAATGATTGCTTAATAATGACAAGATCACTGTAAGGAAGAAAAAGACTTTCATAACTCAATTTTATAGATGGGGAGAGTGAGGTCAGAGAGGTTAATCAAGTCACACACCACAGGCCTGACATTTGAAGCCCCACAGACCTGACCCTTGCCCCACCCCCAATATTACCCTCCCTCCACTTTCCTCCCCTTAAGTCAAACTCCTGCACAACTGACCTGACTTCTGTTTCTTTTCTATACACATTATTCCCAGCCTGCAGGGTTTTCATGTGCTGATCCAAGCCCCTTGTGCCCAGCTGTTCTTTCCCCTCTCCATCCCATATAACCTGTGAAATGAATGCCTAAGTGTGAGAGGGTGAGAGAGGAGAAGTAAGGGGTACAAGGAGGGGGACACCTAGAGGAAAGATCAGGGCCTGCCGCTGCTGCCTCTGGAAGATTTGGCTCTTGACTCATGTTCACAGCATTTGGACCCCTTGGCCTGGGTTTAACCTAAGGTGTAACTGGGGACACTCGCAGGAGGATAAGGTCAGATTTTCCCCTAGGGAGTTCACTAGGCCAGTGGTGAGCAGGTGAGAAGTGAGAGGTGTGGTTCTGTCCAATTCCTTCCCAGCACCTGGGGACAAGGTGATCCCTCCCACCAAGCTGCCTTCTCATCCCTTTCCCCTTCTAATTCATAGCCTTTTCTTAGAGCCTTTTAGAATCTTTAATAAGAAGTCTGAGGGCAGCTGGTTAGCTCAGGTGGCTAGAGCGCAGGCTTATAACACCAAGGTTGCCAGTTCGAATCCTACATGGGAACAGAGAAGTTGCTGTCCTTTTGTTCCTCAGTCTAGTTGTAGAGGAGGTTGCTTCACTGGCCCATGTTGGCATTATCATTGCGCTCTTCCTGGGTGAGGCAGTCACTCATTGGCCGTTGGACGGCCGCTCATGGCTGCTTGCCCGCAGCTCATGAAAGTTCATGCCCGCTACCCACCAACCCCACTGCAGCCTACGCCGCCACTGCTATAGCCCCATGGCAGCCCAGCTCCAGGTCCAGCTGTTGTTCACCATCTTAGCTGTAGAGGGTGCAGTGTCGCTGGCCGTAATGTGGGAACCAAACTGGGGCCCCGCTGCTCAGAGCTGGCATCCCAAGCCAACTCTATTTTTTTTTATAGATTTTTATTGGGGAATTGGGGGAATGGGAACAGACAAGTTGCTGTCTTTTTGTTCTTCAGTCTAGTTGTGGAGGATGTTGCTTCACTGGTCCAAGTTGGCACCATCATTGCGCTCTTCCTGGTTGTGGCAGATCAGTCGCCGGCTTCTGGACTGCTGCTCACAGCGGCTTGTGGGCTGCTCGTGCTGGCTG
>NW_017731648.1:560348-588140 GCF_001890085.2 Hipposideros armiger | reverse complement strand
CGCTCACCAACCGCGACCTGCGCCACGCGCTCCTTCGCCTTGTCTGCTGCGGCCGCCGCCCCTGTGGCCGAGACTGGGGCGCCTCCCCGCGGTCCGGGAGCGCCGCTGGGGCTTCAGACGGACTGCACCGCTGGCTGCCCTCCGTCCAGGATGGCAGCTCCAGCCGCTTCGAACGCTCGTCGCCCCAGAGAGACGGACTGGACACCGGCGGCTCCAATGGCGCGCCCACAGCCGCCGGGACCCTGGTATCCGCACCCGCATCAGCCGCAGACTGACGCCGTCTGGCCCGCCATTACCATCCCTAAGAGGTGTTTTGCAGACTTTTTTATTTTTAAATAATAGAATTTATAGAAAAAGCAGCCGAAGATGGTGGAGGAAGAAGAGACATAGGGAAATGTATTTTATTGGCCCTAAACCCCACAACAATGAACAAAACAGACGAAAATCTCTGCCTTTGTGGAATTGACGTTCTGGTGGGGGCACAGGCAATACCGGAGTGAAGAAATAATGGAGACAGTTTCAGTGGCAATACAGCGATGCGAATGTGGTCAGAGGAGGCCTCTCTGCAGAGGTGGTAACGTGATGTGAGCTGAGACATTGCCCTGGGAATACCTGAAGCAAGAGCTCTTCCCGTGAGGGCACAGCAGGTGCAAAGTCCATGAGACTGGAACGTTCCTATGTGCTCTATGTCTGGAGCAACTGTGGAGGTGAAAGCGGGAAGAAACAAAGGCAGGGAGATGACAGCAGATCACTATGGGCTCAGGGGAGGACTTTACTTTTGCTCTAAGTGAGGTGGGACCCTTGGAGAGTTCTAGGTAGAGGAGGGTCTTGACTTGGTTCAGGTGTTCACAGATCTCTGTGTGAGGCTAAGGTGGAAGCTAGGAGAACAAGGTTAAAGTGACTGCACTGGCCCAGGGGAGTGATGAGGGGACACTGGATAGATTCTGGAAACAGCTGATAGAATTAATGAGGAATTGAGTGTGAGAGTGAGAAAGGAGGGAGTCAAGGACAGCTCTGCAGTTTAGAGGAGAGGACGCCAAAGACAGGACACCCTAAAATTTGACTCTGGGAATCTAAGCCAATTCTTATCTGAAACAAGATGTCTTTGAGTGTGGTGTCAGATCCTTCATAAAAAATAAAAATATAATAAAATAATAAGAACAATTACAGCTTATTGTGCCTGGCTAGGTGCCCCACAGTGGTAGGCTCAGGACACACCTTTTTCTCACCCTTACTGCTACCTTGCAAGGTGGGTTTCCTCACCCCGATTTGACAGATGAGGGAACTCTAAGCAGTGAGTACCTTGCCCCAGTGTCTGAGCCAGGATACTTGCCCGGGCTGTCAGGCTGTCAGGCTCCCGGGCTCTCAGGCACAGTCCTTGTGTCTGGCTCCTCCGGAGGGGTCTGATTTTCGGACGGGGGCGATACCAGGGCCCCGTTTGTGCCCATAAAAGGCTCCAGACGCTCTGGCCACGGTCCCCAGCTGTCCCCGAGCGCATTCCTGACCCCTGTACTGCATGGACGGCTGGTGGGTGACTGCGGGGGGATTGGGGGGGTGCAGCCGGGGCGCTTCAGGCTCAGACTGAGGTGCGCCATCTGGCGGCAGTCACAAAGAGCCGTGTGTTTTGCGGGCACTCACCCAGCCTGGGGGCTTGAGTCTCCACCGGCCACCCTCAGGTCCCAACAGGCTACACGCACGGGAAACCAACCTATTTTTGGAACACAAACACACTCAAGCCTGGGATCACGGTCCCAGGACTGGACCCAATTCCTCACCCGCCCTGGTGCCCCTAATCCCAGGTTCCTTTAATATCCCAGGGGAGCCTGAAGCTCACCCCATTGTTTGGCTGCTTGATGGCATGATGGTAGATTTATTCACTTGTTCACATTTTACAAAATTCAAAAAACACCAGGTCCCCTTGTTGGGCGTTATCACTGGGGATTCCTGGGAAACTCCCAGAGCTATCCTGTAGATAAATGAGCTGAAATGTAAATACATCTTCCCTCTTTTTACACAATTTCAGCACTGTTCTGCATCTTGCTTTGTTCACTTAATACTATATCCTGGAAATTGTTGCCCAGCCACAGATTTTTGTATCGTTTGGCTGCCTTAGTCTGCTCAGGCTGCCATAACAGACACCACAGCCTGGATGACTGAAATAATAAAATTTCTCACAGTGCTGGAAGCTGGAAGTCCAAGGTGAGGGTGCCAGCATGGTCGGGTGCTGGTGAGGACTCTTTTCCTGAAGAGCAGACGGTCGTCTTCCCATTGTGTGCTCTCATGGTGTAGAGAAAGCCAAAAGAAGCTCTCTGGTGTCCCCATAAGGGCACTAATCCCGTTATGGGGCCCCATCCTCATGCCCTCATCTAAACCAAATCGATTCAGTCCATAGCACTTCTTTGTTTTTTAAGTATTAAAGTAAATATTCATACAGCAAATGTCTTGCTCCTTTTCACTGACTGCATAGTTATTGCCCAGCATGGATGTGCCACCACTGAACTACTACACGGAGGGACCCGTGGGTTGAGTCCAATTCTTTGCCTTTATACACAGCACTGCAAAACACATCGTGTACACGTATGTGAGTATACCTTAGGCTTAGATAAATCTCTACAAGTGGGACTGCTGGGTCATGGGCCTGTAGGTTTGATTTTGAGATATGAGAGGTTGCCTCAAGGAGGATGCGCGTTTTCCCACAGCCTCCGCCACTGCCAGTTATTTACAGACTATGGTATAGCGTCCCCCTCTGGAGGGGTCCAGAACCGCAGACTCACGCAACTGGGAAGGCGGTGGAAGAGGGGTACCCCACCACATGACCCCGAGAGGGTTTAATCCCAGACTCTGAGCAGGGACACTGAATCCTCCAAATTCACTCGGGAGGCTGGCGGAATTCTTTCTTAGACCTTCCTTTGCGTTTCCATTTTTCACTTAATTTTCATATAGGACTCTTTAAAAAATAGCCTTAAATACATTTATTTAAAGGTTAACGTTATATCATAAACAGTATAAGTGGCAAGTCAGTATTCCTTGCCATGAAAAACAGCAATCGTTAACATCTGTTAGGCGCTAGTATTCGTATTTAGTGCTCCCGGTAACCTAGGAGGTGCTAGCATTATTATCACCTCAAAGGGAGGAAACTGAAGCATGGAGAAGTGAAGTTACAGGCCCATCCTGCACAGAGCTAGAGAGGGTGGCACGGCGGGACTTCGAACGCCCCGCAGGCGAGCTTGACGCATCTCTACGTTGGAGATAACTAAAAAATAAAGACAAAGAAACCCCAACTGGATAGATAATTCTCGCTGGATCCTGCGGCCGCCGACCGTGAGGCCTGCATTGAAGAGAGAAGAGCAGGTCATAGAGAGCAGTCCCGCGCTGAGACGACGAAATAGGTCGAATGGAAGGGACAATGCGAAGGGGTAACGGGCTCTCTTGGCCGTGCGCCCTCGACCGACGCCCTGCTCCTCGCCCATGGGCTCGGGGCACCTACGGGAAGGGCGGGGAATCGCGGCTCCTTTACCGCCGCGCCCTCTCCCTGCCTCCTTCCTGGGCGTCCCGAGGCCAACCCCCACCCGACGGTCGCGACCCCTCAGGCTTTGCCGCCCGAGAGCCGAGGTCCCCAGACAGCGGAGGCGCCCGCGGGTTCCGGATAGCGAAGGTTAGGCGGGAGCTGTCCCCGGCTGGGCTGCGGCCCCTCGGGTTTCCCGGAAGCTCGGCGAGCGGGTGGCACCACAGTGCCCAGAGCCGCCGCCGTGTCCCAGGTATCCCCGCCCCGCGGCGAGAGCTACCGAGGCTACGCTGGGGCAGAGGTGAGCGCGCCGGCGGCGGCGGCGAGGAGTGTCCACGGATGCTCCGTGCGGGCAGGGACGGGCCTGGCCTCGAACCCGGGGCTCCGATTCCCGCGGAGCAGATCGCGCGGCTTGGTGCGCCGAGGGCTGCGGTCCCTGATCCCGCCGCGCTGCAATGACGGATGCTGTGGTCGCGGCACTGGGGTTGCGCAGCTTGGCGACAGCCGGCGGGGTGGGAGAGGGGGGAGAGGGCCCTGTGCCAGCCCCGCCGCTGGAGGCCCGGGACCGCGGGGACTTTTATTCTGACACGGCAAGCGCCAGGCTCTGCTTAGTCATGGTGACCTGCGCGCGCTCCGCGCCTCCCTCCGCCGCCCCCCCCCTTCCCCGGCGCAGCGATGGAGGCATCGGGGCCTGGGCGACGGAGGCGGAGCCCGAGCGCGGCCATGGCGGGGTGAGTGAGCGGCCTGCGCCGGGGCTGCGGAAACGGCGGGCCGATAGCGCCCCTGCGGCTGTGCCTGGGGGCCGGGGGACGCGGCGCCGCGGGCCCGGTTGTCTGGGGGTTCCTGTGGTCCCCCGGAAGGCCAGGAGGGCGCGGCTCGAGTTCCATCCTTTTGTTGGACGGCGCGACTCGCGGGTGGCCCGGGAACCACACTAGCCGGACGAGAAGCCCGGGGAGCGCCGCTCCGACGGAGGCTCGGGGACCCCGGGGCGTTGGGAGGCTTGATCTGCGCCCTGGGATTGGCAGTCAAGAGGCCGCGGTGGGGTTGCTTCCTCCCTTTCTCCAGGCCTCGGTGGCGGCTCAGGCGGGGCATGCGCAGTCCCCCACCTAGTGCTTTGTGAGGGAGAGTGCCCAGTGCCCAGGGGGCACCGTTGACCGATTGGCCAAAGACCAAGAGGCAGACCCGGGGCCTTGGCTGGGGAGAGGTGGACAAGCGGCGCCCCGGGGCGGGTGAAAGAAGGTGCTCTGGTAGGCATAGTGGAGTGGGCAGTCAGCCAGTCATACCTTACTGACCCCTGTGCAGAGCCGGGCCCCAAGCTGGACGTGAGGGAGGCACATGAGAGGGTCGGCACAACCCTGACCTACACAAGGCTCCCTGCCCTCTGAAGCGCTGGGGCTGAGGGCCGGAGGGATGGGTCACTCCTCAATAGGCAAGCAAAGAAGCTTATTTCATTCAGTTCCTGACAAGTGCAGTGATGGAAATAAAACTGGAAGGTGATTCTATGCTGAGCCTCAGAAAGATAAGATGGAGAACCGGGGAATCCTCTTGCAGATCTACCCCCCCCTTCTCCCTGCAGGACCTTTCAAAACACAACTCATGCTCCAGCCCTCTAGACTCCACAAGTTTCATGGAAACCCTCCCTTCAGTAGTCATTATCTGTCATTACACACCTCCCTGATTCTCCAGATTGTCTCTCTCATTCTGCTTCTGAGCCTTTGCACTTACTGTTCCCTCTGCCTGGAAAACTAATTCCCACCCCACCCCCTTTCATATGTTCATCCTTCTTGTCTCAGCTCCAACAGGGGACTAGACTACTTGATTTAAATTCACATTGTTAAATTCACAATGCTGTTGTCATTTTCTTCATGATCTCCATTTCTACTTAAGTCTTGCTTATTTTATTTATGGCCATTCCCTCCCCAGGTATCAACTCCAGCACAGTTTTTGTCTGTCTTGCTCACTGCTGTGTCCCTGGTGCCTAGAACAGTGCCTGGTACACAGTAGATGCTCAATAAATGTTGGTGGGGTGAATGAAGGAGTGAATTGGACATGTTCTAGGAAGAGAAGGGCCACCAGACAGCTGGAACAGAGTGAGCAAAGGGGAGAGGTGGACAGGAGCTGACTTTGCAGACCATTGAAGAGTTCAATTTTATTCTTTGTTCTATAGGGAGTTGTGGGGGGATTCTGAGCAAGGGGGGGACATCATCTGACATGTTTTAAGATGGACCCTTGGTCTGGTGAGGCCATAGGACATTTAGCAAGCACAAATGGACACAGCTTCACCTGGGCTTGGCAAGGAAAACTGGTCTAGGAGTTGCTTTATCTTAAAAAAAGGCCTAGCCCCAGGCCCTGCCCCCAGCCCTGTGCTCTCCCTCCTCCAGGCCCCTGAGTGCCAGTGGTGGTGTTGTCCTTTGTCACCTGGAAACCCATGCAGCCGGAATCCAGGCCTAGCAGGGCTGGGGCCCGTACCCGATTTCTGCCCCTGAGGTCACAGTGCCCCGAAGGGGCAGGGGACACGGTGATGTACGCCTCCACCGAGTGCAAGGCTGAGGTGACACCCTCCCAGCATGGCAACCGTACTTTCAGCTACACGCTGGAGGACCACACCAAGCAGGCCTTTGGCATCATGAATGAACTGCGACTCAGCCAGCAGCTATGTGATGTCACGCTGCAGGTCAAGTACCAGGACGCGCCCGCTGCCCAGTTCATGGCCCACAAGGTTGTGCTGGCCTCGTCCAGCCCTGTCTTCAAAGCCATGTTCACCAACGGGCTGCGGGAGCAGGGCATGGAGGTGGTGTCCATCGAGGGCATCCACCCCAAGGTCATGGAGCGTCTCATCGAGTTCGCCTACACAGCCTCCATCTCCATGGGCGAGAAGTGCGTGCTCCACGTCATGAATGGTGCTGTCATGTACCAGATTGACAGCGTTGTCCGCGCCTGCAGTGACTTTCTGGTGCAGCAGCTCGACCCCAGCAACGCCATTGGCATCGCCAACTTCGCTGAGCAGATCGGTTGTGCTGAGCTGCACCAACGTGCCCGCGAGTACATCTACATGCACTTTGGGGAGGTGAGTGAGGGGAGGCTACATGGAGTAGGGCTTGGGGATGTTATCAGAGGGACCAGGGATGCACAGGTGGTTATCACTGTTTCCCCTTGAGAAGTGAAGGGTCAAGGCAAGGAGCTGGGGAGAAGTGGGGCTCTGAGCTTCTAGTCTACACATCTGGGACAACTCTGGGAAACAGCTGAGGCAAGTGAGGCCTTCATGGGTATCTGGGCTCCCTGGCTTCTCGGGTCTAGGGTGAGGACAGGGTGCAGTGAACATGACAACAGCTCAACCCTAGGGTGTCCAGAGCAAGGCCCAACATTTCAGGCAGTCAGAAAGTAATTGCTGAACACCCATGATATGCTTCCAACTGCTAATATGACCCTTAGATGTGGGTTTTTTTTGGTCCACTCAGCGTCATCCTTATTTTCTTGGTTTCGTTTTCGTTTTTAAGTGGAGGAAGTTGTGAACAGAAGAAATAATAAGTGCTTATTGAGAGCCCTTGCTGTGGGCCAGTTTCTGCTTTAAGTGATTTCCATTTTTTAAATCACTGAATCTTGCCAACCATCCCAGGAGGAAGTATGCTTTGGAGGGTATTCCTGGAAATATTCAAAGCCCTCCTCCAGTGGCTGGAACCAGCTGGGGTGGATACTACTCTGGTCTCCATTTCATTTCTTTCCTTCCTCTATACCACATGTGGGGCTGACCAGTTGTCCGGAGCTCTGGCATTAGTCTTGGGGCTGATGGCTAACAGGAGGGTGGTCTGTGAGCAGGGTTCTTCCATTGGCCAGCATAGTGTTTGTTTCAAGGGATTGCATGGGCTTGGAGCACTAGAATGGTGGTGACCTGCTGATGTGGGGTGACCAAAATTATATAGATGAGTGCCTGACAAGAAAGATTTGCCTGGTGTCCTGTATGCCCTAGGAGTAGCCTTGCTATGAGGTGGCTACTAATATAATCAATCCCCTTTTACAGAGGAAGAAAACAAAGGCTTACAGAGCTTTTCAGATATTTGCCCAGAGTCACCCAGTTAAAAAGTAGTGGGCCAAAATTAGAGCTCAGGCTGCTTTTTTCAGAGCCTGTAATTTATTTCTAGAATGTTCTATTGCTGTTCCTTTTTCCTTTTTAGTCAATCTGCCCATTTGAAAAAGTAATTTCATTTTTTTGAAAAATGTAAGGTTCTTATAGTTCAAACAGAAAACGATACAAAAAGATACACAGTGCATTGTGTCTGTCCATTTACCTGAGTAGATATGTACTACTTGCCTGACGTGGTACCAACTCATTTAACCGTTACAACCTATGAAGTTCATACTATTCAAATTCTCATTTTACAGATGAAGAAACTGAGATTGTCAGAGGCAGGTTGAGTGACTTGTCCACAGTCATACTGCCAGTTGAGGGGTTGGGGGAGACGCAGGAGTCAGCCTGTCACACTAACGCCCTCTGCAGGTGGCCAAGCAAGAGGAGTTCTTCAACTTATCTCACTGCCAGCTGGTGACTCTCATCAGCCGGGATGATCTGAATGTGCGCTGTGAGTCCGAGGTCTTCCATGCCTGCATCAACTGGGTCAAGTACGACTGTGAGCAGCGACGCTTCTACGTACAGGCGCTGCTGCGGGCCGTGCGCTGCCACTCGCTCACACCCCACTTCCTGCAGATGCAGCTGCAGAAGTGCGAGATCCTGCAGTCGGACTCCCGCTGCAAGGACTACCTGGTCAAGATCTTCCAGGAGCTTACCCTGCACAAGCCCACACAGGTGATGCCCTGCCGGGCACCCAAGGTGGGCCGGCTCATATACACCGCCGGTGGCTACTTCCGCCAGTCACTCAGCTACCTGGAGGCCTACAACCCCAGTGATGGCACGTGGCTCAGGTTGGCAGACCTGCAGGTACCTCGTAGTGGCCTGGCAGGCTGCGTGGTGGGCGGGCTGCTGTACGCTGTGGGCGGCCGGAACAACTCGCCCGATGGCAACACTGACTCCAGTGCCCTGGATTGCTACAACCCCATGACCAACCAGTGGTCACCCTGCGCCCCCATGAGTGTGCCACGCAATCGAATCGGAGTTGGGGTCATCGATGGGCACATCTATGCTGTTGGTGGCTCCCATGGCTGCATCCACCACAACAGTGTGGAGAGGTGAGTGGCAGGCCCCAGAGGGGTAGGCTCCGAGGGTCCTGCTGCCAACAGGTCCCATGCTATTGGCATTTGGGGATTCTCCCTGTTGTTGGGTGCCTATCTCTGTGCCCTGTTTTCAGAGAGTGGAAGCCTCAAAGTGAAGTTAAACTCCTGGGAGATGTATGGTGGTGACCTTGGATGATGTGTCTGGGCCTGGGAACAGGGCCATCACAAAACCATACATACACCTACCTCCCTTGTGCAGATTTGGGAAACGTTCCATGAGTTTGAAATTGTAATATGCTAATTTTGTTAAAACATGACCCCTCACTGCTATCTGCCCCAAAATTATAAAAAATAGATGTATGCGGTGTGCTATGTAGAAGGTGCCCCCTTAGATGTAGTGCCCTTGTGCAGTGCACAACTGTGCTTAGTGACCCTATGTTTAGAGGCCAAGCATTTTGGACTTTCAGCTTTTGCATAGCTTAGTCCTCTGCTTTCTTGTTCCAGAACTGTGACCCAGGCTATAGTTCTCACCTGAGAACTTGTTAAAACAAACTCTCCAACCCACTGCTGGAGATCCAGAGATCTGTCATTAGTGGGTGGGTTTGGAGTGAGGCTGGGGGATGGGAATTTTAAACCAAATACCCCAGGGGTTTCTAATGCATGTGGTCTGTGAATAGGGTGATGGTATGATGTGTCACCCTCAGTAGACCACTTTCAATTAAAAAAAGGGATACTATTAATTACTCCAGGAGAACAGGCATGAACTGGAAGTACCTAGGCCCATCTTTGAGCATCACACTTTGAGAAAAATCAGCCTAGTTGTTAGAGTTGGGGTTCTGGTGCCTGAGAGGGCTGGGTCAGACCCCAGCTCTACTGCTTCTTCAGCGACCCTGGACATACCACTTTAACCTTCTGTGCCTCCATCTTGTCATCTGTGAAAGGATGGACAATAATGAGGACTGCTTGCCCCACCATGCTGGGTGGGGCATTGGTGAGATAATGCACATAGCACTCAGCACAGGGCCTGGCAGTGGTATGATGGAGCCCCTGGGGTCCAACAGATGTGTGTGTGTGACCTTGAGCCATGACAGCTGTGAACCTTGGTTTCCTCAGCTGGAAAATGGAGCTACTGATAACTTGCACCTTGGAGAACAATTGTGAGGATTAAAGAGTTCAAGTACATAAAGAGCTAGCAGAATATAGTGTTTCTTGAAGGTCAGCTATGATTGCCATTGTCATTGTTATTATGCCCTTGCAGGTATGAGCCAGAGCGGGACGAGTGGCACTTGGTGGCCCCAATGCTGACGCGAAGGATTGGTGTGGGAGTGGCTGTCCTTAACCGTCTGCTCTATGCCGTGGGGGGCTTCGATGGGACAAACCGCCTCAACTCAGCGGAGTGTTACTACCCAGAGAGAGACGAGTGGCGAATGATCACACCCATGAACACCATCCGCAGTGGGGCAGGTGGGTGGGGGCTGCGGGGAGGGGACTGTGAAGGAACACCCAGCCCCACAGTGAAGTCAGCTAGGCCTGGGTGAGGCCTCCTGTTTCCACCTTAAATAACCCTGTGGCACACACAGGAGAGCTGGATTCTGACAGAATTCAAGCTCCTCTTTCCTGGCTTTGTTTCTGAAGGGTCCCTCAGGAGAGGAAGGAGGGAAGGGCCCCCCAAGAGGGTGGTGGCTGGGGCCCCTGAGGTCAGGCCCCAGAGTCACCCTCTCTTCATGGTGTGGCTTAGGAGTCTGTGTCCTGCACAACTGTATCTATGCCGCGGGAGGCTATGATGGTCAGGACCAGCTGAACAGTGTGGAGCGCTACGACGTGGAGACAGAAACGTGGACTTTTGTAGCTCCCATGAAGCATCGGCGGAGTGCCCTGGGGATTACTGTGCATCAGGGGAGAATCTACGTCCTCGGTGAGGCCCTGGGGGTGGGGACCTGGGTGGAGAAGACTAAGTAATTAGCCTCATCTTTTAGGAGTGGGCTCAAATCCCAGAAGGAAGGCTTCTTGTGGTTTCTTCCTTCTCTTGGAGGCAGTGACCATCCCCTCTGCTCTCCCTGTAGGAGGCTACGATGGTCACACATTCTTGGACAGCGTGGAGTGTTATGACCCAGACACGGACACCTGGAGCGAGGTGACCCACATGACATCTGGCCGGAGCGGGGTGGGTGTTGCTGTCACCATGGAACCCTGCCAGAAGCAGATCAACCAGCAGAATTGTACCTGTTGAGCCACTTTGGTTTCTTGGGGAAAAAATGGTCCCATTGAGATTATTGTAATTTTTGTACAAAAACAGGGACAAAAGAAAAGGGACAGAGCAAATGCTTGTCCTCCAGGATGGGAGGCTGGGATGCCTCAGTGTTAAAATGACAACTTGAAAGAAGGCCAGAGTGGAAACCCATGAGCCCGCCAGAGTAGTCCCAGGAATGTCCAAGAGAGCCTGTCTGGGAGAAGGGTATGGAAATGGTGGGCTCCGGGAGAGAAACTCCCACACCCACTACCCCAAGACAAGGCCTGGGTTCTACACCAGCAGCTGCCTCCTCCCTATGGGGTGAAAGCAGGTGCTGAGTCAGGCTGGTTTTTGTTCCCTGCACCTTTGTGATTGGTTCCTAGAGGCCTGGGAAAGAACCATCTGAGGCCTCTGGGGTGAGGCCCTTCTGGAAGTACAGACCCTGGGATGGGCCTGTACATAGAAACCACTGGATATCTCTGCCCTGGACAGTCATTTTGTTGATAAGTAACCCTGTAACTTTCCAATGAAAATAAAGAACAAACTAACTAGTGTCTTCCACCAGGCTCTCAGCTGGAGGTCTCAAACCCAGGGATAGAAAGGACTCTTCTCCTGAAATGCGCTCAGGTCTTTGATTTAGGGCTTGAATTTAAACCAGTTTTTCCCTGCCCATAGCCTCTTGCTATATAGGGCATGTTTTTCCCCATAGGCAAGCCACTCAGGGCTCACTTTGTCTATCTGTCACTTTCAGGTGCTTTGAAGACAATGACACATCTCCCAGGGCTTCCCAAGGTTAATATCATATGTGTGCACACTTTATATTTTAAGGCACACCATCCCCAACATGGCTTCCAAATTCAGAGAAAATCTATCTGGTCATTTTAAAGTGCTTCAATAACAGACTGAGCCTTTTCTTTTATTGAGGTGCCTAGGTATTAAAAGGACAAAGGGGTTCCTTGGGAATTTTCTTAGGCAAAGGGCTCAATACCTAGTCTCTTCTGAACAACATGTGTGAAGGCAGTATCTGGCCCAGATATTTTCTTCTGCCAATCAACTTTATTCATGTTGGGGGAGGGGGTGGAGAAAAGATAAATGAAGAGTGGTCTCGACTACAGGCACACCTCAGAGATATTGTGGGTTTCCTGACCACTGCAAAACCGTTTCTGGAGGTGGAGGGTCTTGCCTTCAACTTGTAAAAAAATGCAACACCTGTGAAGCACAATAAAGGGAAGCACAATGAAAACCTATATTGGAAAATTCACAGGTTCTTCCCAAGTAGCTTAGAAAGGAAACATTTGATTCTTTCCCTTTCAGGGAAAACCTGGTACCTCCCATCTCTGCAGCTTCACTCACTCAATTCATCTGAAGGCTACCTTAATTGTGCTCCGTTCTCTGTCCCGGTCCAAGGCGTCTATGGAACAAGGAAATCTATGCTGCACTGAATGGGGAGAATGAGGAATTGTAAACTTAACATCTAGATAGCCTTTTAGCACTTACAAAGTATTTCTACACATTATTTGATCCTCAATAGTGCTCTGAGCTTTGAAGGGCAAGCCTGAATTCTTTACAAATGAGAAGCAAAGGTTCAGAGAAGTGACTTGCCCAAGGTCCCATGGCCACTAAGTCGTGGAGTTCAGATTCGACCTGTGCAGTACACCAAAGCAGCCATTCTCAAGCACAACACAATGTACCACTGTGTTTGTGAGAACAGATATTACAGAGGTCCTGTGGGGTCAATGTGTACAGTAGTGAAAGTTCCGGAAACAGCAATCTATAATCTAGAGTCAGGGGATTTACATGTAATGCAGTTGCCAGAAGCCACACTGCCTACCCTAGAGTCGTTTCCTTTCAGAGGGGTTAGAGCCCTGGTCTTAAGATCAGTTTGAGCTGATTCAGAAAAGCAGTTTAGGTATCAGTAGTCAGGTGAACAGCTTGTCTGCAAAAATGGTACTTGGACACCTGCTGGGCACTAGGCCTGTGTGAGCTGCTGGACCAACAAAGCTGAGTATTTACATTCACTTTTTTTTTTAAGATTTTTTATTGGGAAATTGGGGGAAGGGGAACAGACAAGTTGCTGTCCTTTTGTTCTTCAGTCTAGTTGTGGAGGACCTTGCTTCACTGGTGCAAATTGGCACCATCATTGCGCTCTTCCTGGCAAGGCAGATCAGTCGCCGGCTTCTGGAAGGCCGCTCACGGTGGCTGCTGTCCACTCGCACTGGCTGCTGGCTACATACAGTAGCCCATGGCAACCCACTGCAGCAGGGGCTGCAGCCTATGCCATCGCCAGCAACTGATGGCAGCCCAGCTCCAGGTTGAGCTGTTGTTCAGCATCTTAGCTGTAGAGGGCAGTGTCACTGGCCTTCATATGTGGGATCTGAACCGGGGTCCTCTGGCGTCCCAAGCCAGCTCTTAACCAACGCGCCACTCAGCCGGCCATACATTCACTTTCTAACGCCACAAAAATAACTTTTTTAGTCTTTACTCTCCTAGGCATTGGGGCTATGGCAGTGAACAAGCCCCAAATGGTCCCTGTCCTCATGGAAATTACAGTCTAGCAGGGCAGTTGGGTGACCAACTCATTCTGGTTTGGCTGGGACTTGCCCGGTTTGAACACTGAAAGGTTGGCATCCCAGGAACCCCTCAGTCCCAGGTAGACCGGGACCATTGGTCACTCTCCAGGTAAGCTAGATGGTGAAGCAATATTACAAACATGCTACATGCCAAGAAGATGAGGGTCATGGTTAAATTGACCTTTTTAAAGTTGATGACTCTGGGAGCTAGGTGGAAATGGCTTGGCTAGGGATGAGAGCGGATGGGGGAGGGCTCGACAAACGGTTATTGAAGTAGCCCTGTGAAAGGATGGGGGTATGGATTAGGCAGGTGGCCATGGGAGTGGAGAGGAGTAGAATCTACAGGTGAAGAGACTAGATATGAAGGATGAAGAATTCGGAATCACTGGGTGGCTTCAAGCTTAAACAGCTGGGAGTGGGAACTTGGAGGAGGCTGCAGTTGTAGAAGGGCAGTGATGATGGCTTGGGGTGGGTTGGGTTTGAAGCCTCAAGATACAACTGTTTTAGGAAAGTGCACAGATTTTTTTAGCGCTCAGTCTTTGATGCTTCCAACAAATAGTCTTGAATGGCTGTTCTGTACCAGACATGAAGTGAGGCGTTCGGACACAGTGGGGAACAAGCATAACACTGTCCCTTTCTCACAGAACTAAATAACATAATTACATAAAACATACGTATGTTTGAAGGACAGGAGAATGACCTAGGTCAGAGGACCCCGGGAAAATTCTTAAGTGGTTTTCTCACTGAAATCCAAAGGAACTGGTAAGTGTAAACTAGGTGAGGGATGGAGGGGCAAGATTCTGGACAGGAAGCACCCTGTGCAAAGGTCCTGTGACACTGAAAAGCAAATCTAGATGAAGTTCTGAGAAGGAGGAACATGATGCCAGAAAAGGCTAAACAAAGGTGGTCAGGGGGCCAGAACATACAAGTGCCACTCTGATTTCTCTTTAATTGTTAAATACCTAAGTATTATGATTTTTAAAAAATAATTAGAACATTACAGATAAAGCCGAAATCTCATTATCCATTGCAGTCCCCTCTAAATCTTAAAAAAAAAAAATTGCGGCAATGTTCTATATGTTTCCTTACATAAATGATGTAATGCTGCCTGTATTATTCTGCAACTTGCTTTTCCCACCTTAGTAGGACTTCTCAATATATCTGTGATGTCACATTCCTTTTATCAGCTACCAAATGTTCTGTTTTGTCTCTTCCACTATTGATAGACTTTTAGGTTGTTTCCAGTTTCTCAGAATTACAGAAAAGGCTGCAATGCCCACTCTTAATCATGTCTCCTTGGGCACAAGTGTGTATATTTCTCTAGGTGGGTACTAAGAAGTGGAACTTACTAGATAAAAGGGTAGGCACAGCTTTACTTAATGCTGTTAGATCACCCTACAAAGTGGTTGTAATAATCATATTCCTGCTGTTTTCTAGAAGTTCCTTATACATTTATACACAAATTTATCACTTTCCCTTGATGGTTTTTCCTTTTGTGTTATATTTAAGAAACACATGTCGTTCATGACATTTTCTGTAGCTTCATTATCCATTTAAGTTATTGTCTCCTGCCCATAAATTAATTGTTCTGCCTAAGTTAACCAGAGTTTTTTTTTTTATTGGTTCTGTTCGAACCAAGAATCTTGAATAATAGAGACAGGAAATTTTGAAATATTTTCTTCAAATATGTTTAAGTTTTGTTTTTGCACTGTTTTTAAATCCACCTAGAATTTGTTGGTATGTCTGATACAAAGTGGAATGTAATTTTTTAATAAGGATAGCCAAGTTGCTGCCAAATCATTTGTTTTTCAAACCATTTCTTTCTTTCGTTCTTTTTTTTTTTCTTTTTTTTTTTTACAGATTTTTATTGGGGAATTGGGGGATGGGAACAGCGCTGAGGAGAGGAATTGGGGTAAGGAGAACCAACAAGTTGCTGTCCTTTTTGTTCTTCAGCCTACTTGTGGAGGACGTTGCTTCACTGGCCCAAGTAGGCACTATCCGTTGCGCTCTTCCAGGGCAAGGCAGATCCGTCGCCGGCTTCTGGACGGCTTCTGGACGGCCGCTCACTGTGGCTGCTGGCTACACAGGGTAGCCCATGGCAACCCACTGCAGCAGGGGCTGCAGCCTAGCGGGCAGCCCAGCTCCAGGTTGAGCTGTTGTTCAGCATCTTAGCTGTAGAGGGCAGTGTCACTGGCTTTCATATGTGGGACCTGAACCGGGGTCCTCTGGCACCCCAAGCCAGCTCTTAACCAACGCGCCACTCAGCTGGCCCATCAAAACATTTCTTGATATTCATTCTTTAACTATAGTTTTGAGATGCAATCTCAATCATATAGTAAATTCTCATATATACATGTGACTCTATTCTGTTTTTGACTTTTCCGTTTTGTTGACCTAAATAACCATTGTTGCACCAATTCCATTGTTTTACTTATTACAGTTTTATAACATGTCTTAATAGCAGCTAGAACAAGTCCACCTCCCTGTTCTTTCTTTATATAAAAAAAAAGAAAAAAACAGTCTGGGCTATTACTGCATATTTATTCCTCTCTATGAAGAAGAAACTCCATGAAAAATCAAAATTTTTATTGGATTGCATTAAAATTATCAAGTTGGGGAAAAATATTTTTACAATTTTAGATCTCTCTCTTCATGAATTTAGTATATCTATTTAATGAAGTCTTTGCTATCATCAGGAAACCTTTATAATTTGTCCACAAAGGGCTTGCGATGCATTTATTCATGGGAATTTTATAAGGTTTTGTTGCTATTGTCAATGAGATCTTTACTCCTGGATCCTTTTAAATTGTGTGTGTGTGTGTGTGTGTGTGTGTGTGTGTGTGTGTGTGTGTATAAAGTCATTGATATAAATCTTCCACTGGCCTCTTTGCTGAATTCCCTTATTAGTTCTACTAGTTTTATTTTTCAGCACATAGTCAAATCATAGGCAAATAATGATAGTGTAATGTCATCTTTTCCAATAGTTACACTACTCATTTCTTTTTCTTGTCTTACTATTAGCTGAGACTGTCTGTACAATGTTGATTAGTAGTGGTAATAGTTGGGGTAGTTGTCTCATTCCTAACTGCTTCAATGTCCCACCATTAAATCTGATGTTTACCAAAAGAATTTCTGTAATCTATGCCTTAAGTTTTGCTGGAAACTTTATCAAGTTCAGGAAGCTCACTTCTATACCTAGTTTTTAAAAAATCATAAATGGGTGTTGAATTTTTCAGAGCTCTATCATTAAATAGGTGAGTATCAAGAAATTGATTTTCTAATAAGTTTCCAGTTCATGCTGATGCTACTTGTTCAGGAAGCAAGAACAATGGGTTAAAGGCAAATTCTGAGAAACAACATCTAAGCAGTAGATGGGAGTGAGAGAAGCCCCAGTAGAAACATAACAGCAACAGAAAATTATGAAAATTAAGAAAAGTATAGTGTCACAGAAGCCAAGTAGAGAAAAAGTTGAGCACAAAATGTTTTAAGGAACAATACTATTAAGTGCAAAGAGGTTCAGAAAGATAGAGACCTTCAAATGCCCACTGGATTTGGTGATTGGGAAGTAACCTTGATACCATTTCAGAAGAATTGTGAGGATAAAGTAAAATATGGCTTCGATAAATATTTATTGAGTGCCTACTCAGAAAAGGCACTGTTGCCAAGGAGACAACACTGAGTCAGTGAAGGAAGATGAGGAAGTGACCGTCTCTTTTGAGACGTTTGGGTGAGGCAGAGAAAGATGGGATGATATCTAGAGAGGAACAAAAAGTTGGGGGTGGGGTGGAGTTCTATTAAGATGCAGAAGACAGAGTATGTTTATAAGCTGCGGAAAAGTTCATAAAAAAAGAGATAATGAAGGTGAATGTGAAAGACAGGATGGACTCATAGTGACTGCGAGCAAGTAACTCCCCACTCTCAATTAACTGGATGATGTCTAAGGTAATTTCAGCTCTGAAGAGCACTGTAGTTCCGGATGTACAGAGTCCCTTGCTTTGTACAATACAACGTGCCTTCAGGTCAATGAATATCTTCTCTCTTGGGAATATATTCTGGTTTTGAAATACAAATGTTAGTGGAAATAATATTACAGGAGAGAGAATTTAAGAAGATTATATATACATATATATATATATATATATATATATATATATATATACACACACATATACATAACAGAATACACTAGTGTCAACAGACTAGGCTTGAGACCCATATCTGGCACTTAGTACAAATCTCTGTGCCTCATCTTCCTAATCTGTAAAATGGGGATAATAACACTACCTACCACCTGGCAAATCTGGTAATAATACAATAAATGTAGTGTCATTGACTAGGAATGAGATAAGTACTGGAAACCTGAGATGCTAACTTTAATCTGAATTATCAAGGTTGTTATAGAATGATAATGACAACATTTAGTGGCCTCAGAGCACTTTACCTGTGTTACTTTTAATTCCTCAGTGGTTCTCATCACGTGTGAAAAACGAGTGTTTCCACCAACTCCCTCTCCCCCCTCCTTTTTTTCTCAATGCCTTTACTTTGAGACATGAGGGGAAAAAATCTCATAGGTACACATTAAAAAGACAGACATGATCACAGGTAAAAGCAAAGACAATCTATCCAGAAAGGTTTAATGCCTGTCAGCTTGAAGTTCCAAGTATGACATGTTGCAGGGCAATTAGTCCTCTCCTTCTTCCTCACCCTCTCCTTCAACAGAATTGATGCCAACCTCCTCATAATCCTTCTCAAGGGCAGCCATGTCCTCACGGGCCTCAGAAAACTCTCCTTTCTCCATGCCCTCACCCACACACCAGTGAACAAAGGTACACTTGGCATACATCAGGTCAGACTCATGGTCTAGGCGCGCCCAGGCCTCAGGACCAGCTGTGGTGTTGCTCAGCATGCACACAGCTCGCTGTACTTTGGCCCGGTCTCCACCAGGTACCACAGAGGGAGGTTGGTAATTAATGCCAACTTTGAAGCCAGTGGGGCACCAGACCACAAACTGAATGCTGTGCTTGGTCTTGATGGTGGCATGGCGGCATTGACATCTTTGGGAACCACATCATCATGATACAACAGGCAGCAAGCCATGAATTAACTGTGGCGAGGGTCACATTTCACCATCTGGTTGGCTGGCTCAAAGCATGCATTGGTGATCTCTGCTACAGAAAGCTGCTCCTGGTAGGCTTTCTCAGCAGAGACGACAGGGGCATTTGTGGCCAGAGGGAAGTGGATGTGGGGGTAGGACACCAAGGTGGCCTGAGATTCAGTCAGGTCAACATTCAGGGTTCCATCAAATCTGAGGGAAGCAGTGATGGAGAACACAATCTGGCTAACAAGGCGGTTAAAGTTAGTATAGGTTGGGTGCTCAATATTGAGGTTTCAATGACAGATGTCATAGGTGGCCTCATTGTCAACCATGAATACACAAACAGAGTGCTCCAGGGTAGTGTGGGTGGTGAGGATGGAGTTGTAGGTCTCCACTACAGCTGTGGAAACCTGGGGTGCTGGATAAATGGAGAACTCCAGCTTGGATTCCTTGCCATAATTGAGAGAGAGACGTTCCGTCAGCAGGGAGGTGAATCCAGAACCAGTTCCCCTGTCAAAGCTGTGGAAAACCAGGAAGCTCTGAAGACCTGTGCATTGATTGGTCGGCCAGGTTACGAATTCGGTCCAAGAGAAGGTCAATGATCTTGCCAATGGTGTAATGCCCCCGGGCATAGTTACTGGCATCATCTTCCTTGCCTGTGATGAGCTGCTCCGGGTGGAAGAGCTGGTGGTAGGTGCCAGTGCAAACTTCATCAATGACTGTGGGTTCCAGGTCTACAAATACTGCCCTGGGCACATGCTTGCCAGTGCCTGTATCACTGAAGAAGGTGTTGAAGGAGTCATCTCCTCCCCCAATGGTCTTGTAACTTGGCATCTGGCCATCGGGCTGGGTGCCATGTTCCAGGCAGCAGAGCTCCCAGCAGGCATTGCTGATCTGGACACCAGCCTGGCCAACATGGATGGAGATGCACTCACGCATGTCTACGGGTTAGCAGGCGCAGGTAACAGGAGTAGACACCGGATCCCCGTTACTGTCCCCGACAAGCTAAGAGTTGAGGTAAGTAATGCACTCTCCACCAACCCCTTTTTATTTTATGATGGTTTTGTAGCTCCCCATGACCTGCAGGGCTGATATAGGTCTAAAAAGAGTGTAGCACCCTCTTGTGGGCCTCTGTATGAAAAGAGGAACTATTTCCAGAGAAGGAAAGTTAGAAAAAGAACAAGATTGGACAAGTGTCAGGGTGTAGAATGCCTCTGACCTTGACTTGTTCTTTTTTTTTTTTAAATTAACATTCTTCAAAACTTCTGGGAAAATTACTTTTTTTAAAAAAGATTTTATTGGGGAATTGGGGGAGGGGAACAGCGCTGGGGAATCTTTGGAAGGGGAACAGACAAGTTGCTGTCCTTTGGTTCTTCAGTCTAGTTGTGGAGGATGTTGCTTCACTGGCCCATGTTGGTATTATCATTGTGTCCTTCCTGGGTGAGGCAGATCGGTCGCCGGCCTCTGGACGGCCACTCACCCCGGCTCTTGGCAGCTCAAACCAGCTGCCGGCTGCTCACTCACGGTAGCTTATGGCAGCCCACTGCAGCTTCACTGCAGCCTACACCGTCACTGGTGACTCACTGCAGCCCAGCTCCAGGTTGAGCTGTTGTTCACCATCTTAGCTGTAGAGGGTACAGCATCACTGGCCCTAACGTGGGATCCGAACTGGGGCCCTGCTGCACAGAGCTGGCGCCCCAAGCCAGCTCTTAACCAACGTGCCACTCGACCGGCCCGAAAATTACGTTTTTTATAAATCAAATATAACTGCAAATGCATCCAGAAAGCTCTCCATTTAAAGGACTCTCCCTCCTGTGAGCCTGAGCACCACATCCACACGTCAGGATTGTAACTCTGATTTTATTGTGACACAATTTAAGCAGGGCACAAAGGAACACTTTTCAGACTACGTATCCCAGGATCCTCTGGGATTTAATCAGCTGGTTTAGACAACTTTGGTGGGACACGGGGAACTGAGCAACCTGATGTTGAGTTCAGTTGCCTCTTGGTCTTCATTCCTCTCAGCTTCAGGTCAGGAAAGATTAATTGCATTAACCAAGGAGTTGTGTTTCTTAAGTCTCAGCTCTCTCCTGTGGGGTCCCTTTCATCTCTAAGCTGTGACTTCCCCTTACTTATCATATTTCACCCTCCCTGGCCATCTCTCAGTTCCTCTAGAGATTCACCAAGTGAAGACTTAGGGTAGGAACAACTAATGCTTCAGTGCCTACCATGTTCCAGACACATTGCAGAAACAACTGAGAGCAGAAGACACGGCTTCTGCCCTCCTGCAGCCTGTAGCCAACTAAGGGGAGAGACAGATATTTGCATGATTTTTCATTAATATAAACTAGAAAGTCTGAGATGTGCTCTAGGAAAAAGTAACTTGCAGAAGTCATAATGCATTTTCCTGTCTTGTATTCATAATTATTCTTCTATTTTTCTGTCTTGTTCACCATTGTATTTACTGGCACACAATAAGAGCTTCACACATATTTGAACGTTGAGTAGAATTCTTGTTCACAATAGATGCGCAAAAAACATTTTCAGGATTGCATGGAATTGGCCAAGTTTTCCAGGTGCTTCTCCAAGGGTGTGGATTTCGTCAGCTCGGTGCAAGAGTAGAGATACTCAGCCTGTTAGGATTTCAGCTCAACATAAGGAAGCCCTTTTGACTTCCCTCTAAGGAAGTTACCACCAGATCTCTTGAAACTTCATGGAACAAAGTAATCCCTGTTCCAGGTGACAGTCCACACATATCCAATCACTCAATAAGTACCTGCTGACTAAGTACCTGCTGACAATATCAAGAACTGTGAGAAGCACTTGTTAAATATCTTAAGGTAGCTTTAGATTCTTCCTGCAGCTCCCAATTTAGGAGAAACAGCCCCAGTTCCTTAAATGATTTCTCATGTGACATGGTGAGTTCCTTTATCAGCTAGTTTCACTACCCCCACCCCCATCCCGTCAACACTTTGAGGGTGATCTGAGTCTTGCCTTCCTGTATCCCCAGTTGGGGACAGGGAGTGCAGGAGACGGCTTTCGGTCTGCTCATATGATGGGAACCACTGAGGCCCTTGCAGAGGTGTACCTCAAATTGGAAGGAGGAAGGGGCTACTCTCAGAGAAAAGGGGGATGATGAGTCCTTTCAGGGTGTGGAGATGGCAATCACAGGAAACCGTCAGGGGAGGGAGGTACAATGCCAGGCCCCTCTCAGGAAGGAGGAACAGAACTGGGGATACTTGAGGAACGGGGGATGACATGGGGTCCCCTTAGGAAGGGATAAAGACATGGGAGGGGACCCCTTCGGAAGAGGGGGTGACGCCAGGGTCTTCCTCAGGTAGGGTGCTGGGGTCCCATCAGCAAGGGGACTGAGACCAGTGTTCCCTCAGGAAGGGGAGTCAACACCAGGGTGGCTTAAGGAAGTGGGGAAGACTCTGACGTCAATCTCAGGAGGAAGAGATGATGCTAAGCCTTATTTCAGGAGTGAGAGAGGACGCCGGGGTCCTCCTCGGGAAAGGTGGACGTCTCAGGGGGTCACTCTCAGGAAAAAGGGGTGACATCAGGGGTTCCCTTCAATAAGGGGAAACGACGCAGGATACTCTCAGGAAAGGCGGATGACTTCGGGGTGCCCCTTAGAAAGTGGGAACGACTCGGATCACTCACAGGGAATGACACCAGGTCCCCTCAACCGCCTCAAGTTTGTCGCACCGGCGGAGGTCTGAGCTCCTCTGTAGAGTCCTCGAGTTCAAAACGCAAAGTGGCCTCACCCCTCATTGGCTGCCTTCTCGGCTAATGACAACTACGCCAGCCAATCGGAGCGCGGGTAGTCAAGACCCTCCTTTCTGTTTTCGCCAGGCCTCCTACCGGATTTGCACAGCCTGCGCGTCTTTCGGGTCCTGCTGTAGTTCCTCAGTCCCAATCTAAGGGGCACTCAAGGGGCTCGAGCTCCCAGCTCGATCTATGTCTATAACCCTTTTTAAAAAAAATATTTTTTATTGGGGAATTGGGGGGATGGGAACATTGCTGGGAATTGGGGGAAGGGGAACAGACAAGTTGTTGTCCTTTTTGTTCTTCAGTCTAGTTGTGGAGGACGTTGCTTCACTGGCCCAAGTTGGCACCATCATTGTGCTCTTCCTGGGTGAGGCAGATCAGTCGCTGGCTTCTGGACGGCCGCCCACAGCGGCTGCTGGCCGCTCATGCTGGCTGCTGGCTACATACGGTAGCCCATGGCAACCCACTGCCACAGGGGCTGCAGCCCACGCCGTCGCCGGCGACCCACAGCAGCCTAGCTCCAGGTTGAGCTGTTGCTCAGCATCTTAGCTGTGGAGGGCAGTGTCACTGGCCCTCATATGTGGGATCTGAACCGGGGTCCTCTGGTGTCCCAAGCCAGTTCTTAACCATCGAGCCACTCGGCCGGCCCTATAACCCATTTTATAATAATAGTATCTATTTTATTGCCTGTTGTGGAAATTAAATGCGATAATTTACGTAAAACAGTGCCCGGCACATAGTAATCACCTGGTAAACCTGGGCTATTATTTGCGTTTTACCGGGAGGGAAACCGAGGCACAGAGTGGGTAAGAAACCTGCTTAGACTAACACAATCATTAATTGGCAGAGTCGGAACTAGAACATAGGCAAGCTGAACCCAGAGCCTGTGTGCTTATCTACCATATGTTTGTGGCGCCCAGATAACAACTACCAGCTGTTATTTCTTTCTTCTGATTATGAAACAAACTTCCCCTTGATTATAAAAGTAATACACAATGACAACAGAACAGAAAACACAGATCTCTTTTAATCCCACCACTGGAGAATATTGTTAATATTTTGATGGACAAGCTGCCTTTTTTATGCACATAGTTTTTAATAGGATCATATGAGGTCTGACAATTAAGTTTGTGAACTTGCCACCGGGCGCTTACATTGGCAGCACTGTACAAACAGCTCGGTAAGGTTTCATAACCTTGGTATATCAGTGTGTCACAGCTGTATTCATGTCGACGTGTAGCGGTGTCTTGCTGAATGGTGTTCATTATTGTTGTTGCATGTTTTTGTGTGCCGCTGCGAGAATGTCTGAGCTTGAATGAGAGCAATGAACAATCATTACATTTCTTGTTAAACTTGGCAAGAGTGAAAGTGAAATCAGGGACGTTAGCCCGTTTATGGGGATAATGCCATGAAGAAAATGACAGTGTACAAATGGATTAAACATATTTTCTGAGGGGAGAGAACGTGCACTGATGAAGAGAGGTCAGGGCAGTCAGTAACAAGCAAGACTGACGAAAACATTGCAAAAAATCATTGAATTGTGTGTCAAAATGGTTGGCTGACTGTGAGAAGCATAGCAGACCAAGTAAACATCGATAGAGAAACAGTTAGGAAAATGTTAGCTGAAAATCTTGGCACGAGAAAGGTGTGCAAACAATGGACCCCAAGGAGCTCAGCAATGCACAAAAGCAAAGGAGAGTCGAAGTTTGCTAAGACCTTTTGGAGAGGCAAGACGATGTTTTGGGCTGTGTTATCACTGGTGATGAAACTTGGGCGTACCAATATGACCCTGAAACAGAGCGTCAAAGCGCATGGTGGAAGTCAGCTAATTCTCCACGACCAAAAAAGTTCTGTCAGTCCAAATCAAGAGTCAAAACGATGTTGCATAACCTTTTTTGATATCAGAGGGATTATTCATGATGAATTTGTACCAACTGGACAAACAGTTAACCAAGTTTACTATTTGGAAGTGCTGAAAAGACTGTGTGAAGAAGTTAGACGAAAATGACCTGAACTTTTTGCCAACAATTCATGGCTCTTGCATCATGACAATGCACCAGCTCACAAGGCACTGTCTGTGAGAGAATTTTTAGCCAGTAAACAAATAACTGTATTGGGACACCTTCCCTACTCACTTGATCTGGTCCCCAATGACTTGACTTGTTTCAAGATAAAGGAAATATTGAAAGGAAGACATTTTGATGACATTCAGGACATGAAGGGTAATATTACAACAGCTCTGGTGGCCATTCCAGAAAGAGTTCCAAAATTGCTTTGAAGGGTGGACTAGGCGCTAGCATGGCGCATAACTTCCCAAGGGGAGTACTTCAAAGGTGACCGTAGTGATATTCAGCAATGAAATATGTAGCACTTTTCCTAGGATGAGTTCGCAAACTTAATTGGCAGAACTCATATAAAGCAGAACGTTTAGAAATCTGCTATTCTCACGGTGAACATCATGTCATTTCATTATAGACCCACCTCTTAGTTTTTAATGGCTGTGTATTATTCCATTATGCCAGTGAAGTATAATTTAATGACCCTCTAGGGTGGACATCAGGGTCTTTAATAATTTCTTCACTATTCTGACCAATACTGGAATGGGCATTTTGTACCTGCATATTTAGGTATTCACCCAACTGTTTCTCTAGGATACATATTTTTAAAAGTGCAATGGCTGGGTCAAAATGCATGCACAGTTGTTATGTTTTGGATAAATATTGTCAGACCACTCCTGGAAATTTCTGTGTGCCAACTTCTGCCAGCACTAACGAGCTATGAATATGCTTTGCCCACCCCAGGATGGTCCATCTTTTCATTATTTGCCAATAGAGGAAAAAAGAAAAAAGAAGTGCTTGTTTTCATTTGTACTTCCTTATGTTTTTATGCTCTGAAAGAGGGAGAAATATTACCCCCATCTCAAGATTGTGTGCAAGTGAAATAAAATAGCGATAATAATATAAAAGTATTGAGCTGCTATCATTGTCGAAAAGGCAATGGGTGAAGTGATATCCCCACCCTATTTCCCTGAATTTTTCCGACCCTGTGAGATCACTTCATGGTCTCAGTTTCCTCATCTGCAAAACAGAGCCTATGACAGTACATACCTCAAGGACCGCTGGAGGGTGGATAAAATAATCCTCCTAATGAGTTCAGAGCCCTCTAAAAGCTGGGAAAGGAGAAGCTATTTGCCCAAGACTATGCAGCCTGCAAGTGGCTAATGTCAACTTCAGAGAGTGAACTAACTCCACCCCTTTCTCAGGTCTCCCTGCTCTGTTCAGATTACAAGGCCTCCCTGCCTTTGGTCACCTTTGCCTGAGGAAAGATGAACTCCCCATCAGGAGGATTTTAAAGAGCCAGCTGATGGTCATATACCACCTCTGCCCTTTGACCCACGTTCTTGAACTGTCACCACGTCCCAACACAGGAGGCATTTGGGACATCACACTTGCCCTTTTACACTTGGGGAAACTGAGACCCGGACTAAGAAGGCTCACCCAGGCCCAGCCAGCCATCCAGTGCCGCCTGGAGTTAGTGCTGTTGCCTTCTGACCCCCAGCCCAATACCCTTTCCCCGACTCTGCCTTCCTTTGAAACACCCTTGGGGAAACGTCTGTGTCTCCTCTTTGCTTCTTGCACAAAGTTCAGATTCCCTAGAAACTTCTACTTAGTTTTTCAGCTTTGCTTCTCCCCTCTGAGCCCAGGCTGCCCCCACTCCTCTGGGTCAGGATATATATCTACTGTGAATCCTCAAGCCACAGACAAGCAGGCCAACCTTTGTATGCACTAAATGCCCTACAGTCACTCTCTCACTTAAGTTCCAGAACTGTGCAGTCTGATACAGTAGACTTTGGCTACATGTGGCTGCTCAATGTAAAAGAAAATTAAAATTCCACTTCCTCAGTTGCACTAGCTACATTTCAACTGCTGATAAAGATGAGCTGGAACTTCTCTTAACTTCCCTTCTATAAATACCCCTCCATCTTGGCACGCAGGCCAGAATGTGCTCATGGCTTGCCATGTCTGCTGCATGCACTGGGTTGCAACCTTTTCTTTTTCCCAAATAAACTCTTCTTGGTGATGAAACATCTAGTTGATATTATTTTTCAGTCAACAATTTGGGGTCTTGTCCAGGACTCCAGAGAACAACCCTGACAGCTTCTTGGCAGGTGAGCAACCAGGTGCTGGCACCTCCCATAGAGCTGCTTTGGCTCCCCTCTTGCTCTCCAATTCGGAAACATAAGGTACGTCTTCTCCTGGATCGAGCTTCCATTTTTTGTATTTTGAAGCCCTGTGGGCTTTATTCAGAAATTGTTAAGAGAATTTTTTGTTTGTGTGTATGTGTAAAAAGGCCTTGCCTGTTTGTTGTCTGTCAGTACTCGATTTGGCACATCGGCCTGATTTCTTCGGAAACAGGTTGTCCTCTGAAATTAAACTGGCTTTGGCCTAAAGATCCATTTGGGGACAGAGGTTATTTCTATTGAAATTAGTCAGTTTGGCCCAGTATTAGACTGTGTCGTCTCATTGAGAGGAATGCCACCCAGCTCATCCTATAACTGGACTCTCCGAAGGTCAGTTATTTTCCTAGAACTGGCTTTTAGCTTTTGACCTGATCCTCTATGATCAGAATGTTCTAGAGTGAGGCTGGCTGGTAGCTGACCTGCGGGTTGCTCGAGCTGTTGTAAATTGTCTTGGGCCCTTTGTTCTAGAGAAAAGTCTCTGAAAATTGGGATCTCAACCATCTAAATATTTTAAGACTGGCCCTCATCTACGAGGGACGCCTGCCGAGTACATGGTTAAAAGCCACAGTCAATTTTCACATGCGTATTTAACTAAGTGGACAAATCTCACTAAAAGTCATTCAGAAAATCAGTGGCCACTGTGGGGCACTTTCGAGATTCCCAAACTTAATTTTCTTAAAACCAAATTGGACAAAAATAGTGCTACAATAGTGCTAAAACTGAGTGGAATGCCTATTTTGAGTGGTATTTTAAGGCTTCCAAAGGAGACCAAGAATCTGAAGTTGCTTCTTTGCAAAATAAACTCTTAAAATTAACAGAGGCTACTGAAAATTTAAAAAGACAGAATGGTGTCCGAAGCCATGTGCTCTTCCTCTCAGCACTGCCTCCTCCCTCCGCTCCGTTGTCTCAGGCTCCGTCTTCAGGCCCGCCTATCTTGCTTTTTTTTTTTAAAGATTTTTATTGGGGAATTGGGGGATGGGAACAGCGCTGGGGAATTGGGGAAGAACAGACAAGTTGCTATCCTTTTGTTCTTCAGTCTAGTTGTGGAGGACGTTGCTTCACTGGCCCCAGTTGGCACCATCATTGTGCTCTTCCTGGGTGAGGCAGATCAGTCGCCGGCCTCTGGACGGCCGCTCACTGCGGCTGCTGGCCGCTCACGCTGGCTGCTGGCTACACACGGTAGCTCATGGCAACCCACTGCCACAGGGACTGCAG
>NW_017731648.1:557024-558398 GCF_001890085.2 Hipposideros armiger | reverse complement strand
CTTCAATCTAGTTGTGGAGGATGTTGCTTCACTGGCCCAAGTTGGCACCATCATTGCGCTCTTCCCGGGCGAAGCAGATCAGTCACCGGCTTCTGGACCGCCGCTCACAGCGGCTGCTGGCCGCTCACACTGGCTGCTGGCTACACACGGTAGCCCATGGCAATCCACTGCAGCAGGGGCTGCAGCCCACGCCGTCGCCGGCGACCCACGGCAGCCCAGCTCCAGGTTGAGCTGTTGCTCAGCATCTTAGCTGTAGAGGGCAGTGTCACTGGCCCCATATGTGGGATCCGAACCGGGGCCCTCTGGTATCCCAAGCCAGTTCTTAACCAAAACGCCACTTGGCCGGCCCAATATTTGATTAATTGGGCCAATCAGCTTGTCCATACTCTAGATGAGCCACCTAGAAGTAAGATTGCCAAGATTTTTAATTTTCCGACTCAGCAAATGAGAGATCCTATGTGAAACCGAAAGACTTCAAACTTTTGCCATTGTTGCAAAGAACGAGGACTCTGAAAAAGATTGCCATTTAAAATTTTCAGGGGCTGGCCGAGTGGCTCAGTTGGTTAAGAGCTCGCTCAAGAGTTTGAGCTCTGAGCAACAGCGGTTCGATTGCCGGCCTGAGCTGAGCAGCTGATGAGCTGCCAACAGGTGGCAGGATGGCTCAGCTAAAAAAAATTTCAGACACTCTCAGCCTTCTAATCAGCCTTCTAACCAGCATCTTCCAGTTAGTTGCCTTACTTCCTATGAAATCCTTTTGTTAACCACTTCCCATATAACTCTTTCACATTGTATAACCTTAATCCAGCTACTCCTCTCCCTTCTGAGACTGATGAAGCTCCCTCTGACTGTTTGACACTGACGGATCACCTCCTGACTCCTAGTGATGATTTGCAGGAGACTTCTCTAGGTAAAGCTGATCTCTCAAGGTTTACAGATGGTTCGTACTTAAAAAATGTAAATGGCCGTGCTATTCATGCTATTGTTCCCCCTTTTGAAGTTGGCAAGGTGGCATCTTTGCCTTTGGCTACTTCAACACAGCAGGCTGAACTGTATGCCCTCACTCGAGCTTGCATTTTAGCAAAGGGTAAAACTGTCAACATTTATACTGACAGAAGATATGCCTTTGAAGTAGTTCATTAGTTTGGAATGCTATGGAAACAGCATGGTTTCCTTACCTCTAATGAAGATAAAACTAAAAATTGCCCATATGTTCAAGAATTATTGGACGCTATACTTTTACCTGATGCTTTAGCTATTATTAAGATTCCAGGATAGGGCCGGCCGAGTGGTGCGTTGGTTAAGAGCTGGCTTGGGACGCCAGAGGGCCCCGGTTCGGATCCCACATATGAGGGCCAGTGACACTGCCCTCTACAG
>NW_017731648.1:555354-556569 GCF_001890085.2 Hipposideros armiger | reverse complement strand
GGGCCCTCTGGCATCCCAAGTCAGCTCTTAACCACCGCGTCACTCGGCTGGCCCCCCACCTATCTTTCTGTGGAGACTTTGCTTCAGGTTTTTACTCCAGGTTGTGCAAGTGCTTCTTCCCCAATTCCTTTGCCTCACACTCCTCCTCTGATGCCATCTTGCCTTCTACCACCGCCTTCTTTACCTTTGGTTCCGCCTTCAGTGCCATTTTCCCTTGAATCCTCTCTTGTTTTTTTTCCCCTCTGAACTTATCAGTACTTTTCCATTTAAAATTAACCCCCCTCTGGGTATCCTAACAGACCCCAAGTTTCATATGTTACCTGAACTAAAGCTGAATTATGAGCCATTGTAAAGGAATTCCCTAAGGCAACTGAGGATTCTCACAAGTTTGCTGAGGAATTTGATATTATTATTCAGGCCTATCAACCTGGGCTTTCTGATTTGTATCAGCTAACTCATATGTTAGTTGGGTACATTTTCAAAGGGACTTAGAGGGGGCCGGCCTAGTGGCTCAGTCGGTTAAGAGCCCGATCTCTGAGCAACAGTGCAGCCGGTTTGATTCCCACATGGGCCAAGGAATTGCACCCCAGCTGAGCTGCTGCTGAGCTGCCAACAGGTGGCAGGATGGCTCAGCTGGTGAGAGCACATGCTCCTAACAACAAGGTTGCCAGTTCAACTCCCATCTGGGATGGTGGGCTAAGCCCCATCACCCCACCCCCGCCTGCAACCAAGATTGAACATGGCACCTTGAGCTGAGCGGCCGCAAGCTGCAGGCAGGCGGGTGGCCGGATGGCGACTGGACTTGGAGCTGAGCTAGCTGCACTCTTTACAACTAAGATTAAAGGACAACTTGGCTGTTCCCCTTCCCAAATTTCCCAACATTGTTCCCCTCCCCCAATTCCCCAATAAAATATTTTTAAAAAATAAAATAAACTGGGCCGGCTGAGTGGCGCGATGGTTAAGAACTGGCTTGGGATACCAGAGGGCCCCGGTTCAGATCCCACATATGAGGACCAGTGACACTGCCCTCTGCAGCTAAGATGCTGAACAACAGCTTAACCTGGAGCTGGGCTGCCATGGGTCGCTGAAGACGGCATAGGCTGCAGTACCCTGCTGCAGCGGGTTGCCATGGGCTACTGTGTGTAGCCAGCAGCCAGCGTGAGCGGCCAGCAGCCGCAGTGAGCAGCCGTCCAGAAGCCGGTGACTGATGTGCCT
>NW_017731648.1:542156-553304 GCF_001890085.2 Hipposideros armiger | reverse complement strand
CAATGATGGTACCAACTTGGGCCAGTGAAGCAACGTCCTCCACAACTAGACTGAAGAACAAAAGGACAGCAACTTGTCTGTTCCCCTCCCCTCAATTCCCCAGCGCTGTTCCCATCCCCCAATTCCCCAATAAAAATCTTAAAAAAAAAAAGATTCCAGGACATTCTAAACTTGACTCCCTGGAAGCCAAAGGAAATCACCTTGCTGACATTTCTGCTAAGAATGCTGCCCTTAAAGGCATCAGCTGCAGTCAAACCTCTGTAATGGTCCAAAGAGATATTTCTCTAGTTGATAACTTAGAAAAACTGGCCAGAGAAGGCCAATAATTGGCTTTGGGAAAAACAAAACACAAGATTGAAAATCCAATAATTGCTAGTTTCATAAAAAAAGAAAGCTCTGGTTCGGACCAAGTAATAACCCAGTCCTACCAGAAACTAAAATTTCCACTCCTGACTACTATACATGCATTAAACCACTGGCCCACTGTCAAAATGATAGCATTTATGAATCAACATTGGTGGGGAGATATTAACAAGGCTGCAAAAAGCGTCTATCTGCAGTGTCCCACCTATCCAAAGTACAACCCAGGGAAGCTTGTTCACACTGCCCCTGGCAGTTTAAATTGCCTAACAGACCATTTGAGGTTTGACAAATAGATTTTACACAGCCTCCCTCATCTCATGGATATAAATTTGTTTTAGTCATGATTTGTATGTGTTCTCACTGGATTGAAGCGCTCCGTTGTAGGAAAGCTAATGCCTGTACAGTGTGGCTAAAGTCCTGTTAGAGAAGATTATTCCTACTCAGGAGCTTCTCTCAAACTCCACAGTGATCAAGGAGCCTGTTTCACTTGTCAAGTGCTACAGCAAGTCTGTGCTATTTGGCCAGTTCTACATTTTCATTGTTTACTATTTTCAGTCTTCAGGTTTAACTGAATGTACTAATGGCATTATTAAGATTCAACTGGCAAAATTAGTAGAAATTCTTCAAACACCTTGGCCAAAAGCATTGCCATTAGTCCTTTTAAATCTCAGGTTTACCCCTTTTGGGCTGCATAAGCTTTTACCTTTCGAGATCATTACAAGACGCACCATGCATTTAGCTCCTGCTTCTTTTGATCCACAGTTGGTAAAAGGAGACATATGTCAATAGAAGCTTAATTTCTTCTATTGACAATAATCATGCTTTGGTAGAACAATCTTTTCACAGTGCACCCCAGGGAAATGAAAAACTCAAGATCAATACAACCTGGAGACTTCGTTCACTGGAAAAGGCACCTCAAAAAAGATTCCCTCCGGCCTTGCTGGAAGGGCCCCTATCAGGTACTGTTAACTAACCCCTGTGCCACTAACTCCAGGGAGTAGACTCTTGACTACATGTCTCACCTAAAGAAGGCACCCAGCCCTGACTGGAACTGCACACGTTCTGATGACCTGAAATGAAAACTGTCAAAATTAAAGCGGTGACCTCTGAAGGAGATAAATTGCCAAAACAACTGAATCGGGCCTGAACAACTCTTTTCTTACTATCGATTCTTAATTCATTTTTCTCTTTTGCTTGCAAGGAATGTGTCCTTGTTTACATTTCCTAAGCTATTGTGAAAGGGGGGAAATTTCTGGTTGTTGAATCTGTCATCAAGAACTTTAATCTAAGATAATGATGGTCTTTGTTTCATTACCTACAGGTTTGAGCTCCTGGTTTAAATTCATCATATAAAGTAAGTTGTTATGTTGTTCTAATTCTGTTTTGAATTCTTATTGTTAAGCTCTGCACCTGCTGCCTGTTAACCTCGACATGAGCTTTGCCTCTGATGTTGAGAGACGACACCAGAAGAGGTCCTTCCTGACATCGAGGGACAAAAAAGCTGAAGGCAGAAGATCTGACTGTTGATCAGCGATGCTTTTGGAGAAAGATCTCGATCAAAAGCGGGGAATGATCACGTTGAACTGGGACTTTAAACAAACAGAATCAGTCAGGAGGGTCAATGGGAGGAGCTATGGTTTATGGAAGTTCTCACGCTCTACATAATCATGAGAACCCCTACAGGAAGAACTCTGTTTATAATAAATCTCTATGGTTCTAACTTCCTTTTCCATTGACTTCCTTTCCCCTTATATAAATACTCCTCCATCTTGGCATGTGGGCCAGAGTGCCATCTCTGCATGCAGTGGGTTGCAACCTTTTCTTTTTCCTGAATAAATCCTTTTTGGTGATGAAACATCTAGTCAATATTATTTTTCAGGAGACAGTACTTAATAGCCCCGTGTGGCTAGTGGCTAGCGCATTGGATGGTGCAGACATAGAACATTCCCATCATAGAGTTGCACTGGCCAGCCCTGCTCGAGACTGACCTTTTAAGGCTGAGATTTTTGTAATCCCATTTTACAAATGAGACAACTGAAGGTCAGAGAGATCACACCCAAGGGCACATACCTAAGAGCTAGGATCCAAACTAGTCCCTGGCCCTAGTAACAGATGGCAGAATAGGCAGGTTGACCTCTTGTTAGATGCAAGGAAGCTACCCTCATTTTCAGAACACACATGCTGTGAATATATACATCTACTGATACTACTGTGCTTAACTGCTTAACATTTTCGCTGTGACATTCGACTATAGTCGAATGATATTTCCATGCGCCCGACTGCGGTGTTACTTTACCCCAAGAGCTCAGTGTTCCAGAAAGGACGGTTAGGAAAGCAGATGTACATTTTTCTATATTTTTTGTGTTTTTTCAAGAATGAATAACTAGGAAATTTTTATACTTTAAAGTAATAATTTATTTTAATAAAATGTAGCACCTTAACTGTATTTACTTAAAAATATAAATACTGTTAATTATTTTCTGTGGATTTTTGACAGCTTTTGGAGAACAAACTTGAACTCAATTAACGCAGCAAAAAGGTTAAGATCTGTGTATGTATTTGTGTCTTTATTACACCCCAAAGGCAGCCAGTATTTGAATCTGAAAGCCTGAATCACAAACACTTCTGCTATCCATAACTTTATCCACACGGGAAGTTTCGCATTCATTAGCATAATGAATTTCAGCACCCTTTGATTGGTGAAATCTGGGGCTTGTTAGTCTTACAAAGGTTGGAAAAAGGGGCTCCAATGTGTGGAATTAACAGTATTCAAATATGTGGATTTGTTAAAATTTGAGACTCCCTCATTCCCCAGCCTTGTATGAGCAAGTTAGAAAAACAGAGTTTCTATCCCAAGCCCGTTCTGTGGCCAGTCATTGATTTGAAGGATTCAGTTTGCCTGATACCCATAAAGCTTACAGGCCTGAAGCAACACAGAATCCTGCCTTTAAAATATTCAGGTTGGTTTCTTGGTTTTGTTTTCATGCAACGTACAGTTTGCAACACCAAAATGGACAGAATGCTGGGAATTCATGGAACTTACAGGTGTAAATTCTCTTGTGCCTGTTAATCAAGTTTAATGTCTACATGGCAGAATTTGACCGGAGACCTTTTATCATGACCTGGCAGCCAGGTGGAGGCCTAGACCATCCGGCCTCTGCAGGTTTCCAGGAGAGACTTTGAGATTCCAAAAGAACCCAAGAGTTGTGTCAGATATGCTGTGTGTGGGACAAATGAAGTTTACCTGGGTCTGCTGGCCTCCAAAGACTGTGTGGTCTCAATCTTAATTTTACAACCTGTAGTCCCCTGTGCCAGAGCCTGGCCCAGGCCTGGGGGCTGCCTTCCACCAAGCTCCCTGCAGCTCCCTTAAGCTCTATCTGCTTGGGAAGGGTTTGGAACAGAGCCCCCCCTTGCCCTCTACCCCAGATCCAGGCAGTCAGTGCAGGAGAGGCACATCTCTGACAACCAGGGTAAGAAAGGAAGCCACAACAGACAGGAAGATTGGTGAAAGCCTCGGTTTAATTGGAGACAAGATCAAAGGATTGATTATCGATCAACAGACCGACTGATTTATCGTCAAAGTGGACAACACTTGAGCAGCTCACAGGGGTCCTGTGCTCCCCCCTGGAGAGAGGAGCCCTGATTGGGGGTTGGGGGGGTCCATCTCAATGGAGGCCAGTTACACCCGGCCCTGGGGCAGGGAGAGGGGCAGACTCTGCCCAGCTCTCACCCCATAGATGAACCGACTCCCCATCAAACAACAGCACTGAGCCCACCCTTTTGGGGTCTATTGTACAGTTTGTATAATACAGCAGGAATGGGGACTCTCCCTCTGGGAGACCCCCATCCTTCCTTCCCCTGACTGGGTCAGCAGGGGAAGGGCAAGTTTATTTTCCCTTTTTGCCTCTGTAGAATAATTTACAAACCAACCTTACAGTATGTACAAAAAGAAAATAAAATAAAAGAAAAAGAAAAGAGAAATAAAACAACAACACACAAAAAAAAGGCCCACTCCGGTTGCCGGCTAGGACAGAAACTACTTTCACTAAAAAATGAACCCTGTACAGCATCATGGGGGTGGGAGCGGGTGGTACTCCCCAGTGGGATGGACAGACAGATGGAAGGCTGGGGGCAGGGGAGGCTACAGTACCGTGTGCTCAGAATTCAAGGGATGGGGACAATGAGAGAGGTCCTGCCCTGCCCAGCTGCAGAACCAGGCCAAGGGGCATAGAGGAGGGGAAGAGGGGGTCTTTCCTTCCAAACATTCCCCCAAGGCTTGGAGAAAAATGGCCTTTCATCTGTCTGTCATATTGCTTGGGGAATAGCTAGGAGAGGGGAAGGCTTGGCAAAGTGGGGACAAAGGAGAAATGACTTTGGTGCCAGGGTAGGAAGGGATGCCCAGAAAGGGAATGTGGGTGTACACCATTATTGCTTCCTCCTAGGGCAAAGGGTTGGGGAGGGGAGCAGGAGGATGCTGGAGGGTGCCCAGGATGGGGGCTCTGGGCCTGGCCCCACCCCAACCAAGGTGCAGGTGGGAGCCACTGCAACCCCCTCTCCTATGGCTGTGGGAATCATTAAGGCAGAAACAAAAGGAGAAGCAGCTGGAAGGGGGGTGCAGCTTAGAGCCATTCCCCCCAACAGAAAAAATTCAAATGGAACCCAAAGTGGAAGGGGAAGAGAGTGGTGAGTGGAGGGAGGATCAGGCCCTCCTTAAACCTCAGATCCCAGGCTGATGGTGTGAATGCGAATGTTTCTCCAATACCCTCTCCTCCCAGCATCTTAAATTTCACAGCATCACTGTGCCTGTCCCGAGTCAGTATTGCCAGGTTTGTGCAAAATGAGGGGGGAAGACTTGGGGGGGAGGGGAGGGCAGTAGCCTGAGAGGGGCTGGAGCTGGGGCTCCTCACAGTGACCCCCCCCCACCAGCCCTGCCTAGAATGGCTATTCCTGGCTGGGTTCTAGAAACCCTTCAAAGCTCAGAAGAGCCTGGAGGGAGACCCTAAGCCTCCTTGGGCCCAGACGGAGAGCCCAAAGAGGCTGGAAGACTGAGCCTGGGACCTGGGGGTGGGGTGGGGTGGGGCTGGAGATGGACAAGGAGAGCCGGGAACAGGAGCATCTACAGTTGCTGTGTTTCATCCTGGTTTTTTTTTTCTTTTTTTTTCTTTTTCTAAAAATGTAACAATTAAAATTCCAAAAATAAAACCCCTTCCAGAACCTCAGCCCCTCGTTCCCCAGGCCCCACCTCCAAAAAGAGGCCCTGTGGGTGGGGGTGGGGGTGGGAGGAAAGGGGAAAAAAAGAAAAGAGAAAAAAACCCACTTTTCTGTTTTCTTTTTTCTCAGGAGACCCAAGAGTCTTTGAGGCAGTGGAGGAGGCAGTTGGGGGGTGATGGTGGTGAAAGGAGGCAGGGAGGGCAAAAGAGTGTAGGGGCTGGGGCTCAGATAGGGTCTCCAGCAGACCCCCACCCACCAGGAGCTGGGATTGTGGGTAGGTCCTGGCTGGATGTCCCTGTGCAGGCACAGCATGCCCTCTTGGTAGCCTGATGCTCTTTTGGGGCCCCCACCTCGGCCACCATGGAGGGGAGGCCCAGGAGGCCCGGGGCCTCCTCTGGAGTGGGCGGGGTCCTCAAGGCAGGCGGAGGGAGGCTCTCAGGAGGTGGGGCAGGAGGGCTGCAGCAGCCTACAGGATCCACAGATGCATCTGGGGATGTGGACTCGTCCTGGCCCGAAGCCACACTGTCTGCTTGCTGTGTCAAGGACATTTCCTCTACTTCCACCTCTGCAGATGTGTCCTGGCCATCAACCTCCAACACTTCCTCAGGTGGGGATGAATCCTGTGCTGTGAACAATTCCTGCACCTCAATTGTACCCAGGGCGGAAGATGCCGCCCCCTCCTCCTCTTCCTCCTCCAGTGTCAGCTCAAACTGGAACTTATCGGGTGGGGGTGGGTGGCCTGGCCCCCCGGGCTCCTCCTCAGGCGGTGGTGAGGGGCTCTGCTGAATGGCACTGTAGTACCAGTCCCGGTTGTCCTCCAACGTGTCCAGAATTTCCTGGGCGTCTGGATGGACCAGGTCAGCCCATGTCTCCCAAAGCGGGTGCACAATATAGTCGATGAAACCCACCTGAGGGAGGGGGAAGAGTATATGAACCGCTGGCCTGCTGGTGTGGATGGCACCACCATGCTGAGGGATCTAATCAAATTGAAAAGATGCTGAGGGGTGACTGGTTAGCTCAATTGGTTAGAGCGTGGTGCTGACAGCACCAAGGTTGCCCGTCTGATCCCCACATGGGCCACTGTGAGCTGCATCCTCCTTAAAAAGAGAGTCAACTATGCCATTGTAGCATGAAAGCAATGTGTAACTATGACCATGGCTGTTCCCCAATAAAATTTAAAAAAAAAGAAAAAAGATACTGATAACTATTTGACCCTGCAATCTTGCTTGTCCAGATCCACCCTGGGAAAACTCTTGCACAGTAATGAAGAATCACATGAGATATAAACAAAAATTGGAAACACCTCCATATATATATTAGTCGGGAATTAGTTTTTAAAAAGTCACGCCACAGATATTCATTCTGGCATTTTTTTGCAACAAAGAGAAACTAGAAATAAGTTCATAGCAGGCTACACCCTGATATCATCTTCCCACCTTTTTACTGGCAGAATCTTGATTTTTCTTGGGGAACACAATGCTTCCAGCTGAAACCTATATTTCCCAGCCTCCCTTGCAAAGAGAGGGTGGCCATGAGACCACCTATAGGTAGAAGATGGTTTTCTTCCCTGGAATGTAGTCAGGATGGCTGAAGCTTCAACAGTATCTGTGACCATAAGAGGCATCTCTGGGGATAGAAGCCCCATGCTTCAGATCGTAGAAGAAAACACTGAATGCTCTGGGGTGCCTGCCAACTTTGTGAAGCCAAAGAGAGCCCAATTCCCTTTCTCTAGACTTTTCTTATATAAAAGAAGAAAAAAAAACACTTTAGTTTGTTTGAGTCACTATGAATTCCTAACTCCTAAACACTTAAATGTCTAATAACAGAGGAATGACTACACAAATCATTATCTATCTATAACTGAGGAAATACTATATAGTAGCGAAAAAGGAGGAGCTAAATCTGTGTGCAATAACTTGGACAGATTTCCAAGTCATTGTTGAGAAGTATTGATACACTCTTTATTTTTAAAAAAGCTAAACCCACCATTGCTATTAAGTTGCCTGTGGAAATAATTACATAATAAAACTATAAAATTGGCTTTCATCAGGGGTGGGAGTGGGGAGGTGTGTGTGTGTGGGGGTGATTTGCAGGCCCAGGGGACATTTTGAAAGTGTCTGGAGATATTTTTGGTTGTTATACCACAAAGGGGAAGGTGCTCCTGGCATCTGGTGGATGGAGGCCAAGGATACCACTCAACACCCTACAATGCCCAGGATGGCCCCCACTGCAGAGAAAGATTCGGCCCCAACTGTCAACAGAGCTGAGGCTGGGTAACCCTGGTCTGGAAGGGCATATATACCGAACCAGGAAAGGTGAGTCTCATAAGGAGGCGACTAGAAGTGGAGAGGGTGAGACACTCTTACATTTACACTTCAATGTTTAGTCTTTTATGAGACTGCGTTCCTGCCCCTCTTGTTAAATTAAATAGGCCCACGATAAAGACAAGTCATTTCACCTAATTTCAAAATCCACTGACAATCAGGGACAATATCAGTGGCCAGATCACGATATCAGAAATAAGCTAAATCGACATAAGTATTATTATTGCTACACAGTATTATTGATACATAGTATCAATAATAATACTTAGCTAAGTATTATTATTTAGCTACTGATACTATGGTGCTTGCTACAAATGAGCTGGAACAGTCTGAACACAGGTCTGTGCCCAGAGGCTCAATTTGGTTATTCTGTGGAGAAAATGTTGCATATTTCCCATCAAGACAGAAAAGGAAAAAACAAAGACTTGACCTCGTGGAAGGGCAGGTCAGGACCTCCCGGGCCTGGAAGCTCTAGGCCAGGATGGGGTGGGAGGCCAGCCCTACTCCCTTCCATTTGTGCCCTAAAACTGTACCTGAGACTTCTCCACTGAGGCTGTGTGCTTGTCGCACATGGGGCTGATCTCCATGCCCCGTTCACGTTCACGGTCACCTTGCTGGAAGAACTCAGCCATAATGCGGTCTGTCCACTGTCGATACAGCTCTAGTGGCTTGGTGGGGTTGCTGAGGTCTGCACAGTGCACCATGTTTCGCAAGACCTGCATGGGGCAGGGTACCTTCAGAGGCCATGCCTGGTTCCAGTCTGAGGCCTCAGGCTTCCTTACCTCCCCTCTTGGAGGGAGAGTAGGGAGAAGGAGTAGCGGGGAGATGGAGAGAGATGGTGAAATAAAGAGGGAGATGAATTGGGGAGAGGAGAAAGGAGATAAGACGGGGCTGATAGAGGAAAGGGCAGAAAGAGAAAGGGGAAAAGTGGGGGTAGGGAGAGGTATGGTGGAGATGGAGAGAGGTAGAGGAAATAGAAGGAAGAGGGGAGGGGAAGGTGGGGGAGAGGAGGCGAAGAGGTGGTAGGGGAGAGGGGAAGGGAGAGACAGGAAGGGGTTGATGAAGAAAAGGAAGCACTGGGGGAGATGGGAAGAAGAGATGAGGGTTGGAAGGGAAAGATAGGAGGGGAGAGAAAAACAGACAGGAAGATGGGCAAGAAGGGAGCTGGAAGCTGAGAGAATGGCGGCAATTCAGACCTGAAAGGGGGAGGGGAGGGGAAGGGACCAGTCTCCTCATATGATGTGAGAGGGGTGCACCTGAATGCGGTCAGAGTAGTTGTCCAGCAGAAGGACACCCGAGCTGGTCACTTTCTTGGTCTCCACCATGGTCTTTAGGTCAGCCAGGAGGGTCATGTGCTTGGACATGTCCGTGGCCAGCACCTGGGGGCAAGGGGGCAGCACAGGGGCGGCTGAAGCCCTGCCGATGGCCTGCTGTACCAACCGGAGCCTTTGAAGTTTTCACTCAGTACAATCTGTTCCCATAAGTCCCGCCAAATGACAGGGGCTTTTCCATCCCAGACTCGGACCTCCCCAAAGTGCCACCCATCAAAGGCGACCTTCCCTCTCTGTCCCCGCCCCCTGCCCCGCCCACCATGTCGATGACCATCTTGCGCAGGCTCTGCCGCTGGCGCTTGCTGAGGTTCTGGAAGATGTCGCAGTTGTCCTCCTGCAGCAGCTTGAAACCCACGGCCAGGTGGTGGTTCTCCAGCACCGACTCGTCGTTGTACATGAGCGCCAGTTCCGAATCTGTAGCCCAGGCCCAGGCGGGCGGTCAGGGGAAGGGAGGACCCACAGAGCTGCTCTGCAGGGAGGGACAGTGCAGGCCCCGCCTCCAGCCCGGCAGTCCCCGCCCACTCACTGGTGTTGATGAGGAACTGGTTGGAGACCCCAGGGTGGTCCACGTCGTGGATGGCAGCCGCGAAGAGGGCCGCGAGAATCTCCTGGTCTGTGAACACGGCCTGGAGGCAGAGAGAGGGGTCAGAGAGACATAGGGGTTAGAAAGATGGGGAATCAGAGAGGCAGGGTGAGAGAGAGATGGGCAGTTAAGAAAGACAGGGGTCAGGAAAGATAAAGATCAGAAAGAGGAACAGGGTCAGAGACCCTGGGCCAGAGAAATAAGCAGAAGATCGGAGATGGGCAGTCAGAGAGTGATGGGGTTGGGGAGACGGGGCCAGGCGGTGCTCACGTCCAGCGCAGGTGTTGCCAGCAGCACATGGGTGGACTGTAGTACGTCGGCTGCGTGCAAGCTGTTGTGGTAGGCCACATCCTGGTGGTAGTGGTCCTCTAGGGTCAGCATATATGTCACCATTGTGTCCACTGGGATGCGGAACTTCTTCAGCAGGTCCCGTTCCTGAGGGCAGGTGTGAAGAGGCGGTGAACCCTCGTTAGCCCTCAGTGCCCTGCTGGCCCTTAGCTCCCCACCCTGGCCCCTCCCTCCCACTGCCCTCCACCTGCCCTACTCAGCCCGCCCTACCTGGAATATTGTGTACATGATGCAGCTGAGGGAACGGCCCCCTGCATAATCTGACACTCGAAAGATGTTCAGGCCCCACTTGTTCAGGTTCTCCAGTTCCTGGAGGAGATGGAGGCCAGAGATCAAGAGACTGTGAGGCCCAGGGCCCTCTAGATTCTTTCCTGCATAGCTCTGGTCTGAAGGTAGCACCACTATTGCTTACCCTGTGGGTGGCATGCTCAGTGGCAAAGAATTTACTGCCTAGGTCCTACTGGGCCAGGAAATAACAAAGCAACCATAGTGACTGTCTATTGAATGCTTATTATTGAATGCTTACTGCCCGGCATTGCACTAAGCACTTGATCTCATTTGGCAGGGGCAGGCAAGTGATGTGACTTACCCAAGACCTTGCAGCTCATAAGCAGCAAAGCTGGGATGTGAACCCCAAAGCACAGCTCAGTCTCTGAGCTAAATTGCTCATGGGCACCGGCAGGAGGAAAGAAACACAGGCTAACTTTCCATGGCTTCCCAGGATCCAGAACAGTGCCAGCACATAGAAGGTGCTCCATAAACATTGGGGCAATGTAGCACTGGCCAGTGTTAGTTCACAGAGGGTTACAATAAATGTCAGCTGAGGGCCCGCCGAGTGGCGCGATGGTTAAGAACTGGCTTGGGACGCCAGAGGGCCCCGGTTCGGATTCCACATATGAGGGCCAGTGACACTGCCCTCCACAGCTAAGATGCTGAACAACAGCTCAACCTGGAGCTGGGCTGCCAGGAGTTGCCGGCAGCCAGCGTG
>NW_017731648.1:480100-541986 GCF_001890085.2 Hipposideros armiger | reverse complement strand
AGTGAAGCAACATCCTCCACAACTAGACTGAAGAACAAAATGACAGCAACTTGTCTGTTCCCCTTCCCCCAATTCCCTAGCACTGTTCCCATCCCCCCAATTCCCCAATAAAAATCTTTAAAAAATAAAATACAATAAATAAATGTCAGCTGAGTGAGCCATTGACAAGTGCATCACATCTACTGTACAAATCAATGTGGGGGCCCCTTGGCTTAAGGTCTCTCGAAAGAGCAAGGAGCCAAACCCAGGAGTGGCTTGTAGTGGACACTGTTGGGATTCTTCCCAAATCCCCTTCACTGGCCACTGCACTCACCCCCTAGCTGCTGGGACTGTTGCTTCTAAGGCTCACTAAAGCTGCCCCATGCTCCAGAAAACAGCTTTTGCCCCCACAGGAGCTATATGAAGGGGGTGATGCCATCCACCCTGGGGGCGGCCCCCAGCCAGTGACTGACATGGGGTACAGAGGTCAGCACTCTTTCCTCAAGATGGGATTGACTCTGTGGTGCTGTTCACACTCCCGAGAACCCTGTGGGGTCAGGCTGAGGCTGGACTCCAGCTGAGGCCACCTCCTTGCTTAGCTTCTCCCTCTCCTACTCTGGAGTCTCAGAAAGCAGGTACAGGTATCCCCCACTTTTCAAAAGTTCTTATTATGCCACTGGTTTTTACAAAACACCTACAATAGTACCTGTTTTCGCTAACAGAAAGAAAAAGGAAGAGGATTTTTACTTTTACAAAAATAGGCGAAAACAACTTTCAGCATTTGTTTGACAGTAGCCTTTGTAGAGGCAGCAGGACCCTGGGAGGCAAGAGTGGCCCTGCCAAGCTCCTTCCCCTGGAACCACACTCAGCATCTTAGCTTCCAGCCACCAGAGCTTCGAACTGTGTGTGTGCCTCTGTGTTTTACCTAGATTTATTTTGTGTATCCATTAGCAAGATGTCCTCAGTTATCAGAAAAGCCTAAGAGAGCTTGTTAAGGGTGTTACACTTAGCGTAAAACTGAACGTAATTAGTGTTTCGATCATGGTGAACAAAAAAAAGACATAAATTAATGGTAACTGCTTCTTTGCTTTACACCGTTTCAGTTTATGAAAGGTTCATAGGAACGCTCTATTTTAGGATAGCAGTGGGACCTGTACACGCCAATCCCCATCTCAGGCTACCTCAATGCCCAGTCCTTCCTTGGGCCCCAGGAAACCCCTGTCCTTCTCCAGGCCAGCCCCCACTGAGCCCCACCCACTTGGGCCAGGAGATCCTCTTGGTCTGTCTTCACCCCAAAGCGGGGGATGCTGGAATCGGTCAGGCTGCTGCTATGCATCAGCTTCTTCACCCCTGTGATCTGAGACATGGGCTGGAACTGAGGCCCAGGGGGTGGGGGCTGCTGGGAGGGTCTCTGCCGGGATGCTTGCTGTTTTTCTCCATCCTTCATTGTGGGTAATGGGATCTCGACTTCATTTTGCTTGTCTGCAGAAAATGGAGGAGAGGCAAGCATGAGTTTTCCCACAGAGACTCCCTGTTTGGCCCTCAGTCCCCATCCCATTTACTCTGGGAAATCTCACCCAGGAGGGCAGACCACTTCTGGGTGTCATGGTGTTGGTTGCTCATAGGCTGGAAACCAGAAGGGAGGCAGGAATTCTTCTGGGAGGTGGTGGGCAGGAGAGGGGACCCCAGGGCCTGCCCAAAGCTGTGGAGTGGCCTCAATCCAATTGCCAGATTTGACAAGGGGATGGTGTGGGAAGCCAAAAAGTGGGGTGAGGATGCTACAAGGAACTGCTGCCTGCCCTGATAGGCAGGGAAGCTTCTCTGGCTGTGAAAACATCCCCACAGTGACCTAGAGTGCTACTACGGATGGATAGCGCTGGGAGGAAGGAAGGAAGGGTGGTCTTTGGCTCCATGGACCCCTACTCCTACCCGGTGACACCAGCCTGCCTGGGGGCCAGCTTAGGAGCCCTTTTCCTAAGCTTTCAGGGGCTTCCAGAGCCAAGCCAGGGTCACCCATTGTGATCTGGGGCCCACCAGTCAATAAAAGAAGTTATTTGCATGCCGTACTCCCATTGGCTGGATCTCAGAACTCGGCACAGCCACACCCCTACTGGCGGGAGCATTTAAAACTCAGAACCTTCTCTTAAGCTTGAAGGAGGTAGGTCTCCTGAATTTGGGGACCTTTGGTGATAAATTGTGAGAGTGAAATTATCCTGAGTTTGTGGGGGACATCCTCAGCTAGGGCTTTTAAGTTCAGAGGTTGAATTGCAGGGTCCCAAGACCTTAAGGATTCCAATAAATTTGGAGTATTCTATTGTACTGGGGTTCCATTGAGTTAAGAAATTCTCCTAAATTTGGAGAATCTTTTCCAGGTTCTTAAAAATTCTATTGAGGGGCCGGCCGAGTGGCGCAATGGTTAAGAACTGGCTTGGGACGCCAGAGGGCCCCGGTTCGGATCCCACATATGAGGGCCAGTGACACTGCCCTCTACAGCTAAGATGCTGAACAACAGCTCAACCTGGAGCTGGGCTTCCGTGAGTCGCCGGCGACGGTGTAGGCTGCAGCCCCTGCTGCAGTGGGTTGCTATGGGCTACCGCATGCAGCCAGCAGCCAGCGTGAGTGGGCAGCAGCCGCAGTGAGCGGCCGTCCAGAAGCCGGTGACTGATCTCCCTCACCCGGGAAGAGCACAATGATGGTGCCAACTTGGGCCAGTGAAGCAACGTCCTCCACAACTAGACTGAAGAACAAAACGACAGCAACTTGTCTGTTCCCCTTCCCCTAATTCCCCAGCGCTGTTCCCATCCCCCCAATTCCCCAATAAAAATCTTAAAAAAAAAAAAATTCTATTGAGTTTGGGTATCTAAAGTTTGGAGAGTCTACTGAATTTGGGGAGTCATATAAGTTTGGGGATTCTATTGAATTTAGGAAACTTTTAAGCTTGGAAGTTTTTTTAAAGTTTTAGGGTCTTTTATAGACTCTTCAGGGCAGAGGTACCCTTAAGTTTGAGAACCCTACTGAGGTTGGGCATCTCTCTTGAGCTTTTTTTTTTGGGGGGGTGTCTTCTGAATTTTGGGGGAATCCAAGTTTGCAGATTCTATTGAATTTTGGGGGGCTTTTCAGCCTGGAGGCATTTTAAAGTTTAGGAATTCTATCTGAGTTTGGGGGTTTCTTGAGGTCTTGAGTTTGAGAGTTCCATTGGGGTTCCACTGAGTTTGAAAGGGCTTTTCAGTTTGGAGAAATGTTTTAATGTGGAGGTTATACAGAAGTTGGGGTCCCACTGAGTTTGGGAGCATCATGAGTATGAGGACTCTTGAGCATGGTGACTTTAACCTTTGGGGAATTAAGAGTCAGGGTTGCTTGGGTAAAGGTGAACAATAGGACCCGGAGTCTGGGGGTCCCCTTCAGCCCAGGTGTGTACCCCTGCCACGTGTTGCTCTTCACTTACCCAGGAATGTGGTGGAGATGTACTCAGAGACCTGGTTTCCTGACCTGCTCATCTCTGACAGGTGTGTGAGTTCACGGTTTAGCATCCTCTTGAACTAAGGTGAGGGAGGCAAGAAGGGAGGAATGATGGGGTCACAGAGGAGGGAGAGAGTGAGTTTCTCCCAAGAAATCTGAAGACCCCATGAATCCCTCCTACTTCTCTGTTGAGTCAACAGAGCCCCCAGCATGCTGCTAGAGGGGAGGGGTCACCCTTCTTCTCCTCCTAGCTCTGGATGGGGGTCCCCAGGTTAGAGGAGTCAGGACTCAGCATATCCCTCATTGCCTGAGGAAGGGGTGGGGGGGCTCCCCACCCCATCCTCTCTCCCCACCAAGGAGGAGCCAGAGGGGTACCTGTGGAAGGGAGGGGCTCCTGACTAACAGGGAACCAATGGGGCATCAGGAGAATCCTGTTGCCATGGCGATGGGAGTCTCCTTAGCAACTCCCCCTCCAACCAGCTGCTGAGCTTGAGGGAAAGGGGGGGCAGGCCACATGCCCCTTAACCCTTGCCTTCCCAGAGCTACCCTTGGCCTGGGTCTCCCCAGATATGGACCCCACTCCTTAGGAGTCCTGGCCCCCAGCCCAGTTTGAAGGAGGAAACACAGTTCCCAAGTTCTGGGTGAAGAAAAGGTTTGGCGGGGGCAGAGAATAGTAAGCTGAGGAAATCCTAGTTCGGTCACTCAGGGGACTGGGGTTCCCATCATAGCCCCCTCTCCCCCAACTTCAGGGGGTGGACAGATGCTAGATGAACAAAGTACCCCTAGAACCAGGCTTGGGGGCCCCTCCTGGTCCCTCCTTGCGACTTCACACAGTGTCTGCTGTGACATTGTGCAAGGAGGAGAAAGGGCATCGGCTCCCCGCCCCCAAGCTCCGCCAAAGCACCCCCAAAGCAGATGCCGACTCTGTCCAGAGAGGCAGGAGGGAAGCTGGGTAGGAAGGGTGAGCCCGCATGACCCACACCAGGACAGGGTGCTCACTCCTTCCAGTGCTGCCCAGAGACCCTGGGCACACATAAAGAGACACACACGTACACAAGATGGACCCACAAAGTCACAAACCATATACTGAGTCAGATTCCTGTGTTACACAGTTCTACACAGCCTCAGACACACAAATCAAGGGGCCTATACAATAAGGTAGTCACTGACACTCAGGGTAACATGCCCCCCAAAACCACGCAGTTCTGGGCTCACAAATATGCCTAACACACACCACCACCATCAGAGCCACATGATCTCAGACAGGCCATAACCCAGGCAAACAAGCATATGGTCAGGTGGCTCCACACCACTGAAGACACACATGTGTGCACTGACAGTAACACCCAGACAGAGACCCCCGGCCACCCACCATCAACACCCAGCCCCGGGCCACACACACAGACACAGTTATAAGCATTCATCTCCAGGTGACACACGTGCACAGCTGCACACACAATTCCAGGTGGGGGGTGGGGGGCAGCTGAAGGGTCAGAGGTCAGAGGGCTAGAGCTGGGTCTCCTGCCCATCCTTCATCCGAGGTCTCCTACCTGGTCCCACCAGCCCACCAGCCACGGCTTGGAGCAGGTCTCACAGAAGAAATCCACCAAGGGCATCTTGGAGTCTTAGCCCTGCTCAGGGCTGCCGCACACAGAGGCTGGGCTTGGGGAGTCCCGGGGTTAACAGCCACCGTCTGGGGCAGGGGGTGGGGTTCTGGGCAGGTGGGCAATGGAAAGGGGAGCCGCGGAGGGGCCTGGGCCGGCCCAGCAGGGCTGGGGGCTCCCTTCCCCTCCGCGCTCCCGGTGGCAGCCCTGGTTACATGGTCTGTCAGCCCCTGGCCCCTATGGGCCCCCCAGCTACAGCGGCTGGAGGTGGCCAGGGACCCCTGCCCATGGGTGGGGGCAGGGCGAGGGTCCCAGGAGGCAGCTTCGGAGGCTCTGGGCTCCGTGTGTGTGTGTGTGTGTGTGTGTGTGTGTGTGTGTGTGTGTGTGTGTGTGTGCGTGCGCACACTGCAGCACTGGCAGGCTGCATGTGATGTCAGCTGGTGCTGGGGGGGGGGCGTTAAAGGGACATCGGAGCCCACAGACCTTGGCCAGGACCCAGGGAGACTGCTTGGATAGGCAGGGCCGCACACACCCCTCGAGGGGACATGCCTCCTCCATGGACACACCCACAGACAAAGACACACACCCAGATGCTCCACACACTCACAGACACACAAACACTCTGAGACACACCTTCCACACCAACACAACCAGACACTTGACATACCCAAACACACAGATACTCAAATGTTTTCAGTTCTGCACTGACCACACACACACACATGCACTGTCACAACTCTGATGTGCAACACATTTACAGGTATACAGTTGAGTACACAGAGATACAAATGTCTTCAGACACACCACTTCCAATAACACAGATCCACACCCAGACACTAGACACACAGACATATACTCAACACAGCCACAGACACACTTTCAAACAAACAGAAATACCCATGTGGTCTTAAACACAAGTACCCGGACAAATCCATAAGGAAATACACACACACACACACACACACCATCACAGACATACACTCATAGATCCATTCAGAGAGACAGTCACATTCTCTGATGCTCAGCACATTTTCAGGGACACAATCATCCTCAGACTTCTATGTTCCCAGACAAACCTCCACCCACAGGCGTACGCACCCCTCAACACAGACTCCCCCACCTGCACACTCATTTCCTGATAGGCATCCTCCCACAGGGGCTGCCACCATCCCGCATAACTCCAGTAAGCATCATTCAATTCACACAGCCTGCTTTCTGCATAATGCCCCCTGGAACTGTGCAGTGCACAGCCTGCACAACTGCACATGGAAGCCCTGTACCCTCCCCAGCAGCCCTACAGGCACACACACACACACACACACACACACACAGAGTCACAAACATATGGAGATACACACTCATATTCGCACCTGAACCAACTCACACCTGTAGACATATGCATCCCTCTGGCACAGCCCCACATGCTTACAGCCCCTCATAATAGCCTGTGTACACCCACACACCATCCATAGGTTCACATCAGTACACCACTCCTGACAGAACCGGATTGGAACACACCCCCACCTCGCACTGCAAATGTGTGGCCAACAAAACAGCCACATACACCCACAGCCACAGATACACACCTATTGACCATACAAGGATAGGACCCCTCTCCAAGAGAGATGGTCGCCTATGGATAGATGTACAGCCAGACACGCACATGCACACACACCAGGCTCCCAGTGCCCTGGAAGAAATCAGAATCCTTAGGAGCTACAAGTCTTGAAGCTGCCGCCCAGGGGTTGGCCCCACCCCATAGGCCTTATTCATAGAATGGCCCCGCCCTGTGGCTGGCCCCGCCCTACCCCAACCGCCACAGGCCCTCACACCTTGTGGGACGCCATCTCGCTGACTGAGCGGTAGGTCTGCATGGTCTCCAGCTGCTCCAAACACCAGTCCAGCTCCTCCAATGTCTCCCGGGCCAACTGCTGACATGTCTCCTCTGGAGAGCGGGCAGAAGGGGAAGTGACTAAGAAGTTCCACAGCAGACCCCCAGAGGCCCCAACCTGTGGTGATGGGGGTCTGCCAGGTGAGTGGGCTGCTGGGAAACAGGGTGAATCAACCACCCTCCTGGTGAGGGACCCCCACTGGGGCAGTAAGAGTGGCCCTTTTCCATTACCCCGGGGCTTAGTTACCTGACAGTGTGGCCTTGCAGACCGGGGTTGGGCCACTCAGTGGGGACCGCCTGCAAAGAAATGGGGCTCCAATGCCAGCCTGGGCCCCTGCAGATCCCTGCTACCCCTTCTCCATGAATACTGCTGATTTTCCTTTTTCTGAGCGCTCACTGGGTCCCAGGCATGCTGCCATGTACTACTCTACCTGCAGCCTCTCACCGAGACCCACAAGAAACCATTTTACAAAGGAGGAAACAGGATCAAGGAGGTGAACCGGCTCCCTGGAGGCTACATAGCTGATCAGTGGTAGGGTCAGATCTTGTGTCTCCAAAATTCCTGCTTCCTTGACACCCACCCCTCTTGAATCTTCTGAGGATGGCTCAGCCCCCCCCCCACTCCCAGAGAGACCAGCAGCTCTCAGCCACACCCCTGACCCCAAATAAGAACTGCTCACTAAATAGTGCTCCTATTTAGTGAGCACTTACTATGTGCTGGGCAATTTCTAGCACTTTCTACATATCACCTTCTCACTCCTCACAGCAGCTATCTAATGGAGGCACTATTAAATTCCCACTTTATGGAAGGGGTTAAAGAGGCACCACAGGATGTTATTTGCCCAGCAAGTTGGCATGAGGGCAAGAGTGGCCCCAAGGCTGGGGTGGCTGGCCACCCATGGCCTCACCACCCTTTATCCAGACTCCTCAGTCTTTATAAAAGCTTCTGTGTCTTAGGCATTCAAATTGCAATGGTTTACTGGCTCAGAGGGAGCTATACCTGAACAGAAACTCAGAGAGGTCAAGTGCCTGTCTGAGGTCACACAGTAGAGCTGAGAGTGGAACTCAGGGGTGCTTAGTCTCACGATCATGGTCATTGGGGCCCAGTCTCGACTTACTTGTTGCTGGGAATGGGCACATTGGTCAGGAGTGAGAAGTTGCTGCGAACACTCCGGAGACTAGCCAGTACCTGGGACCAGGAGTAACAGTGAGGAGAGAGGAGCTGGGGCTGGGCCCCTGTCCCCAAGTATGGGGGAGGATTGGAGCCCCTTCCCTCCTTAGGTGGAGGGGTCTCACCTGGGCGAATGGTGTTACGATGAGGTCCTCAGCGTACCTGTAACCAAGGACAGAGGCAGGTCAGGGGTCCTCCCAGTGAGATGCCAAAGGACCTGGGAGGAGAGGGTCTGGGGTGCCAGAGAAACCACTCTCTAGGGTAGACACTGTGGGGCTGGGCCTGGCAAGGCTGTTGGGTAGGGAGGTGACTCTGTGGGGTGAGGGGAGAGGGCACTTATACCTCACAAGGGTGGACATGCTGCAGGGGCCAGTCCTGGAGGAAATGGCAGTTAGGGAGAAGGGCTCAGGTGGGTGGGTGGGGGTCGAGCACACTACAGAAGCTGGGCCTAGTAAGAGCGGTGGGTAGAAAGGGGCAGAGGGCAAGAAGGGGCAAGGGGGGATGAGGCGGGTGCCTTGATAGGTAAGGGCAGGGCTGGAGGATCCAATGAGAGGGGAGGGGGCTGAGCAGGTCAAGGGGGTGCTCACACCTCAATAGGTGGTCATGATAAGTGGGGCTAGGTAAGGGAAGGCTGGAGGAGGGCAGGAAAAGGGGGCTCAGCTGAGGTGGACACTGGGAGGAAGCAGTGGCAGAGAGGGGCCCAACTGGGGGGTGTTTCCTCCTTGCCAGACACAGAGACTGAGGTGGGGCCGGGCCCTGGCAGCCAATGAATAGGTTGGGTAGGCAAGGACCATATGGCCATGGGTGGGGGCTGGGCCTGAGGGAGAGACTCAGTGTGGCTGGTTGGGGGGCAGAGATAGATAGGATGGGTGCTCACTGGGTGAACATGCTATAAAGGGATTGAGCCCTGGATAGGGGGAAGGGGGCTGTTTACCCTTCACTGGGGAGGACAGGTCTGGGAGCTTGGGCAATGACCCCCCTCCTTGCTGGGAAGAGCAGCTTGTGGTAGGGCCAGGCCTGGAAGAGCTGGCAGGTGGGATTAGGGGGTGCTCACGCCTCGCTGGTGACCGATGAGTTCCTGGACATGGTCTTGGGCGACATGTCATAGTCGCTGTCTGAGCGGTAGAGGAAGGATTCACGGCGCTGGCTGGTGGCTGCCCCGGCGTGCAGCACAAGGCCTGGACTCGCCTGCGAGTCCAGGGGGCTGCGGCCGGGCGATGGCGTAGGCCCATTCTCTGCCTCAAAGCTGCAGGGGCGGGAGGAACAGGGGTCACGGGGGCTGAGATGGCACTGGGGAGGTTAAGAGGAACAAGGGGACCAAGAGAATTCCTGGCAGAGACAGGGGGCAGATAGAGGACATTAAAGAGAAACAGACACCCAAAAAGAGATGGGAGACAAAGAGTAGCAGAGATTAAACAGTTACTGAAAGGCTTTGTGAGCCGGGCCCTGTTACCAGTGCTGGAGATACAGCACTGACCAGACAGACCATGATCTGCCCTTCACAAGGATGACATGGGGAGGGCTGGACTATAAACAGGTTAAGCTAGCAGCAGTGTATACCCCAAAAGTTGTGGGGTCCTCCTTAGCTCTACTCTTTCCTTCGCACCTCAGATCAGACTCCCTGCCCAGATCTATTCAGAATCTGTCCAGTTCTCACCCCCTCCATCATTGGCCAGCCCTCATCATTGTTTGCCTGGACCAGTACATTCACCTCTGCCCTGGTCCCTGCCTCCTGTCTTTGCCCCTCAGTCTGTTCCCCCTTTAGTAGCCAGAGGGAGCCTGTAAACACCTAGGTCAGGTCCCATCCCTCCTCTGCTCAGAACCTTCTATGGTGCCCAGCTCACTCAGAGCAACAGCCAAAGTCCTCACTGCGGCCCACAAGGTCCTGCGCTGTGATCTCCCACTCTACCCTCATTCACTCTGCTCCAGCCTTAGTGGCTTCCTTGCTATTCCCTAAACATTCCAGATACATTCCTGCCTCAGGGCCTTTGCACAGGCTATTTCCCCTGCCCAGATCTCCAATGGCTCCTCTTTCACCTCCTTCAGGCCTCAGCTTAAATGTTGCCTCCTCAGGAAGGCCTCCCCTGACGAACTCATCTAAAATTCCAACTGCTGTCCTAATATTTTATATTTCCCTTCCTTAAAAAAATACTACTTAGCTGACATATTCTATATTTTACTTCTTTACTGTTTGCTTTCCCTTCTAGAACTAAGCACTACAGATCAGGGATTTCTGTCTGCTTTGTTCACTGCTCCATTCCTTGGGCCAAGAACATGGCCTGGCACATAGTGGATGCCCAATCAACATTTACTGAATGAATTCATGAACTGGGTTGTGCCACGCAGAGAATTAAACTAGATGGATGACCGCAAGTTGCTGGAGAGCTGCTTTTAGCTGCTGTAGTTAAAGCAGGCCTGTCTGAGGAGGTGACATATGAGAAGGAGCAGGCCAGGAGGTGGTAGAAGGCACTCCAGGGTAAAGGAACAGCAAGTGCAAAGATCCTGGGGCAGGATTCAGTTTTTGTTTGAGGGCCAGCAAGGAAGCTGGTGTGGCTGGAATGGACATATAACAGAGTAGAACAGAGACACAGCTACAGAAAGGGAGGACAGTGGAACCCCAGCCTGGGGATACTGACAAGACCGAGACCCTCAGGATAAGGGAGGGAGACACTGGCTATGCCACTTCCCAGCTGTATGACTTGGGGGAAATGACTGAATTTCAGTTTCCTCATCCACAAAATGAGGACAACCACCCCCTCCCTCAGGTCATCCAGGTGATCATCATTAGCACAGGTAAAATGCTCAGAATGATGCCATGATGCCTGGTACAGAGCTCCAAAAACATTGGCAATCCTAAGTCTATCAGCCCCATATATGCTACTTAGGGAATAAATTCAGCAAGGCAGTCGATATGGAGAACTGAAGATGACAGCAGGAGTTGTGTGCCTGCAACATGCTGTGTGGCCATGGGAAGACCACTGCCCTCTCTGGTCTGTTACTCCATTGCTAAAGTGAGGGGGTTAGACTGGAGAGCAGGCTTCAGGCTATGCTCTGGGGGGTACATGGTGGTAGGGGGAAGAAATGAAACCCTCCCTTTTCTGGTCCTACCTATTGCTAGTCAGCATAAGATTGTATTAGACTAGTCCCTCTGCTAATAAGTTTCAAAACAAAACAAAACAAAACAAAACAACAGCAACGAAAGAAATAAGTTTGAAATCTCTTAGACCAGGACAGTGATACCAGCTTCCATATACTGACCCTTTTATTAGGCTAGTTCTGGTTTGGGGGGAGTGGGGAGGGACTTCATTGACTCCATTTTATAGATGAAGAAACAGGTTCAGAGAGGAGAATGATTAACTCTGGGTCACATAGCAAGACCATGGTGGGGTGAGAATTCAAACCCAAGTCTTGTGACTCCTTAGACCAAAATGTTAACTGCTGCCCTCTGCCTAACTGACCCCCATCAGAACATAATCCTCCCATTACAAAAAAGATGTCCAAGGGGTCTGGCAGCCAATACACAAAGCAGAGTGGGGCTGGGGCCCAGAGTAACCAGATATTCCAATTTTAGGAAAGAAACCTGAAATTTTTAAATAGTCAAAATTCAAACTTCTTGGGCCGGCCGAGTGGCGCGTTGGTTAGGAGTTGGCTTGGAAGGCCAGCTCTGAGCAGCAGGGCCCTGGTTCGGATCCCACATATGAGGGCCACATATGCATTCTCTACAGTTAAGATGGTGAACAACAGCTCGACCTGGAGTTGGGCTGCCGTGAGTCGCCGGCGACAGCGTAGGCTGCAGTGGGGCTGGCTGGCAGCCGGTGTGCGCTTTCGTGAGCCACCGTGACTGGCCATCCAACGGCCAGGGAGCAACTGCCTCACCCGGGAAGAGCGCAATGATAATACCAACATGGGCCAATGAAGCGATGTCCTCCACAACTAGACAGAAGAACAAAAGGACTGCAACTTGTCTGTTTCCCTTCCCCCAATTCCCCAACACTGTTCCCCTCCCACAATTCCCCAATTAAAAAACAAAAAATTCAAACTTCTTTTAAAAACAAACTTCAAAAAACTTTTTAGAAACACTGAAAACTTGCATTCTAAAAAAAGACACTGTCAAGAGAATAAAACGACAAGCTACAGACAGGGAGACAATATATGACAAAGAACTTGGATCCAAAATATATTAATGAACTCTCAAAACTCAATAACAAGAAGACAACTTAATTTAAAAATCAGCAAAAGTTTGGACAGTTCACCAAAGAAGATATCCAGATGGCAAATAAGCACAGGAAACATCATTTGTTCTTAGGGAACTGCAAATTTAAACTGCAAACTATCACTTCATACCTGCTAGGATGGCTAAAAGACAAAGAAACAAACAAAAACTGACAATAACAAGTGGTGACAAGGATTCGGAGCAACTGGAACTCTAATTCATTACTGGTGGGAATGCCAAATGGTACAGACACTCTGGAGACCATTGGTCAGTTTCTTATGAAATTAAATATATACTTACTAGATGATCCAACAAATCCACTCCATTTTTACCTAAGATCAATGAAAATATATGTCCATTCAAAAACCTGCAATCCAATGTTTATAGAAGTCCTATTCATATCACCAGATACTGGAAACAACCAAAGCAAATGTGCACCAATGGTGAATATGGATACATTGTAGCAGATCCATACCATGGAATACTATTCATCAATAAGAAAAGAAAAAAACAGCTACTGGGAGAGATAATAAGCTATATGTATATGTGTTTGTGTGTGTGTGTGTGTGTGTGTGTGTGTGTATTTGGCCCTCTGCCCTGTTTTCCTGACACACAGTTCCTAAAACCCTGGGACTCTCAGCAGTGAAAAGTGACTATTTGTAAGCTAATGAGATGACTGCCTGCTAGGGACTCCCAGATAGCCTCAGGATGGGGGGCTACTTGCAAGGAGAGACAATCGTGATTAGAGGGTTGTAACTTTCAGCCCCACTCCCAGACCTCTGAGGAAAGGACTGAGGCTGGAAGTTGAATTAATCACCAATGGAATGGCCAGTGACTTAATCAGTCATGCCTACATAAGGAAACCTCCATCAAAATCCCTGAGTGACAGGGTTCAGAGAACTTCTGGGTTGGTGAACACATCAAGGTGCTGGTGAACACATGCACAACTGGAGAGGGCATGGAAGCTCCGTGTCCCTCCTCCCTATACATCCCTTCTATCTGGCTGTTCCTGAGTTGTACCTTTTATAATAAACCAGTAACATAGTTATTAAGTAAACTGTTTTCCTGAGTTCTATGGGCCATTCTAGCAAATTATCCAACCTGAGGAGCGAGGCTAAGGGAAAAGAGCCAGTGTTGGGCTTACATGCATCAAAACTCACGGAACTGACTCACAAATGAATTTAGCAAAGTTTCAGGATACAAAATCAACACACAAAAATCTGTTGTTTTTCTATACACTAACGAGGAACAATCCAAAAAAGATATTACTAAATTTCATTTATAGCATCAAAATGAATAAGATACTTAGGAATAAACTTAACCAAGGAGGCTAAAGACTTGTACACTGAAAAGTACAAAATGTTGCTGAAAGAAATTAAAGGGGACACAAATAAATGGAAAAACATCACATATTCATGGACTGGAAGACTTAAGGTTAAGATGTCGATACCACCCAAAGTAATCTACAGATTCAATTCAATCAAAATCCCAACATTTTTTGCAGAAATAAAAAAAAGTCCATCCTAGAATTTATATGGAATCTCATGGGACCCTGAATAGCCAACGTAATCTTGAAAAAGAACAAAGTTGGAGAACTTGCACTTCCTAATTTCAAAACTTAACTACAAAGCTACAGTAATCAAAACAGTGTGGTCCTGCATAGACAGACATATAGACCAATGGAATTGAATAGATAGCCCAGAAATAAACCCTCACATACATGGTCAAATGATTTTCGACAAGTGTGCCAAGACTGTTCAACGGGAAAAGCACAGTATTTTCAACAAATGATGCTGGGAAAACTGGTTATCCACATACAAAAGAATGAAGTTGGATCCCTACTTTATACCATATACAAAAGTGAACTCAAAATGGATCAAAGACATAAACATAAGAGTTAAAACTATAAACTCCACATCCCCCACGTTCATCGTCCCTCCCCTAGTTTTGTGTCCAAGACCCTGCACACAGTGGGGGAAAATTTTTGCAAATCATGTATCTGATAAAGGATTAATATCTAAAATATATAAAGAACTAAAACTCATCAACAACTAAAAAACAAGCCAATTAAAAAATGGGTAAAGGACTTTAAACAAACATTTCTCCAAAGAAGATATACAGATGGGCAATAAGTACATGAAAAAATATTTAACCCCATTAGTCACGAGGGAAATGCAAACCAACCACAGTGTAAAACTACTGCACACCTATTAGGATGGCTGTTATTTAAAAAAAAGGAAATAAGTGTTGGTGAGGATGTGGAGAGATTGGAATACTTGTGCATTGCTAGTGGGAATGTAAAACTGGTGCAGCCACTGTGGAAAACAGTTTGGCAGCTCCTCAAAAATTTAAGTATAGAATTACCATGTGATCCAGCAATTCTACTTCTAGAATTGAAAGCGGGGGGGACTCAAACAGTTCCTTGTACACCAATGTTCATAGCAGTGTTATTCACAATCGCCAAAAGGTGGAAACAACTTGTGTCCATCAACGGGTGAATGGATAAAAAAAAAAGTGGTATATTTATATATACAATGGAATATTATTCAGTCTTTAAAAGGAAATTCTGACACATGCTACAACACAGACGAATCTTGAAAACATCATGCTAAATGAAATAAGTCATACACAAATGGACAAATACTGTGTGATTCCACTTATATGAGGTCCCTAGAGGAGTCAAATCCACAGAGACAGGAAGTAGATGGTGGGAGCCAGGGGCTGGAGAAAGGGATGGGGAGTGAGCTTAATGGACAGAGTGTCAGTTTGGGAAGATGGAAAGTTCTGGAGATGGATGGTGGGGATAATGGCACAACAATATGAATGTACTTAATGCCACTGAATTGTACACTCAAAAAATAGTTAAAATGGGGAATTTTATGTTATATTTTACCACAATAAAAAATACTTCATATAGATGTATACTAGAAAGGGTGAATTTAATATCTGTTGATCTTTTAAAGAAATCTTTAAAACACACCTTAGGATGGAATACTTAATCATGAGCTTGGGCCTTTGATGGTAATTCCCACTCATTGAGCACCTGCTATGTATGGGGCACCAGGCTAGACACTTTCAGGTGTAGACACTGAGTACTCACCAGGCCTGGCATTATCAAAGTGCTTTATACACATGAACCCAGTTATGTCTCCCACCAACTCTGAGTTGGGCTCTAATAACATCCTGGTTCAATGAGAAGCCTGAGGCACAGAGGGGAGGTGAGGGGTTGGTAGCCTTGCTGCCTGAGAACCATGTCCTGTCTCCCAAGGCCCAGCTTGGATTTTTTTTTTTTTTTTTACTCTGCTGAGTGCCACTGGGAAGAGGAGCAGAGCATACCTATGTAGGGAGGACCCCTCCCCTGCCCCAAGAACTGAAGTACAGTTTAGGGAAGGTGAGACCCAAGCCCCAGACAGTGCCCAACTAGCATCTTGGGCAGATATTGCAGCCCCAGGGGATTCACTTGACTACAAGCAGGAGCCCAGAGGCCAGGATAGGAAGATGCTCCCTGGGGCCCTGCTGTTTGTGCTTCCAGAAGCTATGTCCCCTGGGCTGCAGAAGGGCAGAAGGGAGTGGATTAGGCCTGTTGAACTGCAGCCTGAGCGTGAAAGATCTCAGCTACTCCCAGAATCAGACCCCCAGGCAGTGGAGAGTCACCCCTGCCTGGCCTGCTGCTATTCAGGATGATCCAAAATCAGGCTAGAGGCTGCACCAGAGATGTCCCAATTGGACCCCCAGCCATAAGCCAGAGTCAAGGGCAGCTGACAGGCCCTGACTTCATTGCTTCATGCCCAGACACACCATCAGAAGGGAAATGACCTGCCCAAAACTCCACCTGGGGCAGGCTCACCACTTGGCATTCTCAGGTGAAGTTGCTACCTGCCTCCACCCCCCTGGGGCCTCTAGGCCTGTCCACCTGGGCTCCAGAACATCAAATTGGGCCTCTGGAGAACTGTGCAGCCCAGGGACAGATGCATGATTCAGAGAGTTCTGCTGCAAGGGCCGATAAGAAACAAACAAGCTGGGGTGGGGGTGGGGGTAGCAAAGAAAGGGACAGGGCCCATTTGGTAAAAATCGTAACAGTGAAAGTAGCCAACTGCTCTTGAATGTCACACACTAAGCACTGTGCTATGCCTAGACAGGCACTCAGCCCCATTTTCCAGAGAGAGAGAGAGAGAAACTGAGGCACAGGATGAATAACTTGGCTAGTGGTAGAGCAAGGATTCGAACCGGGGCAGCCTAGCTACAAAGCTACATGCCAAACCACTGGGTGTCTGTCTCCTCCCAGGCAGGCCTGGTGTCTCCCCAGGCTTTTTCTGCCCCACTCTACCTGACTCCCTTGTAGGAAGGGCCAGGCAGCCTTTGTGGAAAGGCTTGGCATTTGCTTTGTGAAGGTCACACAGAGGATGAAGGCGGGCAACGTCGTGTGTCTGCCAGGCAGGCGCGTGGTGCCAGGTGACATGGCTGTTAGTGGGGCTGTGCGTACAAGAAAAGTCTGTGCATATGTGAGTGGGGGGTGGTATTCAGGTGCACCCGTGTTCATATAGGTATCTGTGCGGATTTGTATATCTGTGTGTGTGAGTGGGATCTGGGTGTTCATGGTGCCTGCATGCATCTGTGAGTCCAGGTGACTTTGTGAGGGTATACCTGTGTGCCACACATGTTCTGTGACTGTCCCTGACTCCTGAGTTGGTGTCAGGTGTGCTCCTGTGTGCAGCCGTGTGTAGGTGGGAGTCAGGCCTGGGTGTGTGCTGTAGTGAGAGTATGTTCCTGCAGACAGTGTAGTGTATACAAGGCTGTGTGAGGCCAGGGTTACTGGAGTCTGTGTGTCACCGTGGCCATGGGTCAATTGTGGGGTTCTCTTTTTGTCCTCACCAGCTAGGAGACCCATGCCCAGCATAGCAATAACTGGGTGACCCCAACTGCCCTGTGTGTGGGTGTGTTTGTATTATGTGTGGCTGTGTATATGGAGTGTGTCAGTACTGGGGAGCATGTGCGTGTCCAGGTGTGTGAAAGCATTGGTGGAGGGGACCAAAAACATGGCTGGAGTTCCCCAAGAATTCTGAAAACCTAAAGGCTTTTCTTCTCTACCCCAGCACTGTCCAGAGGATTCTAACTACCCCCAGGAGTTGCAGCAGGAATCTCCTCCCCACCCCCACCCCAGCTTGCTTTTCAGTCTGGCAGCCTTAGCAAGGAGAGAGGAAGGGTAAGGCTCCAGAGACCTGGCTGGAGGCCGGTGGCCCGGGAGTGGAGCCCAGGTGACCCTGGACAGCCATGCTTGCTGCCAGGGTGAGTGCCAGAAGCCCAGGTTTAGGGGCACAAAGGGGCTGAAGAGATCCCATCTTGGGTAGGCAGAAAGGGGGCAGGATCCAGCACCCATTTTTGAAGCCACCTGCAGGAAGCTCTGAGCAGTACCCAGAGACGTTTAGTGCCACGGAGGGGGTTGGGGCTCCGGGTAGACCCTGAAAACCACTTTGGAGACTCCCCAAGGCAAACTGGGCACCCCCATCAGCAGTCAGATCCCTCTGGTGGAAAAGGAGGGGACTGGCCGCGGGCCACCCACCTGACAGATCTGCCTGGAGGGTGCCAACAGGTGTCCTCGTCGCTGAAGGAGAAGTGGACCAGGGACTCAGGGCCTGCGTGGGGCAGTGCTAGGGCAGGGGGCCGGGGCCTGGCCCGGCGGGCTGAACTGGAGCGCATGAGTGCCAAGCGCTGTAGGGGCGCGCATGGGGACGGAGGCACTGTGGTGTGGCGTGCACAGCTCGCCAGGCCCGAGGTCTGTGACTGCCGCTGGAGCTGCCTCCACACCTGCCCTCCCGGTGACCCCGAGACACGGCCCCGGGCGTTCGGTCACAGCGCCCCGCGGGCTCCGCGCCTGCCTCCTCCTGCGGGACCGGCTGAGCTCTGCGCACACATTGCGCCTGCCTCCCTTCCCCCTGGCCTGAGGAGGGGTGGTGCTCCGGGCTCCGGTTCCCGGGCTCCGGCCCCGCCCTCCCCCCCCTCTGGCCCCGCCTTCCCTCCATCCTGACGTCAAGCTGGGCCTGCAGGAGGTCTCATAGCGCCGGGTGCCCCGGGAGGGTTGGGGGGGCAAGACACCCGTGCCAGCAGAGTGAGGGGTCCGGGACACAAACCCGGGGGAGGGACGACGGATGCTGGGGATGTGGAGCTGGGGGACGGAACCGAGACAGGAGAGACACAAATAAGTGGAGGCAGAGACACAGTGAAACCCTGAGAGAGGCCCTGATTTCCCCCACCACCCGCTCCCCTGCCCCATGCCGGGCTCCCAGAGGCCCCGACCCTCCTCCTCTTCCCAGAGGCCTGACCCTCTCTGTCTTTCGCTGGGTCCGCGTCCTGTCCACGTAGTGCCCTCTCCTAGTCTGTGTTCCGAACTCTGGTTCTAAACAAGTGAGTGCGGAGAGTAAGGGTAACGGGAAAGCAGAGGACCCTCTCCCGGCTCCGGAGAACCTCCAGCGCAAGCCCGTGCCCACCTCTGGGTTGCCAACCTCTGTTTCCAGGATAAAGGGACACTGGGAAACGAGACCGGATGTGGCCGCCAGGCTTCTCACCCCTAGGCTGCTCGCCCACCCAAATCTGGCCGGAAAGGGTACTTCCATTTGCCCTCCGTGCCCAGTGCACGCGGTGACCAGCAAGCCTCCTCCTGGCAAAGCAACCCCGAGGGCACCGCTGACCCCATTTCACAGGCCGCTAGACTGAGGCCAACAGAACTGAACACGCGTCCTCAGATCACCCTGGGTGGCACGTTGGCCTTGCTCTCCCAAAGTCTGACCGCAGCCTCAGGTCTGCACAGGAAGTGGGAGGAACGCAGTGTTACATTGAGCGCCTACTGCATGCCCTATCAGATGTCTCCACGGCAACCCTGGCGGGCCAGGGATGATTTTTATCGCTGCCTTGTGACGGAAGAGGAAAAGTGAGGCTGGGCGGAGCCAGCTACGTAACCCAGACACTGGCGCGCGTCAGGTGGCCAGTGGAGACTCGAACCCACGGCCACCTGGGCGCACTTACCCGGCCCACGCCTGGCGGCCGAAATCCTGGAAGCTGCGGAGAAGCCGAAGGCGCCTGCGGAGAGTTGGGGACGGGCTGGCGAAGAAGACCGGAGAGGAGGGCGGCGAACGTGGCCAGCGGGACGCGCGCGGGGCTGGGGGTTCCTCCAGGAACGCCTCGTCCTCGGCCACCGCTGCTGCCGCCGGGAAGGCGGCCAGCTGCAGCTCCGGGATGCAACCCAGGCCACGCGGCCGCGCCATGGCCATGGGGGGCGCGGGGCGGCCCTGTCTTGGCGGGCGCTGGAGAGCAGCGCTGCCCACCCGGCGCGGCCCACGAAGGCCGGCCGCCCAGCCCTGGGGCCCACGGGCCCCACCCCGCCGGGCCTCCTCGGCCCTTCCGGCTTGGCTCTGGGGCCGCCCCTGGGCGGGGCGGGCCTGGGGCGCCGCAGGGCTGCAGCAGGGACACACCGCAGACCCCAGGGGGCCCTGCAGTCCCTCTGACATCCTCACAATCGCTAGAAGCGTCTCTACAGACACCTGGGACGCCCCCCAAATCTCTCGGGCTCTCTCACAAGCCCCATGGTGTTGAGAGGCCCCACAGAACTCAGGGGCGTCCCTAAAGTCCCTCAGACGTCCCCACAATCTCAGGGAGTGCCCCCACTATCCCTGAGATGCCCCCACACAACCCGAGGGCATACCCCAAATCCCTGGGTTCCCCCACAAAACACAGAAGTGCTCTGAGAGGATGCCACAGCTCCCCAGATGTCCCCTAGTAGTGTCCTCATTGTTACTGAGACATCTCCACAAACCTCAGCAGAATCCCAAGAATCCCAGGATGCACCCACAAATGCCAGGCGTGTTCTGAGAACCCATGAGAACCCCCTTTAAATCCCAGGACCACCACTACAGTTACTCAGATGTCCCTCAAATCCCCTAAAGCACCTCCACCATCCTTGAGTCATGCAGAGACCCCCCAGAGTACTACCAGAATCCCCCAGAGCCACAAAGCATTCCCACAGACATGGGCATTCCTCACAGATGCCAGAAATGCTTACAGTCACTCAGATGTCCCCCAATCCCTGAGTGGATCCACAGCATCCCTGACCTGCCCCCACAAATGCAGACTCAGGGGGTGCTCCCATAACCATAGCGATGCCACCAAAATCCCACAACTAGATTCCTCCACAGCTCCTAAGACTATTTTACAACCCTAGGCTACCCCCAGAATCCAAGATGCACCCACAGTCCTTGGTGACCTCCCAGAATGTCCCCCCACAGCTTCTGAGACATGCCTTATAACTCTTAGATACCCCTAGAAGATCTGAGTATCTTCACAGCCTCAAGACACTTCTTAGCATCTCTGAGGCACCTCCTAGAATTGGGGCCCCCACAGCTCATGAGGTGACTCCCAAGAACTCAACCTCCCTTCAGCACTGACTCCCACACAGGCACAGTAGTACACAGGCATGATGACTTTCTGGGGCCCTAGCAGTGGCTCTGTATGCCCAACTACTGTGATTCTGGGGGGCACATTATCCCCTTTCACACTTGAGGAAACTGAGACTCCAAGAGCTGAAGACCTTTGAACAAAGTGAGCCACCTGGTTGTAATTTCAGACCATACTCCAACCTGTCTGTAGCTCTTAGGGGTTAGAGAAGGGGGAAAAGCTTGTTTTAAATTTTAAAAATGGGCCAATCTCTATTCTAGGGCCTTGCCTCTATGAATACCTTTCTACGTGTTGGCTCTGCTGTCATGGGGCCCAGAGTTGGATGGCCCAGGCTTGAGTCTGGTTTCTGGCACTTAGTCATTTGACTTTGGGCCAGTCACTTCCTCTCACTGAGCCTCAGTTTTCCCACCTGTAAAATGGGTATAATAATACTACACGCCTCGTGGATGGACATGTGAAAGGCTCAGAAAAGTGTCTGGATGTAGTAAGCACTCACTGAAAGTTATGATGATGACTATTTGACAAAACATTTATGAAGAGCTTATAATGTGTCAGCCAGTGTACTAGCCAGATACAGATGACGACGATGATAACAGTGGATCTTCAGAGCACTTCCTGTGATTCAGCTCCTCTAGCTATGCTCTCATTTAATTCTCACAGGACACCCATGAAGCAATACTATTGTTGTCCCCAGTTTACAGATGGGTAAACTGAGTCTTGGAGAGAAACAACCTGCTCAAAGTCGCCCAGCCAATGAGTTGCTGATTCAGGCTCTAGACCAGTTTTTGTCACCCTGTATTTCATTATTGCCTAAACATTTCCTCCCTAATCGCCTCCTCCATAAAACGCTAATACCCCAGAAATACTGTATATTTGTTTATGTACTGTATGTATATCGGGGCTTTTTACATAAAGTGAGATTTTTCTTTCACACATCCACCCCAAGAACCAATTTTTGCCACCATGAAGGTGATACCACCTCATTGGGAAAGCACGGCTTCCCAACCTGAGCACTACTGACATTTGGCACCTGATAATCCTTTGTCCTGGGGGGGGGAGGGGGGCAGTCCTGTGAGCTCATAGCAGTAGCAGAATCCCCGGCCTCTGCCTACTAGGTGACAGTAGTACCCCTCCATCATGACAACTAAAAGGTCTCCAGCCATTGCCACACGTCCCATTGCCACATCAGACTTTGGGAATAGGGTCCTTATAGGCCCATTTCAGAGATACGAGTAGGAAGGCCGAAGTCCAGCGAGGAGAAGCGACTTGGCGAGGGTCACCCAGGCTGGAAGGAGCAGAGCTGGATTATAAATCCAGTCGTCTGGTTCCAGAGATTGGGGTTTTAGCCACCAGGCCCTTCACAGTTTAGTTTCCTTCTAGTCAGTGACCATTGTCCCTTTCTAGGAAGTCAGATGTAAACTGAGACCAAAAGCCAACCCTGGCCATGGCCTACAAGACCCTACATGAACCGCCTCCTCACCTCCCTGCCTCATTTCCTTCCATTCACCCTTTGCTCACTCTGCCCTGGCCATACTTGCCTTTCTACATTTCCTCCAATATATCAGACACACTTCTACCTCAGGACTTTTGCACTGGCTATTCCCTCAGACACCCGTTTACCATTCTCTCTCATTTCATTTAGGTCTCTACTGAAATGTCACCTCAGAGAGGCCTTCCTTGTCCTCAGGGTCCTTTTCTTCATGTCCCACGTGTCACCATCTGGAGCTATCATATACCTTTACTTGCTATTTCTTCCTCACCCACCTGGAATCTGAAAACTCCAAGAGGCATCAAGTGGGTCTACCTCATTATTTTCAGCCACAGCCTGAAAATGCGCGATCGATGTGGAATGAATGGCCCTGTTACAGATGAGGAAACTGAGGCTCAGATGGTGAAGCCCTTTCCCATGGTCACACAGCAAATCAAGGGCAAAGGCTGGATTTGGGCTCTTATTCAGGAGTAAAAAATGTAGCCTCAGATGCCCCCCAAAACTCTGTCTTCACAGCTATGTCTGTGATTCCCCCAGGCCCAAAGCCCCAGTTTCCTGCAATTAAGAGGAGCTTGCAGTCAATCTGTTACTGATGTCAGAGGGGGCACCCTCACAAGCCAGGGTTTGTGGTGTGGGGGAGCCCCCTTTCTCTCTGCTGAAGTCATTTTGAGGAAGCATAGTTCTCAAAACACCAGCTCCTGGCTGCCCAGCCCTGATGTCAGCCATCTCAGCCTTACCACATCCCTGGGGTGGGCAGATCTTATTCGGCACGGTTTACTGATGAGGAAACTGAGGCACAAGGAGGCCTGATCACTGGCCCCAGGTCAGAGAGAGAGAAAGAGAAAGAGAGAGACAGAGACAGAGGGCAGTGGCACAATCTGAATCTCACCCACTGGCCTGAAGCCGAAGACACCTGGTTTTTTAACCACAATTCTGCCCTTCCTGGCTGTGTGACCTTGGGCAAGCATCTTTGTCTGTGCTTCCTCGGCTGCAATGGAAAGCCAAAGATGTTGTGAGTTAAAACGCAGGTTGGTGTTAGGAGGCCCTGGCGTGGACAAGGGCATAGGCAGACCTGCGGAGGCCAGACGGGAACTCCGCTTCCGCAACTTTTCCTTTAAGTTCCTCTCCACCCGCCAGGCGGCGGTCTCCACCGCGCTCGGCTTGGAGGTGGAGGATGGAGGTGGTGGCCTGATCCCAACCCACCCGGGCAAGGTGCAGACCTCACTCGCAGCCTGCGGTCAGCCGGCCTGGCGCCCGCATTCCCAGGCGTTCAATAAGCATGAAATAATAACACTGGGCGCCGCGGCAGTGGCGGTGGCGGCGACTTTGCTCTCTGCTCAGGGACGAGTACAGCGGACAGGTCCAGACTCGGAGCGCACACTCAGCCTGTACATTTTTCGTTGCCCAGCAGGGGGCGCGGGGAGAGACACCCGCTCAGCCAGGGTCAAGGGATCCCTAGAGACTAAGCGGGGAGAGGACCTAAGTAGCGACAGAGACCACCGGCCAGAGAGAGACCCCAGTCTGGCTGCCTCCACCCCACCCCCTCCTGGGATCAGGCAGCTACCATCTCTGTGGGGAGAATTTGGGGGCCTAAAGGTTGACAGCGGGGGTCGATACATTGGCCCCACCGCCAATTAAGTCAAGCCTCCCCTTCCCCCATCTCACCACCCTCTTCCTCGTGCTCCATCTGCTTCTTGACAGATCCTGGCGATGTCGTGACTCAGCCCCGCAGGGCGCCTGGAGCGCAAGCTGATACATTCCCAGGTCTCAGATGGAGGACAGTGCCCTCTCTCTGGGAGTGCTTGTGACTCAAGTCTGGAGGGCTCCCTGGACCCACTTTTTGGTGGCTGCATAAACTCCAGCGTGGGAAACGCTGGAACCCCCTGTGTGTGCACTGGTAGAACCACCTTCAGGAGAACTGGGCTGGCAGAATGCCCATTCTAAAAAGCAAGGTTCCCACTGGAGGTCTCTCAGTTCCCCCTTCCTCCTTCTGCTTGAGAGTGGGGGGAGGATACTGGCACCAATGCCCTCCCTCCCGCCACAGCCCCCGAAGGCTACAGAGGCCACAGTGAAACAGAAACCTGCTGGGATGTGGTTGAGGTTCCTGTTATTTTCTTTCCATCCTGGAGGAACAGGGTCCAAGCAGGCTCCACCTTCTCTCCCACATTCAGGTCCCTGAGTGACTAGCTACTGAGCACTCCCTGTGGTAAGTCCTTTACACACATCCCGAATCTCACAGAACTCTTGAACCAACACCCATAGGGCAGCGCTGACAACAGCCCCACTTTGTACAGATGGGGAAATTGAAGCTCAGAGAGGACAAGACACTTGTGCCAGGACACACAGGCATTACATAGACCTATGCTGGAATCTCAGCTCTGCCATTTCCTGATTGTGTGAACTTGGGCAAGAAGCAGAAGGGACTTTGCCCCTCTCAATCTCAGTTTCCTGATCTGTCCAACAGGAGAGCCTCACCGGACCCTGGGGATGAGGACGTGAGAAAAAGTCCCCCACATAGAGCCTGAGAGTGAGCCATTACAAGATGGATGACACTGAGATAATGATGATTATTACCACTCAGCTACTGTCTCCTGAGAGTCAGCACCCCAGAGACCAGGATAAGGGGACTCGAGTCCCTGGGGCCTTAAAAGGGAATATGGCCCAGTTCCTACTGTACCCCACCCCCTCCCTGGTCTCTCAGAACAGTGACCTGGCGTGCTGCCCTTGGTCTTGGCATTTCCGGTTGATTCCAGTTTGTTTTCCCTCAGCTTCTCTCTGGTTCCCTTTGGGAAATAGGCTGTGTGTGCAGGGCTTATGACACTTCCTGGTGGGGCAAGGGGTGCTGGGTCTGAGTGTGCCTTGAATGGAGGTGAGTGGAGGTGGCCTGGGGGGCTGTGGTGCCTGCTGGAGGCCCCCGGAGGTAGAATAGCAGGGTTCACAGCCTAGAGGGGCCTCCCTTGGGAACTCCAAGAGTGAGAGGTCCAAATCTATCTTAGTGATGTCCCAAGCAGAGGGGCACTCATGGGGGGCAGGCAAAGCACAGCGTCAAAGCTGTCAGTCACACATGTCACCAGAGCATACATAGTCAGACCTTTAGCACTATCGGAGCACCAGGTGGTTAGAGGACAGCACACCAGGCACACAGGAACACACCCCAAAAGTCAGAGCACTGACTCCCAAGCACAGGGCACAATGGCAGCCAAAAAGCACATCACAGTTTCAAGTTCTGTGTCTCAGGGAGAATGGACAGTCCTGCTGACAACAATCACATTGTCATAGGAGTGTAACACATCTCAATGCTACCATCACTGAATCCCAGGAATGCACACTGTCACAATCACTGTCCCAGATGCACATATAGTTACTGTCCAGGGAGCAGACACAGTCACTGTCACAGTCACTATCCCAGAAGTACACAGTCACAAAATCACCATCGGAGGAGCACACACTTTCCCACTGCCACAATCATCACTGTCCCTGAAGCACACACACTGTCCCCATATAACAATCACAGGACCTCAGAAACCCAGGCAGAGCACACAGCCAAGCAGCCATAGCTGGTCCTACCCTAACAGCTGGAGAGAACTGAGGTCAGTGAGAAGAGGGTCAGAGCCAGCCAAACGCACGCCCTCACTAACACTGTCACCTGGGGAGGCAGGGACTCCTTCACCCTGTGCTGGGACTGTGCACCCCCTGGACATTGTTCCCTCCTCTGTGCATCTACTGAACCCTTACTCTCCTGCCTTAAGAAGGGGACTCCACCCAGCACACAGGCCCCCAACACACTGCTCCCCAAAGAGACCGTCTCTGGACTTCTGACTCCAGCTGCTGCAGGGCAAGTCCACGAATGCCTCCCCCGCCATCCCGTACAGTTCTCCACCCCCTAGAAGGACCATGAGAGGCCCTCAGTCTGGAGGTAATACTAGTGCTAGAAGGGGCCACCCCCTCACAGCGCCCCCTTGGGTATCCCCAAAGAGTGAATCTATCTTTCAGTACAATGCTTCCAGGCGAGTCCCTTGAAGTGGTACCCAGCCTAGCCACTGTCCTGCACTGTCACCGACTAAGGATATAGACCCCTAAAGCCGCAGCTTTCAACCCAGACCCTGTTAATACCACACGCAGCATGGCGCCCCCTAAGTCAACCCCAGGATCCGCTTCAGTATGAAGCCTCGGGTACAGTGCACTACCAGGGGCCGGGTTCCGGATGCCCCCGCAAAAGAACTTCCCCCCACCCCCACCGCCGCCAGTCACACAGATCCCACCCGCCTCACAGCGTCCCCTTGCGATCAGCAGGGCGAGTTGCATCCTCCCTGCGCGCCTGTAGGCTCCGCGCGCGTCCGCCTCCCGGAGACTTACCGCCTGCAGCTGCCTCCGCCCGCGCCGCCGCTGCTGGTGCCGGTGCCGGTGCCGTGGAAGGACGAGGGCCAGGACATGCGGAACGTGCACAAGCCGGGCCGGTCGCCAGTGTCCACAGCATCCGCGCGCTCTATGGGCCGGTGTGGCTGCCGCTCCGGCTCCGCGCGCTCCGCGCTGTCGGAGTAACCGCGCTGCTGGATACGGATGGGGGTCCGCGGCTGCCGCCACAGGTGCTGTGGGGGCGGCTTCAGGGTAGCCTGGCCCTCCCGGGGCCCGGGAAGAGACAGAGACAGGCTCCTCTCCGAGGGAGCGGCTGGGGGCTCCATGGCGCCGGCCCCCACTTGCACCCCAGGGGGCCCCGGCCTCTCCAAACTGCACCCTGCTCAGCTGCGCGCGAGCCGACGCACCCAGAGCCCCGCGGGTGCGCCCGGCCTCGGTGGGGCCATGGCGCCCCGGGGACAGACCCGGGAGCGCTACGGGCCGATCGCCCCCGGGCCGGGCGCGGAGGCTTCCTGTCGGCGCCTGGCGCTGGCGCTCGGCTCCGTGCCCGGCAGCGCTCTCCGCGCTCGGCGCCAGCCCTGCTCCCCCCGCCCCGTCCCGCCCCTCCCCGCCCCCTGCCCGCCGCGGCTGTCAGCGCCGCCCAGCTCCTCCTCGGTCCCAGCTAGTGGGGGGCAGCCACCCAAAGACTGGGGGGGGGCCTTCCCGCCCACGCAGAGCCCAGCTCCCGGCGGGGAGGGGGCGTCTGAACGCGGCTGTCACCAGAGCGTCCTGCCTAGCAGCTGTGCGCACGGGAACAAAGGAGTTAAACGGTTAATCCGATCAAGAAGAAGACGCCCGACTGGTTGCGCGTGTGTCAGTCAGTCCTTCCATCATGGCGGGGGAGGAGCCCGGTGCTGGCGAGTCCTCGCGGCTACCTCAGGCTAGGGGGACCGTGTGGGAAGTGGTCCCGGTGCCACAGACGCGGTTCCTGCGGCGGACAGCGGCGGTGTACCGGGTATCTACTGTTAGTGGGTTGGAGGATGGTGATACTGTGTGCCCGGGGCGAGATGTGCGCGCACGTGGCCCCTTCCGAGGGTTGTCTGTGTTTTTGATGTCCTGAAGTGTGTGCGCGCACGTGGTTGGCTGCTGCGGTCGGCCTGTTTCTCTGGATTTCGCTGTGTATCTGTGTGTCTGTGGGTGAAGGATGTGTGCGCGCGAGTGCCGCCTGATTGGGAGGTGCGCGCCTCTACGGGGTATGTTCGGGTGGCGTGGGGGCTGTGTATATGTCCCCACGCCTTTGAGTGTGTACTGTGGTCGGTCCGTGTTTGCGGAGTTGGGCACGCTTTTCAGCCCCGGTTGTTTGACTGTCGTGTCTGAGGGAATCCAAGTGTGTTGGGGTGTGTGTGTGTGTGTGTGTGTGTAGTTCGGGCTGGGGCCACTTTGGGGTGTTTCTAGTGTGTCTCTGGTTCCCTTGTGGCTCCAGGACACCCGTGGCCGTTACCCCGGCTGCCCACCCGCTGCTCTATGTTTCGCTGCCTCTTCTAAAGCGCTTCTTCAGGAAGGTAAACTGAAGCAGGTCCTCTGCAGCCTCGGGACACACCCGTGCCCTTTTTGGGCGAGTAAACAGCCGCACCTCTTCCGCGCGGCCCCCGCCAGCAAAGCCCCCCTTCCGGCACCTAAATCGGGAGTCTCCGTGACTCACGCTCCCGCCTCCCTCAGCGCTGCCTGAGCGAGCGAGCGAGCAGGATTCGAGCGCCTCTCCCCCCCACCGCACACCTCCCCCCAGCCCCAGCCCCGCGGAGCTCTGGTGGCGGTCCGGAAGGGGGAGCGCACGCGCCCCGGTGCCCCAGCCGCCGGGCCGAGGCTGTCAGACGCTAACCGGCTCAGATTCGCGTCCGCCGAAGCAGGCCCTCGCCCCGGTGCTCCCCAGTCCCGGGCTCCCCCGACAGGCCGTGCCTCTCTCCGTCCATCCCCAGCAATGTGTGTGTGTGTGTGTGTGTGTGTGTGTGTGTATGACTATATGATTGCCAGTCTCCAACCCCCACAGCCGCTTTTCTCCCCGCCAGAGGGGGCTCCAGGCGTGGGAGAACGTGGAGCAAGAACTGGCCCCCCATCAGCAGTCGCGGGGTATCCCAGAGGCCAGAAGTGTATCCACCACTTTTCTCAGGGACCATCCTGGCAAGTATACACTCAAACAGCTTCTAGGGGATTTGCAAGGGCTGCCAGTCCTCCCAAGATCAATTGAGGGTCCTGGGCTGGGCCAAAGTCTTGGCAGGGGAAGGGGTGGGGGTGGGGGTGTTGGGGGGCCGTGGGCTGTAGCATTGGCCAGAGCTCTGGATAGACAATGCAGGATGTGGGGGTGGGGGAGTGTCCGGCCACAGAGGCGGGCACAAGGCAGTAGGCCAAGCTGGTAGTTGGAACTGTGGCCTGAGGCTGGGATGGATCAGGCTAAATCTGACATGCAGAGGCTAGAGGGTTTTGTTTGTGGGGGAGGGGGGAGGAGGGTATATTGAACCTCCCTAGGTAAAAATGACAGTCACTTGCTTTCCCCACTTGTCAATGAACCATTGTACCATAACTCAAGCTGAGACCCTGGAGCTCTCCAACTGAGTAGATAAAGGGGTGGGGAGATCCAGGTTGCAGAGAACAGTGACCTGGGGAGGGCAACTGGGGCAGGGGTCGGCCAGCAGCCAGGACTAGCTCAGTCCTCTGGCTTTTGGACTCATCCTTGGGCCAAAATGGGAGTTGGAGTGCCCTGGGAGGCCCCTGATGAGAAATAGCAAGAAAATGCAATGTAAAAGCTCACAGATACCTCTCACATCTCCCCAGGAGAAAGAAAAATGCCAGTCCAGACCTCTTCCAAAACCCCAACCTCCTAAGTCCGAGAAGAAACAGAATCCTTCCAGGAGGGGAAATAGAGGCGCACAACAGACTGATCAGACACCTGCTCTCTAGCCTGGCCCAGCTCTCTGAATGTGGAGGCACCACTGGGAGCTGGTGGGCTGAAACCCCTTTTTACAACCCCACCCCTTACTGACACAGGCAGCTGCAAAATGGAAGAAGGTGTTTCTAGAGGCTGGAAGGGGCACCTTGGGGGAGGAGTGTCACAGCCTAACCCATCAGGTTCCAGAAGTTTCAGCTGGTTTTGCAAAATGCAGGGAGCATGGAGCACAGAAAGGGCTGGTGGCTGGACCTAGTCCAGCTGGCCCTGATCCTCCACCCCACCTCCCAGTCTGGCACCCTTCCTGCCTACCTGTCGGCACTGGTGATGGAAATCCGCGGAGGGATCAGAAGTGGCAACGTGGTGGGCCGTGGCAGCAGAGGGACTCCAGGGTCCAAGGGCTCAGGGTCCACCCAGCCAAGGCCTGGACCAGTGGAGAGGCGACGGCGAGGGCGTCGGAGATCGGCCCCCAGCATATTGGCATGGCTGGGTTCAGGGGTCTCCCCCAGCCTCTAAGGAGGGACAAAGATGGAATGGGTGCTTGGCCTGGCCAGGCAGCTGTGAGCCCCAGTCCCAGAAATGATCTTCCCTAGCCACTTGGGAGAGGCTGATGGGGGTATAGAATCCTTGTGTCCTTCCTCAAGTCGGAGCCACTCGCTGATCCCTCCCATAGAGAGTGCCTTCCCACCAGTTACATCTGAGGGGTGCCCTTCCTCAGCCATAATTTTTAATGGACTCCATCTTGATGTCCCAGCCATGGGACTCTGGGCCTGCATGCCTGTACACTGTCCCTCACATGAGATCCCTCTAACACATCACCTTTTTAGGGTCTCTTCCCACCTTCCAAGTCTAAGAAACTCCCTGTTGGACTTAATGTCTGTGGCCCCCTCTCACATCCGAGACCCTCAGGATCTCACCTGCAGCTCCACCCATAATCCTTTCCAGACTTTGGGAGCCCCTTGGAAGACTCTGCCTTCTGCCCCTGGGTTGAGGGCCTCTTAATTCAGGCAGCAGGAAAATAACAGAATCAAAGAAGCAAACTGAGGCACAAGGGCACGTGCATGACTCCTCTGGGCCACTTAGTGAATAGCCCTGGTAATTAGAGGGCGCCCTTCTAGTGGCCCAAGACCCCGCCCCTCGCACCTCGTCCCGGGTCCCGACCACCGACAGGACACTGCGACTCCTCTTCATCCCGCCAACCTAGTACGCTGTGGGGTCTGCAGGGACCATTGTCGGCCTGGGTCAGCGCCTCCTGCAGGACCAAGCCAAAGGCATCCACCATTAGCGCCCTGGGGCTCCCCCTGCCAGGGCCTAGAATCCACCCCCGTCCCTGGTCAATTGCCTCTCCCGGGGCGTGACGTAAGTAGGCTGCTGACGCACTGCCTATCTGTGACATCACCTCCCATTGCCAGAGCGACAGCTGACGCACGGCTGGGCCCCCGACAGTGTCAATGCCAGGGTTACCCACTGGGGAACCCCCGAGCCTGGGAGAGTGGGGGTTGCCCCAACAACCTCCCACCCCTCCTCGCGCTGAGGCTAACCCGGGCCTGGGGATCTGACAGACAAGACCAGGAGTTCCCAGAGCCCGCCGCGTGTGGCGCGTGGTCCAAGCGCGGGGCCGGAGGAAGCGTCTCCTCCGAGCTGTTGGGTTTTTAAACCTAAACCCGAAATAGCTCAGATGTGCGGGGGCCGGGCGCAGAAAGACAGCGGCTTGGGCACAGATGGGGGACGCGCAGGCAGAGGCGCACGGAGACAGGGACGCGTGGAAATAGAAACAGACAGGGACACAGACGCAGCTCCGGATGTTGAGTGCGCTCTACTGCCGGCGATCCTTGTCTAAAAGCTTGGGGGAGGGGAAAGCTGGCTTACTTTACCTTCTCACCCAGGCGCTGCAAATTACTGCTGTGTGGCCCAGGCTCAGTAACTTAAACTCTCTGAGCCTCAGTTTCTCCTCTGTGAAATGGAATGATAATTTCTACGGGGCCCATGTGAGAATGAAATGAGATCAAACTATATTGAATTCTCACAGAACAGTGTCTGGCACTCAGCAAATGCTTAAGAAATGCTGCTAACATCTCAGCTTGTGGGACTCTGTTAGAGCCCAAATAAGATTGTGGCCCTCCTGTGCTCAGCACTCTTCATGGCTTTCACCTTACTCAGAAGAAAAGTCAAAGTCCTTAATAGGAGGTGCACACAGTCCTGCCCAATGTGCCCAGTCACCTTCCTGTCCTCACCTCTTCCCACTCTACCCCTGGCTCACTATGCTCCATCCACACTGGCCTCTTGGCTATTTCTGGACATACTAGGCACGATCAAGCCTCAGAGCCTTTGTACTTGCTGTCCCCTCTGCCTGGAACTTTCTTCCCTTAAATAATCACAGACCCCCTATATCTTTCTGGTCTTTGCTCATATGTCACTTTTTCAGGCATTTCTCTCTACTGTACCTCTGTTTAAAGTTGTTAGCCCCTCAGGATTCCTAATCCCCCTTTTCCTGCTCTATTTTTCCACAGCACTATCACCTCATAACATACTATGTCATTTATTACATTTGTTGTCTGTCTTTTTCCACACCAGAATATCAGCTGCAGTAGGGCAAGAATATTTATTTTATTCATTACCTATCCCCAGTGCCTAGAACTGAATCTGGAACATAGTAGGCTCCTAACAGGTATTTGTTCAATGTCTGGTTGTTATTTTGAGGACTCAATATCATATTTATGAAGTTCCTAGTAGGTCTACCATGGACTAGATACATTATTGTGACTCTTATTTTTCTTACCTTATTGCACTAGCTAGCACTTCAGTTCGATGTCAACTAGTAAAAGTGAATATAAGCATCATCTCACCAGCCTAGTGCTTAGCACCAGGTAAGCTTGCAACAGACAGTGGTTGAACACTATAGATAAATGTATAGACAGCTTAAAAGTCACCCCCCACTTCTCAGCCAAACCAAGCCAGCCAGTGTTCTGGGCTCCACTGCCGCCTATTCTGCTCCATTAAAGCACTTATCATTCTGGCTTGTAATTATCTGTACTCCCTATTAGAGATCTCTGAGGGCAAGAAATGGTACCCATTCATCATGGTCCCACACACATAGTCTCAGCGAACGCTGAACAAATAAGATAGACACAGGGAGAGAGAGTCACCCTCTCTCTATGAATACAGACAGGTACATATGCTCAGACAGGCAGGAAAGGGCCATGTAGAAAGGGCCATACTCAGGTTCCAGAATTACACTGAGAGACCTGTATTCAAATCCTGGCTCTGCCATTTATTAGCCTTATACCCTTGGGGAAGTCGCCCAAGCTTTCTGACCCTCAGTTTCTTGGTCTGTAAAATGGGGATAATATTCATACCAACCTTAGGGGTTGTCATGAAGGTGAAGTGAAGCAATGTATATAAGGTTCTGAGCACAGTGCCTGGTTCATAGTAGGTGCTCACAAAACAGTAGCTACTATCCTAGTGATAATAACAATTATCACTGTTGTTCACTCACATGGAGCTATAGACAGACCTCACTTTCTCCCATCCTCCCCTTCTCCCTACTGGCCTCCTAGCTGTTCCTAAAATGCTTTGAGCATATTCAGACCTCAGGGCCTTTGCACTTGCTGTTCCCTTCATCCAGAAAACCAGCCTCAGATATCCTGTGTTCCTTCCACTCCCCTGATTTCCCTGACTCAGCTTTTATTTTGTTTGTTTTAGACTTATAACATTCTAACAAGATATAGAATTTACCTCCTATGTTTACTAGTTATTGTCTGTCCTTTGATTAGGACATGAGATCAGGATGTTGGTTTGTTTTGTCCCCTGCTAGGACAATGCTGGCATACAGTAGGTGCTCAGCAATTAGCTCTTGAATGAATGAATAAATCTGCTTGACTCCCTCACCTCTTCGGGTCTCTGCTCAAAGTCACCTCCTTTCAGATCCTTCCCTGACACAGATGTCTCCCCCAACCCCCTCACCTTCTGCCCTTACTTAGCTTATTCTTCTCAGCTCTCATCACCCCTGAGGTATCTTTATGTTTCTACTCTCCCCAGCTCCTTAGTTCCATGAGGGCAGGGGATTTTTCTGGCTCGTTCTAGCTGTATCAAGGGCCACCTTTCATGGACATGTGAACTGTGCAGTCTCACAGGGCTCCACGTTTAGAGGGTTTAATGCACTGCTGTCATTGTCTTGAAATTGTTCGTAATTTTGAACAGGAACCCTGCATTTTCATCTTGCCCTGGACTGTGCAAATTCTGTAGCTAGTCCTGGCTATATCCCCAGTGCCTGGAACAGCCCATGGTAGGTGCTCAAGAACTTGTGGAATGAAGGAAGGAATGGAGGAGTGGACAGCCAGAGGAGCTCCACAGGCCAGGGGAGAGAAGTGGAGATATGCATGCCATCACTGTCCGGACACCCATGCACATTTGCAGAAATCAGTCCTGGCAGAAACCTGGGCATGGGAGGCAGGCCATCAGCCTCTAAGCCTGCCTTTCCCTCCCCTGGGCAGCAGGCTGTCTGAGGAGAGGAGTCCAGATGGCAGAGCAGGCCACTCTGGGCAGCTAGCACCAAGCTCAGGCTGAGAGATGCCTTTCCCTGCACCTGGCTTGTCAGCACAATCAACCACAGGCCCACCCTGGGAGCCCCTGGCCTGGCTTGACAGAGGAGTGCTGGCTTCTCCCAGCCTGACATCCTGCCCACCCCCGACCTCTCTCAGGAGGATATGGGGACAGGTGGCCAACAAGAGGGAAAGGAGCGAGGATAAAGGCCTTGCCCACATCTTGGCCCTGAGCATCCAAGTCTGACAAGCTCCATGCCTGGCACTGAAGCAGGGCGGGGAAAACTGTCAGAGGCCACGTGCATGTGTATGCACACAGGTCTATGTGCATGAGACTTTATACACAGCTGTGCATGTGCAACGAGCAGGTAGAACTTTCTGAGTCTGAGTTTATATGGTTGAGACAATACTGTGGCTGCAGGAGCGCGTGTGTGTGTGTGACAAGGTGACACCACATCAGTCTTTGTGGGCATGAGGTTAGATGTACCTCTGTGTGGGAGAGTACATGTATGTGGATGCAACAGGAAGCAGCTTTTCACAGTGGTTAGAAATGCCAAACTTGGGTTCAAATCTCTGCCCAGCCACACACTAGTTATGTGGCTTCAGGCATATTATTTAGGTTCTTGGTATAGAGTGTTAGTATAATTACATTTGTCTGGATTTGTGTGTGTGTGTTTAAAGAGTAGTTCCACTTCTCCAGGAGGTCTTCCTGGATACCCAACCTGAATTGGACCCTTCCATTTTTCTTGCTTGTCACAAGCTGCCTGTTTCCTTCACAGTCCTAATCACAATTTGTTTTTATATATTTATTTGTTTGTTTATGTTGTTTCTTTTCTCTTTCCCCCAATAAATATCAGCTCCATGGGGGCAGGGAGTTTTGTTCTGTTCACTGCTGTGCCCCCAGCACCTGACATATAGTAGGCACTGAATACTTGTTGAATAGATGAATGCAGGGCTATATTTGTGTGGTATGGGGAGAGAGGTAGGTTCTTCCTAGGTATCATAGGTTCCTGGAGAGCCCTGTGCCCAAGTCTGGTCTCTACTATCTTCCTTTCCCAGCTGTTCACAGCCATTCCTTCAGCCATCCTCACTTTTATGGGAATGATGACACCTCATCAACTCCCTGTATCAGCTCTGATAACATCCCTTCTCTGGATCTTAGGGACTCACTCAACCTCATTGTAAACTGGGAGGATAGATGGACTGGTTCATGATAAAGCCGCCTTCATGATCTAAAATGCTAAGGAAATAGTCTTAGTCTGATTCCCTCTTTAATTCAACATTTATTGAGCACCTACAGTGTGCCAGGCACTGATCTAGACCTGGCCTTGCCCTCATGGGAGCTGAAATGAACAAGGAAGGCAGATACAAACCATAAATCTCATTTAATCTTTAGCACCACCCCATCACTCTCTATGCCTGATGGTATTTTAGTCTTCACAGTCTGAAATCACCATGGTGTTTCTCTGTTTACACACTGATCTTGCCCCCTTACCAGTCTGGAGGGTCAGCAGAGCAGGGACCCGGCTGGTCTTGGTTGCTGCAGCCCCACGGCCTGGCTACTAAGTGCCCGGGCACTTAGTAGGCACTTGGGCAATAGGTGTGAAATGAGTTAAGAAATAAATGATGGAGCAAGGGCAGGCTCACATGCATGACCTCGTGGAAGCCTCGGTGTGTCATTACCCACTTTGCAGATGGGTAAATTGAGGCTCAGGAAGGCAAAGCCATATGCCAGGTCCCACTGCAGCTAAGTGTGTGTGGTTATCGGATGCAGCAAAGGAAGCTTGGATAGCCCAGTGGAGCATTCCCAGCCCCCCACCCCCACCTCGCAGGTACCAGAGATACAGCAGGGGATGCGCTAATGGAGTGTGTGTGGCAGGAGTGTGTGTGTGTGGGGGGGAGACCAAAGGACAGAGCAAAACAACTCAGGGATTTCTGTCTCCAGGGTTGGAGATATACTGGGCTGGCAGGAGATTAGAAACGGTTTGGAGCTGATGGGAGAGCTTCCGGCGCCCTGTCCCCAATTCTGGGAGCTGGGGCTCCTGGGACCCGATTTAACTGGGGCCGGTCAGCTCCAGTCTGGAGACCAGGAAAAGACCCCTGCGCCTACCCGGGAATCCCGGGCATCCGGGGTCCTCCCCATATACCCCCAGTCCCGAGGCAGGCCTGAAGCCCTCAAAGGGCGTACGGGTGGCGGGGAGCGGCTTTCCTGGGGAGCGGGGAAACCCCCTCAATTCTGGCCACCTCCCTCCGGGGCTCCGGGTTCCCTCCCCACCGCAGCTCGCAGCCCGAAGCTTACCTTGCAGGGGAGCTGGGGAGGGGATGCCCCGCCCTCTCCGGCTGGGGGGTGGGGGCAGGAGGGGACAAGGGTGTCCAGACCCTTTGTTTGCTGCTGTGTATGTGTGTGTGCGCGATTGTGAGACCCGCTGGGGTGTCGGTCCGTGCGCGCGCGTGCCCGGGCTGTGACGGCTTCTGAGATCCTGGACTGCCCGGGCTGGAGGGGGAGGGGGAAAGGACTGGGGGACTCCCCCGCCCCCGCCCGCCCACTGACTGGTTTGAATGGAACTCAAGGTGGTGGGGCGGCAGAGGGAGGGCGCTTTTTTTCTGGATGGCCCCACCCCCTCTACAGGCGGAGAATCCCCCCCATCTGGAGACTTTTACTCCATTCCTCCAGCCCCCTTCCTCCAAACATCCGCTCTGGGGGAGTTTGGGAAGAGGCGCCCCTCACCTAAGGGTCTAAAGCTCCTACCATCCCACCCGACCCCCACGGAGTGCCCTTTAATCTGAGATAATCCTGGCCCTAGGCTGCGACAGAGCCTTTTATCCCGGTATCAAAGCGTGGGTTGGGATTTACGAGAAAGTGTGCGTGAGTCAGGGGTCGCCTAAACTCAGAATAATGGAGTCTTTAGAGCGCGGCCAGACGAAAGGGGAGCGGCTATGAGCAGTCCTGGAGTACCACTACGAGGAAAGCCCCCATCGCACCTCCGCTATCCACCCGCCTACACCACCACTCTGAGCTGGGCCTGGAATATTGGCCGCTGGCTAGACATTAGCGACACTCAGCGGCCACACGGGGAAACGCCGCGGATCCGCGCCCTAGGCACGTTTGAGGGGTCCAGGTGATTCCAGAGGGGGCGTGTGCACGAATCTCGGCTCTGGAGTGGTAGTAGTGGGAGTAGCACAAAGAGGCTGTGGTCCGAGCATGGAAAATACCAGCCCCAAAGGCAGGGCCACATCGCCACCACCTCCGACCCCCCACAAGGGCAAGGCCATAAATATCCCTCTTCCACTAAGAACTTCCCAAGGTAGGATCCTGCACCCCTCGTACTGGGAAGGTCCTCTCAGATCACATACACCCCTCCCCAGAGTAGGGTTAGAACCCAACTCACAAGGGGCAGAGGGCGAGTCTCCTCGCCGAGGCCTCGCCCCTGCAGTGGATTCGGGCTGATGTCACTGCGGCGTGGTTAAGGGGACAATTTTCTCCCTCAGTGTCGCCAACCGCATCCCCTGCCACGGCCGCCGCAAATTCCCACTGAGGAGTAGCGGGAGATGAAAGGGAGCACGACGCTGGAGCTCCCGCCTGTATACACCCAGGAGATGCCTGGCGGGGACCCCGCATCGGATGAGGCGAGGTCTTGACCGGGACTCCGGGGAACCAGGACTCCGGGTGGGCGGGAACACGCGCGCTGGGGCCTTTAAGACCAGCTCTGTCGCCAGTGCTGCCGCCGCGGTTACTAGGGATGTGACGTCACGAGCGGGCGGGGTTGCTCTCCCGGGCGGAAGCGGAAGGGGCGGGGCGGGGCTCCGCGGGACAAGACGCCAGCGCTGTCGCCCCTGCCGCCGCCTCCACAGTCAGTGCGGGCTGGGCCACAGAGGCAAGATGGTGGATTACAGCGTGTGGGACCACATTGAGGTGTCCGACGATGAAGACGAGACGCACCCCAACATCGATACGGCCAGCCTCTTCCGCTGGCGGCACCAGGTAGAGCGCGCGCGCCCAGTCCCTTCCCCCACCCTCCCGGGACTCCGCTGCAAAGTTCTGGTCCCTTATACGGCCAGAGACCCCGCTGTTGACACTTGAGATTCCCACCCCACAGTCCGGACTTTTAATATCGTCTAGGGCTGCTCGATTCAACTCCGGGACCCCAGAACTGCCGGGACCCTGAATTTCTGCATGGAACTACTAGTTGACCCCTAGGGCACCTTCCTGAGTCTGGACACCCAAGACACGCTTTGGGGGTGCCCCCTACTCCGTCTGGGACCTTCCATTTACACTCAGAGCTCTGCCTCAAGGTCTGGACCCTGATCTTGTTAGGGTCCACACTTCTGATCTTGCATATCCCATTGGCCACTCCCCAGTCCCTGGAGTCCCCAGTACTTTGAATCTATTCTGCGACATGCTTCCCTGGGTCTTGAGGGTGATTCTTGTTCAGATCCAGAAATCCCACCTTTTTTTCCAAATAACACAAGAAACTCTGGTCTCCCCTGGGGTTTTTTTTTTCCTGGCCTGGGATGCCACCCCACACCCAGGACTCCTACTCTATCCTATAGGCCGGTGCCCCATTAGGGCCCTTAGTCCCACCTAGGACAGGAGTTTGGAACCCGGTTCCCCTCCAGACCAAACTACCAGCTCCACCCTGATGTAGCCTCCAATTCTGGCTGCTCTCCTTCAGCCTTACCTACTGTAGACCCCATTTCCCATGACACCAGGAAACGCTACCCTTGTGGCTTCCTGTCAGTCCAGTGCCCCTGCCCCTATTTGGCACTGCAGACCCAGGCACCACCCGCACCCCAAGACAGCTCCCTATTGGAACCTCTGCCAGCATTGGAACACCTCATCCAAACCTTCCCTGCCTTCCTCCTGACCCCAGCCAGCCTGGTCTGCTGCTCTCAGACACCAGATTGTCCCTGCTCTTACCAGGAACCCTCTCCCAGCCTGATTCCAGATTCACTGCCCTTTTATATATTTGTCCCAAATCCAGACCCCAGACTCCCGAGCTTCAGTGTCCTCCTGCCTCTCTTCCTGTTCAGCAGTGTTCACAGACCAACAGTGAACACAGCTCTCATAAGACTTAATATTCTAACCTCCTGTTCCCACAAATCAGAGCTGCTGCACCCACATATCTGTGCCTGTTGTACTCTCAAGCTGAGGGTGTGTTCCTCTCAGAACCTTCCCATCTTCTGATATGGCAACTTCTAGTCATTTATCCAGAAACTCCTAGAAGGGCCTTTCCCATCCTGCCAAGGCGTTAATCCCTGCATCTGGTCCCCAGTCCCATTTCCACCCTATTCCTTAAAACAGCAGTCTCTTGGGTAGTTTACCTGCTGGGCAAGCCACTGGAGTGTAAGAAGAAAGTTCTAGCACTTCTATCACTTCTATTTCTTGTCATGTGTAACATTTATTATGGAATATTTAAGACCGCCACAAAGCTCTAAAGACTGTTCTTGGGAACGCATTTGTATCATATAAAAAGGTTAATCTATACTGCGTGGTGGAGACTGGTGCCCCCTCTCCTGTATCATCTACCTCCCACTATGCTCTCTGCTCCCCTCCCTCCCCGCCTGCTGGCACAGAACCTTTTCCTGTCCTGTCACTGAAAGCCTCTTGGCTGTTGCTGACAGGGGGCCTCAGCATCTCTAGCACCAAGTAAGCTTGGGGTCTAATCCCAGCCCTGCTTCCACAAGACCATTGCAAAAATGAAATGAGATTAGGTCTGAAAAGAATTTGGCTCAGGGCCTAAGAGGGGAGGTAGGATTAGTAAAAAGGTAGCCTGGTGCACTTTTGAGCACGGGCCTGCCCACCTGGTTTCAAATCCTGGCTTCTGAATCACTTGACTTGCTACATGACCTCCTGCGAGTTGTTTGATCTCTCGGTGCCTCAATATCCCCAGCTGCAAATATTAATAGTATCCACTCCAGAGGGTTGTTGTGAGGGTTATCTTATTTATTTAATGTGTATAATGCTTTTGGGTCAGTACCTGGCATGTAATAAGCTCTCTGTAAACTTTAGCCACTATCATCATCATTATTTAGGTAATTGACTCCAAGGGTTACCCAAAAAAAAAAAAAAAATCCAGATTCCAGAAGGCAACAAGTGAGTTTTCCCAGCCCTAGCTCCTTGGCTCCCTTGCTCAGACAGCCTCCACTGGTTTCTTGTGGCTTCTTCCAGTAAGCTGTGCTGCATCAAGATTGGATGAGCGTCGGTTTCTCCATCTGTAAGGCAGGAGGGCAGTGACGCCCGTGGGCCCTGCCCACTCCTGTGGCTTCTGCCCTGCGCAGCCTGCTACAGTCCCTCCTGGAGGTGTAAAGCACAGGCTGGGCAGGCAGCTGCCCCCACCGACTCTAGGAGGCCTTTATTTAGCTTCGGCCTCCCTGGCGGCTGCTCAGAGGACATCGGGAAGAACTTGGTGGCCGCCCAGCAAAATCCAGCAGGGTGGTAGGTTCCTGCTGCCACCCGAGGCCAGCTATGGTGCCGACCCCAGAGAGCCTCTTTCAAGGTAGTGAGAAGGCTCCTGGGCAACACAGGCCCTTGTGGAGAAAGAGGTTGCCACGGTGAGGGCCTTTTTGACCCCAGTCCACATGGGGAAAAGTGAGGCTTAGGATTGGCTGTGTCAGTTTCTGAGGCCCGGGTCTCCCAATTCTCACCCACTGTATGCCTGGTCCTATTGCTAGAACCTGGAGATAAACTTCGAATAAGAGACAGAAGTGAGTTAGCAGACCATTCTGGTAGCAGTAACCATGGCAATGGTGATAACAGTAAGATACTGAGTGCTGCCTTGCAAGCAGTTACTGTGGAGTAACTCATTTAGTCCTCACAACAACCCTGTGAGGCTCCATTTCACAGAGGGGAAAACCAAGGCAGGGAGTGGTTTAAGCAACTTGGCCAAGGACGCATCACCAGTAAGTGGCGGACCTGGGTGCTGTGACGATGTAGTGACAGCCACTCCCAGTTAAGGAGCCTTTACTCTGGGCCAGAAATCAAACTGAGCACTCGAAGTACAGTTTCTTGTTTGAGCCCCAGAAAGTTTCCTAGAGAAAGAGAGAGGTTGTCCCCTTGGACAGAGTAATGACAATAGCCAGCATGGGACTGGTGTTTGCTGGGCGTCCATGGCCCTGGACCATCTGCTTTAATTTATAATCTCCTTTGCTTCTTCCAGTGCAACCCCGTGAGGTCGGCGTTGTCTGCATTTGACAGATGAGGAAACTGAGGTTCTGAGAGGTTAGGGGATTGGCCTAGGGACACCCAGGCAGTACACAATGACCATGAAATGTGACCTCAGGTCTGGGGCCCTGAGGTTGTCTTCCAGCATCTCATCACGTCATCTGATGATCACAGAGGGGCCTTTGGGACTTGATGCTGGGTGAGGGGCACTTGGGAAAGGCTTTGTCAAAGCTGAGACTCGGGGGCAAAGCAGGTGGAGTAAGGGGAAGAGAGTTCCAGGTGGGGGGAACAGCATGTGCAGTTGCCAAGAGGCAGGAGAAGGTTGGTGTATTCAGGGAACCGTAAGGGCCAGCATCTGCCTGGGGCCCAGAGCTGGGAAAGGAAGGTAGGCCCCAGCCCCCACAGGGCCTTGGTGCCAGCTGGGCAGCTTGGGCCAGAGGTCCCAAGTTCCATCCGAATCCAAAAACTTCACTATGGGGCAGCGGGAAGAGCTGCAGTCAGATATATGTTTCAAAGACTCCTCTGGCAGCTTCTAAGCTTGGATTTGGTGGGGACACAGCTGTTGAAAGCAGTGGCACCTCTTGGGATTTAGTCAGTGGCTCTGGATTGAGCAGGCAATGCCAGGAGCCCAGGGAGATAATGGAGGAGCCCAGCAGGAGGACTAGAGAAGCAGACAAGGCCAAACAGTCTGGTAGGGGCCTGGTTGGGGGACTGAGCAAGGTAGTTGGTGAGATGGGTGCCATCACCAAGCTTGGGGCACAACTGAAGTGGACATCTGGGGTGTAACATCCAGGGTAGGGGGACAGGAGACTGGTGGGCACTGAGCTGGTCTCAGGAAGGCATGCTGGCCTGGAGATAGCAGAGAGACCTTGGCAGTGATCCAGGCTCAAAATTCACAGTGGAGTCAATTAGAGAACAATCTAGAAATGAAAACCGTCAGGACTTGGTGGCAGAGCAGGAGGGTTGGGCAAGGCCAATGAGCAGGCCTCAGCAGGGGACACAGGCTCTGTGGGGAATATCTTTGTTAAGGGAAGACCTGGCAGGAGACCAGGTTTTGGAGGGTAAAATGGTGAGTTCAGTTTTGGGCATGAAGTTGGAGATGCCTGCAGGACACCCTGGCAGAAGGTGGATTGAGGGGGTTGGTGGACAGAGGAAGGTGCCCAAGTATTGCCAAGAGAGGCTCCAGGGAAGAAGGGGAGCCCGAAACCCTGATGAGGGATGAGGCCCCATCTAGCTTCTCTTTATTCATCCAACAAGCATTTCCTGAGCACCTACTTTGTGTCAGTGTGTGTGTGACACAGTGAACAGACCCATCCCCATCTCCGTGGAGCCAGTACTCTTGGAGAACAACAGTGCCCAAAACATAATTGTTGCTGGATGTGAGTTAGCAGGTGACAAGTGCTGAGGAGGAAGATAAAACAGGACACAAGCAAGGGGAGGTCCTGATCTTCAGTAGGGCAGTCAGGGAAGGCTGCATCTATAAGGCGACATTTGAGCCAAGGTGGTAAGGATGCTAAGGAGTAAGCTATAGGGCGGGATCTTGAGAGAGAGTGTTCCAGGCTGAGGGAACAGCCAGTGCAAAGGCCCTGAGGTTCGAAATGGGTTTCAGAAAAGGTGAGCCAGCCGGTGTGTCTGGAGGGAGAGGATGAGCAGAAGGAGGTGAGGGCATGGAGGTGACAGGGTAGATCATTCAAGGCCTTGTTGGCTGCAGAAAGGACTTGGGCTTTTGCTCTGCGTGAGGTGGGAGCCACGAAGGGACCTGAGCAGAGGAGAGACCTGCTCTGACTCAGGTGTACACAGGTCCCTTTGGGGGTGAGGATGGAAGCTGGGCATCTAGGACACAGGTTGGTGCAGACATTCCTTTCGGCCATCTCAGATGCATCCTGGGTGCCCTGGGCTGGGGTGGGTCCAGGGTCAAGGGACAGGCTGTTCCCCAGAATGGTGGGCCCTCCCTGCCCACAGGCCCGGGTGGAGCGCATGGAGCAGTTCCAGAAGGAGAAGGAGGAGCTGGACAGGGGCTGCCGCGAGTGCAAGCGCAAGGTGGCTGAGTGCCAGCGGAAGCTGAAGGAGCTGGAGTTGGCCGAGGGTGAGGGCAGCAAGGCAGAGCTGGAGCGGCTACAGGCGGAGGCCCAGCAGCTGCGCAAGGAGGAGCGGAACTGGGAGCAGAAGCTGGAGGAGATGCGCAAGAAGGAAAAGAGCATGCCCTGGAATGTGGACACACTCAGCAAAGACGGCTTCAGCAAGGTGTGCAGGGGCTAGTGGGGGACTCCCTCCGGGGGCGCTCACACCAGTGGCAGGTGGGAGAGGGTGAAGACTGCACAGGTCAAGGGAGGGACAGATGAGGAGGCAGGTGGGGGGAACAGGTATGGGGGGCCGGGCAGATGAAGCACCCCACCGGTCCCCCTCTGATCTGCCCAAAGGCCCTAGTCCGAGGCCACACGTGCCACACCCACGCTCCTGCCACATTGATGTTCACAGCGCCATCACCGCCTCCACCGTGGATGGGATGGGCGCTGCGGCCACGGCCCAGCCGGCCACATTTGAGGCGCTCCACAGCCTCGCCCCAGCCCACTCCCCCTCTTGCCCCACCACAGAGCATGGTCAATACCAAGCCTGAGCAGGCAGAAGAGGAGTCAGAGGAGGTGAGGGAGCAGAAACACAAGACCTTCGTGGAGAAGTATGAGAAACAGATCAAGCACTTTGGTGAGTTGGGTATGGTTGTCGGTGAGGCAGCTGGGTGGGGTGCATGCGACAGGTGCTGGCTGTTTGCTTCTGGGCTCTTACAGCACCTTGTCACCACCTTGGCAGGCATGCTCCGCCGCTGGGATGACAGTCAGAAGTACCTGTCAGACAATGTCCACTTGGTGTGTGAGGAGACAGCCAACTACCTAGTCATCTGGTGTATTGACCTAGAGGTGGAGGAGGTGAGTGTGGCCTGCCCCAGGGTTGGGGAAAGGCTCTACCTTGAGGCTGCCACTTGGTGACGCTATGCCCCTTCTCCCTCTGCAGAAGTGTGCACTCATGGAGCAGGTGGCCCACCAGACCATTGTCATGCAGTTCATCCTGGAGCTGGCCAAGAGCCTGAAGGTGGACCCCCGCGCCTGCTTCCGGCAGTTCTTCACTAAGATTAAGGTAGCGCCCCTGAGCAGTGGGGACAGGGTGGTGGGTGGTCTTCAAGGAACCAGCCTGTGGTCCATGGGTTGGTGTGTGTAAGGGGGATATGAACACCTGAACACATGTGCATTGAGACTCAGACTGCTGTGATCAGAACCTCATACATTAGGGGAGGGCTGAGCCATGGAGGAGGTGAGTAGGCAGCTCCCAGACAGATTTTGGAAGTTGGTGAGGGACAGAGTCAAAGATGCATTCAGGTTTCTTACCCTGAGCACCTGGAAGAACAGAGCTCCCCATGCTGAGCTGGGGAGACTGGGGGCAAGGCAGATTTGGGGGGGTGGGGGACACATGATCTGGAGCTCGGGTGTGGCTGTGTTGAGTTTGAGGTGCCTGTGAAAGTCCCTACACGAGGACATCGAGGAAGTGGGTTTCGGGTCTGTGGTTCAGTGGGGCACGCAGGTGGGTGGTCATTAGCATATAGGCATATTTCATTTTATTGCGCATCACTTCATTTCGCTTCACAGATATTGTGTTTTTTACAAATTAAAGGTCTCTGGCAACTCTTTGCCAAGCAAGCATTTGACACCGTTTTCCCAACAGCATTTGCTCACTTTGGTCTCTGGGTCACTTTGGTAATTCTCTAAATATTTCTGATGTTTTCATTGCCACCATATTTGTTATGGTGATCTGTGATCGGTGGTGATCTTAGATGATACCAGGGCAAGACCCTCCACCAGCAAAAAAAGTACAACTCGCTGAAGACTTAGATGATAGATAGCATTTTTTAGCAATAAAGTATCTTTTAATTAAGGTATGTACATATTTTTAGACATAATGCTATTGCATTGTTAACAGACTATAGTGTAGTGCAAACATAACTTCTGTATGCACTGAGGAACCAAATGCCCTTGTGACTCGCTTTCCTGTGATACTCGCTTTATTGCGATGGTCTCCAAGGTGTGCCTGTATGGGTGGTAGAGTTCAGCTGAGGGGCGGACCAAATGGGGCAGAGGAGAGACCCAAGCCCCACGGCATCTCTGAGCACCAGCAGCAGGAGGGTCCTGGGTGCTCCCATCCTGCCCGACGAGACCCTCCCATCTCCTGCTCCCCACAGACGGCCGACCGCCAGTACATGGAGGGCTTCAATGACGAGCTGGAGGCCTTCAAGGAGCGTGTGCGCGGCCGTGCCAAGCTGCGCATCGAAAAGGCCATGAAGGAATACGAGGAGGAGGAACGGAAGAAGCGGCTCGGCCCCGGTGGCCTGGACCCCGTGGAAGTCTATGAGTCCCTCCCCGAGGTGCGGAGCCCCGGCCCCAGGCAGGTGGCAGCCAGCCAGCTAGCCAGCGAGCAGGACCCCCAGGGTCCCGGGAACCCTGGCCCTGATCCCCATCTCCTTTGCCCCCACAGGAACTCCAGAAATGCTTTGACGTGAAGGATGTGCAGATGCTCCAAGACGCCATCAGCAAGATGGACCCTGCGGTAAGTACCTGCACCCCAGGCCCACCCACCAGCCAGGCGGAGCAGCTTGCTGGGTCAGCACTGTCCCCCCCAGTTACCTTCCAGCTCTGTTGCCCGTGTTGCCAGTAGAAGGGTCTCCTGGGCTTCTGGAAGGGGTAAGGGAGGTTGGGTTACTGTGTGGCTGGCACATGAGGCAGCCAGGCTTTTGTGCTACATGCTCACATTTATTGAGCACCTACTGTGTGCCCAGTATCCAGATGAGTGTTACTGTCACTGTGGGCCTTTTATAGCCACCACATCCTGCTGACCCCATCTTTGCCAGTGACTCACGGTGGCCCAAGGAGGGCCTCCTCCCCAGCCTCCATTACCCCTTCAGTCCAGTTTCTTTCTTGCTATTAACTGGCCAGATGTATGGGGAGGGGTGGGCACATGGTAGATGCTGGTAAACCGCATTGAGCTGTCACCATTATTACAAGCAGTAATGGGGCTGGGAGGTGAGGGCTTTGAGGCTCGTTGGAGCTTGGTTTTACCTCATTCCTGTCAGTTGGCTCACTGGTGGGCCATACTAGTTTCCTCATCTGTAAAATGGTTCCAGTCACAGGATATGTTCTGGGGTTTCTAGAAGCTTCTGTGGGGAATGAGCATCTAAACCAAGGGTCTTTAGACTCCAGCTCGCAGGTTCACTGCCTGCCTTTGGTACGCAGAGGCCCTCTCGTTTATTTTCTCATTGTCTATGACTGATTTTGTGCTGTAACCAACCACAGAGTTGAAGAGTGATCGGTTGAGCAGTTGCCACAAAGACCATGTGGCCTGTAAGTCGAAAATATTTACTATCTGGTCCTTTGCAAAAATGTTTGCTGACCCTTCTAGACCTACACTATTTAAGTTTGAATTACAGTGAAGGGCCACCTGCACTGGCCACATTTGATGGACTTGGTGGCCACCTGTGACTGGTGGCTCATGTAGGACAGCACAAATTACAGATCATTTCTATCACTGCAGACAGTTGACAGCCCTTTTGGACAGCTGTGATCTAAAAGAAGCAGTAAGCAGGCTGGAGGATGTGCAGGACACAGGTGGGCCATCAGGCGGTGGCAGCCCGGCCTCACCCGCCCACCCTTCTCCTTGCAGGACGCGAAGTACCACATGCAGCGCTGCATCGACTCTGGCCTCTGGGTCCCCAATTCAAAGTCCAGCGATGCCAAGGAGGGAGAGGAGGCAGGCCCCGGGGACACGGATACCTTGCGGGAAGCCGTCAAGCCAGGCGAGGAAAAGGATGTCAGCGCGTGACTCAGCCCAACCGCCACCCACTTGCCTGCAGGCTCTGTGCACCCCTTTTCAAAAAATGGAAATAGATGCCATTGCCCTAGCTCCTGGCTTCTTCCACTTTCACTGTGTCCCCCCAACCTGGGGGACCTGCCCCCTCATGCACCCACCCCTCAGTGCTCATCCAAGTCTTGCTTTGAGTCAGGGGGCTTCACTGCCTGCAGCTCCCCCATCAGCTTTATGCCAAAGGCCCAGGGGTCCAGAAAGGGGCAGAGGTCGCCAGGCTGGTCCATGAGAAGGGGAGAGGGTCCCTAGCTGGGGGGCCTGCTCCAGTCAATGTGGGCTCTGGTTCTACTGTTTGTCCACTGTCGAGTCTTCTATATGGAAACAGCAGTGATTTTCCAATAAAGGATTTCACGTGCTCCACAGGGCCTCGCAAGGGCTGTTGGCACAGCTCTTCTCTTGGGAGGGTGGGGAGGAACCTGGTGAGTGTTGGTGGCTGGGCCTGTGACACCCGTGCTTTGTCCTCCAGCTATCTGGGTGACTCCCTCTGTGCTCACTCCAGGCACTTGCTGTTCCACTGCCTGGAACACTCTTCCATCAAAGTTTTTACCTATCCCCCTCCCCCACCTACTTTTCAGTCCTTGACTTACCTTATTCCTCCAAGTCCCCTTTCTCCTCCAGGTCTCACCTTCCGCATGGGCAGCTCTGCCTCCAAAACCGATCTTCGGTCTGACCACTGCCCTTTGTCCACATGGCTTCCACCCTGGTCCAGGTCCCCATCACCTCTGGCCTGGACACCTGCCTCATACTGAACCCCAACAGGCAGTGGCCAGAGGGTTCCCATGAATGCACGACTCGGGGCACGTCCCTCCCTAAGAGCAGAAGCCAAAAGCCCTCCCCGGGCTCACCAGGCCCTGCACTATATGCCCAGTCACCTCCCTACCCTCATCTCATGTCCTCCCTCCACTCCCTCCTTGCTGATCCATGAGCACTTTATCAGTGTGGATTTGGGCAACTCAGCCTCAGTGTCCCCCTCTGTACAATGAGAGGAATGGTAGTACCTTCCTCCCAGGGTTGTGATAAAAGGTGATGATGCTACAGGCATGCAGGCACCTGGCACTTAGGCGCTCAAAATATGGGCCTTGATGTGTTCCTGTCCCTCTGCCTAAACACCCTTCCCTGCAGTCTTCGAGTGGGGCTTCTTTTTAAAAAGAATGAAATATTTGGGCCTCAGGAAAGGCCTTAAAGAATAGTACAATGATCAAGGACACATCACCTTACACATGAAATAAACCAGTGAAGCCCTCTGCCCACACCTGTGGGACACCACCCCCAGCAGCTGCTTGTCACTCAGACCAGAGCTCAGTTCCACCTCCTCCCAGAAGCCCTCCTTCCTCTGCTTTCTGAGTTGCCCTTCCTGCCCAGCCAGGCAGCTTGTCTCACCTACCCAAGCGCTTGGTTTTGCTGACCTGTGTATTGTCTCCCTTATGCTGTGATGGCCACCAGGGTACAAACCCAGTCTTTCTAGTCCCTGAGATATTCACAGTGCCCATAAGAGGTCCTTGGCACACAGCAGGCTCTACGTAAATACTGTATTTGCCAAAGGTAAGGGCCCCAGAATGTCGGCGTGCCTAAGCTGGCCACCACCAGGGGGCAATAGTGAGCTGCAAACCAGAAGGCATCACCCACTGCTTTTCGTGTGGATGAAAAAGTATTGTGGGGGTGGCAATCCTAAGGTCCTGGATAAACCTCAGCCATCCAGGACTGTCAACTTGTTAATTCTTTACTGTGAAAACTTACAGAGATAATCCATATTTCAGATTTTTCCTTTTGCCTCAGGCTCCACTATAACCCAGCACTGTTAGTGATTCTTAAAATTTCGATACTTTGTTCATGGACTTTTTTCATGCTAATTGTGCTTTTTGAAAATATTGCATTAAAGTATTTATCTTGGTTACTGAGTTTTTTGATACCATCTTTGCTTTCCTGCCTCACCTGCCTCGCCCTAACTGTGGCCCTGGTAGGACACAAAATTTAAAACATCAATGCTATTAAGGGATTCACAGTGAAACGGCTCCCTCTCTACTCATCCTCCACTCTGCTGGTTCCCTGCCCCCAACCACTGGAACCCACTATCTCTGGTTTCTTGTGACTCCTTCCAGGGTTTCTTTTTATAAATCAAATATACTCTTATCCCTTCCCCTTCTTTTTACAGAAAACAGCCACTCCGTAATCTGAAATGCATCTTGCTTTTTCACTGAACAACATGACCTACAGATTTTGTCAGTCCATCAGTACTTTCTCATTCTTTCCTGCATGGAAAGTCCCAGCATGTGTACATTGTTATGTTTTTTTGTGTTTTTTTTTAAAGATTTTATTGGGAAATTGGGGGAGGGGAACAGCGCAGGGGAATCGGGGAAGGGGAGCAGACAAGTTGCTGTCCTTTTGTTCATTCTAGTTGTGGAGGACGTCGCTTCACTGGCCCATGTTGGTATTATCATTGCGCTCTTCTCGGGTGAGGCAGATCGGTCGCCGGCCACTGGATGGCCACTTACAGTGACTCTTGGCAGCTCACACTGGCTGCCAGGCCGCTCGCGCCGGCTGCCAGCCACACATGGTAGCTTATGGCAGCCCACAGCAGCAGGGGCTGCAGCCTACACCGTCGCCGGCGACTCAAGGCAGCCCAGCTCCAGGTTGAGCTGTTGTTCACCATCTTAGCTGTAGAGGGTGCAGTGTCACTGGCCCTAATGTGGGATCCGAACCGGGGTCCTGCTGCTCAAAGCTGGTGTCCCAAGCCAACTCTTAACCAACGTGCCACTCGGCCAGCCCCCAGTACGTGTACATTGTATTGGTTTATAATTACTGCATTTCTCCATGTATAAGATGCACCCTTTTTCGAAAAATTTGAGGCCTAAAAACTGGGTGTATCTTATACAATGGTTGTAGTTTTTTTTACTTGCATTTCCCGCTTTTTTTGAATTTCGCTTTTTTATGATGAATAAAACTTGAGTTCAATAACTTTATGTAATACATTTTTTTTCAAATTTCGGGCCCCAAAATTAAGGTGCATCTTATACATGGAAGTGTCTTATACATGGAGAAATATGGTACCCCTAGTCGTTTACAGAACGTGAAAGAATTCACAAGACTCAGGAAAGTAGGAAAGCAAGAAAGGGTTTATGAAAGTCGGGCAGTGAGGACCTATGGCAGTGTCTAGAGAAGGCAGCTGCCGCAATGAGAATGGTTCTGTTCCCACCTATGATGGATGTAAGGTGCTCGTCAGCTTGTAGGTACAGTGCTAGCCATGGGATTCAGAGCCAAGGGGTTCATTTTTAAGCTCGCTCCTGCTAACTCACAAGCTTGCTCCTGTTAACTTTTTACCTATCTCAGCATGTATTTCACCAGCCTTTTTTTTTTTTTTAATTTCATTAGGGAACAGCCATGGTCATTGGTGTTACACATTGCTTTAATGCTACAATGGCATAGTTGGCTCTTTTAAGGAGGGCACAGATCACAGTGGCCCATGCAGGGATCAAACTGGCAACCTTAGTGTTATCAGCATCATGCTCTAACCAGCTGAGCTAACCGGTCACCTCCCCCCCACACACACACACACACAAGCCCTTTTTGATAAACACTTGAGTTTTTTCCAATCTACTTTTTCTAGCAATGCCACCAGAAATGCCTTTGTATACCATTTCCCATGAGTACAGGCTTCCTACCTGCAAGAAAAATTCCCAAAAGCAGGACTGCTTAGTGCAGCAGTTCTCAACCTGTGCGTCGCGTCCCCTTTGGGGGTTGAACGACCCTTTCACAGGGGTCGCCTAAGACCATCGGAAAACAAAAAGACATTTACATTACGATTCATAACAGTAGCAAAATTACAGTTATAGAGTAGCAACGAAAATTATTTTATGGTTGGGGGTCACCACAACATGAGGAACTGTATTAAGGGGTCGCAGCATTAGGAAGGTTGAGAATCGCGGGCTTAGTGGGAAACAGAACTCCACTCAAAAGTGTTTAACTGAACAAACTAATGAAGGGACTGGTGTCAGTGATGTGAGAGGGGTTGGAAAACCAGCAAAAGTATGTTGAGTATATTAGTTTCCCATGGCTGCTTTAACAAATTGCCACAAACAGTAGCTTCAACACAAACCTTCTAGTTCCGCAGGTCGGAAGTCTCACCGGGCTAAAATGACGACATTGGCCAGGCTGTGATCCTTCTGGGGGCTGTTCTGGGTAGGATCGCTTTCTTGCCTTTTCTAGCTTCTAGAGGAGGCCTGCATTCCTTGGCTCAGGGCCTCTTCTTCTCTCTTCAAAGGTGGCAAAAATGAGTCAAATCTTTGAATCACATCACTCTGACCTCTTTTTCTGCCTCCCCCTTTCACTTCTAAGCACCCCTCAGGCTCATCTCCCTATTTTAAGGTCAGCTGATTGGCATCCTTAATTCTATCTGCAACCTTAATTCTCCCTTGCTATGCAGCATAACATATTCACGGGATTTGCAGGGAAGGACTGGAGCTGTTATTCTGTCAACCACAGTGAGGCACCCCAGAACTAGCAGCAGCGAAGATGGAGAACTGTTAACAAGTCCAGAGCTAAGGGGCATGGGGGAGGGAACAGCGTTAGTAGAGCTCACTAAGATCTAGAGCCATGAAGGATGCACTCCCTGCAGGATATGTGGCCGCAGACACAACCACTACCTGAACCGTGGCTGGGCTAGGAGGGAGTGGGGGCACAGATACCCCTTGTTTGTTTGTCTCCCACCTCTGCTCTCCTTCCAGACTTCCATTAGCACAACCCATCAGATGTCAGGACAAGGAAGCTGGTGGTACAACTTACTTTTTTTTGTGGCCACAGGAGGGAGCCCTCAATCCATAGCTACTCATAGGAAAACAAATATTTGGAGCTCCTGCTGGGTGCCTGGAATGGTGCTGGGTGCTGCGTACAGCCTAGTACAAGTTAGGCTCCACACCCAATATCCTTACCTGCTCAACTTCTTTTGTCCCTACCACTTACCACCTTCCAACACACCATTAAGTCCACTTGTTAGTATTTATCAGGTTTATATCAGCTCCTCCAGGGCAAGGATTCCTGTGTTTTGTTCATGGCTAGAACACAGCACACAGTAGGCATTCCATAAATCTGTGTTTTTAAATTGTGGTAAAATGCACATACCATACAACTGACCATTTTAATCCTTTTTTAGGTATACAATCCAGTGAGTGGCATTAAGTACAAGAAATTCTGTACCCATTAAACACTAATTCTCCATTTATAAAATATCTTTCTGTGTCTGGCTTATTTCACTTAGTATAATGTTTTTAAGTTTCATCCGTGGTGTAGCTTGTGTCAGAATTTCATTCCTTTTAAAGCAGAGTAGTATTCCACAGTATGGATACACCACATTTTGTTTATCCATTCATCAATCGATGGACATGAGTTGCTCCACCTTTTGGCTGTTGTGAATTGTGCTGCTATGAACATGGGTGTGCAAGTATCTCTTTATGAGTCCTTGCTTTCTTTTGTGTACATACCCAGAAGTGCAGTTGCTGGATCATATGGTAATTCTACCTTTAACATTTTGAGGAACCACTAAACCATAAGCATGTTTTGAATTCAGTAAGTAACCCAGTGTCAGGGGTCCAGAGACAGAGTGGGGGCTAAGCGTCCTCAAATCCCTTTTGTGCCTTTTCAATTTGGAACCCTGTGAATGAGTTACTTATTTAAAAATAAATATCACGCTGGTTAAGAGCTGGCTTGGGACGCCAGCTCTGAGTAGCAGGGCCCTGGTTTGGATCCCACATGAGGACCAGTGACACTGCACCCTCTACAGCTAAGATGGTGAACAACAGCTCAACCTGGAGCTGGGCTGCCGTGAGTTGCTGGCGATGGCGTAGATTGCAGTGAAGCTGCAGTGGGCTGCCATAAGCTACCATGTGTGGCTGGCAGCCAGCGTGAACTGCCAAGAGCCACCGTGAGCGGCCGTCCAGAGGCTGGCGACCGATCTGCCTCACCTGGGAATAGCGCAATGATGATACCAACATGGGCCAGTGAAACAACACCCTCCACAACTAGACTGAAGAACAAAAGGACAGCAACTTGTCTGTTCCCCTTCCCCTGATTCCCCAGCGCTGTTCCCCTCCCCCAATTCCCCAATAAAAATCTTAAATAAATAAATATCAAGCTTTCTTGCAATGGGTTTGCTGCCAGAACATAGGTGTCATGAAAACCACCGCCAAATCTAAGCCCAAATGGTAAGAGACTCATATCAACATTGTCATCATTGGACACATAGTTTCTGGCAAGTCTACCTCTGCTGGTCATTTGATCTACAAGTGTGATGGGACCAATGAAAGAACAATCAAAAAATTTGAGAAGGAGGCTGCCGAGATTGGAAAGGTCTCCTTCAAGTAATGCCTGGGTTTTGGATACACTGAAAGCTGAACGTAAGTGTGATACCACCATTGATATCTCCCTGTGGAAATTAGAGACCAGCAAATATTATGTGACCATCATTGATGCCCCAGAGCACAGTGTCCAATTCCATGCCATTAAGCACATTTACACTGCTGTGCACCCATTCCCACCATCCATCTCCAGAACTTCCTCATCTTCCCAAACTGACACTCTGTCCCCATTAAACACTCACTCCCCTCCCCTCCCCCAGGCCCTTGCAACCACCATTCTACTTTCTGTGTCTATGAATTTGACTCCTCTAGGGACCTCTTATCAGTGGAAATCACACAATATTTGCCCTTTTTTTTTTTTTGGCTTTCTGCACTTAACATAACGTTTTCGAGGTTTATCCACGCTGCAGCATATATCAGAACTTCGTTCCTTGTTATGGCTGAATAATATTCCATTGTATATATACACCACATTTTGTTTGTTCATCTGTGGATGGACACTTGGGTTGTTTCCACCTTTTGTGTAGGTGATGTTTTTATTTATTTGTATGCTTTTTTGAACGCTTGAAATGTTTCATAATAAAACAATTCTGCAAAATAGATCTGTATATAATAGAAAGGAAAGATTGTCAAGAAATGTCATTAAATGGAAAAGATAATACCACTCAGTCCCACCAGGCTCTGTTCTAAGCTCTTTATATGTATAAACGCATTTGATGCTTCTGACACACCTCTGAGTTTGGGACTCTGATTAGCCCCATTTTGCAGAGGAGTAAACTGTGGTGCAGTAAGATTAAGGGACTGCCTGGGGTCATAGAGTGGCTGAGCTGGGATTTGAACCCAGACCCTCTGGCTTCGGCCTTCGTGTACTCTTCATGTAATTCCTCTGTTTCCTCCTGAGACCAGTACAGAATGTCCTGGCTGCTTGTAGCCACTTTCTAAAGGCCTTGTGTTCACAGACGTGCCCACATTTCCACCGGGCTTGGAATTTCCTTGGAAGGATTCCCAACCAACCTCATGGCTGTTTTGGGAAGGGGCTGACCGTTCCCTGAACCCTCCAAGTCAAACGGACACAAAGGGATTATGCTTTTATTTCACCAACTCCAGGCTTTTGTCTGGTCTGCTGGGAGCGCTGGGGAGGCCCCTGCAGGCCTCTGGAGTCTGGGGAATCCCCTGATTCTAGCTTCCTCCTGAAAACCCACTGGGGAAGGATGCCTAGTTTGCCCAGACTGTCCCAATTTTAACCTTGAAAGTCCCATCTGGGAAACCCCTGCAGTCCTGGGCAAACCCCAACAGTTGGTGGTGTGACCTGGAGCCTTCCTGCTGGGCCTGGACCCCCTTCTGTGATGTAAGGGGCAGCACACAAGCCTTCCCAGCAGCCTCCTATGGACTGTATTTTCTTCATCTGTCAAGTGGGGGTGCTGGTCCCACTTTAAGAGAACAAGATAATTCTAAGCGCCCAGCCCTGGGCCCAACATCCAGGCTGGGACAATATGAGCAATTATAACTAATTATTACTGGGATTGTTGCCATCCTTATTATTATTAGTAGTAGTCACCTCATCTGACATTTCCTGTGGTGCCTCCAGAGGTTGTAGACAATGGATCCCGGGCCCAGGCGTCCTCTCTGGTGTAGCCTCCAGGCCCCAGCAGAGGTTGCTCCACCTTTCCGGGGCTAGCTGTTGAATGTGGTATTGCCTTCCTGCCGCCACACTTCCAGTGGCAGAGAGGAAGCTGAGGCTAGAGGGCCATGGCTAGTCTTTCTGCAATGGACAGGACAGCAACTTGGGCCCAGATAGCTCCCCACGGCCATTCACTCCACCAGCTTCATGGCACCTATTGTGTGCCAGGCACGATTCCAGGATCTGAAGTTACAAGTGGAGAACCAGACAGGCCCCTCCCTTGTGGAGCTAACATTCTAGAATGAAAGTCAGGCATTAAAATCAGTTCTCAAAGAAACTTCCAGTGAAATGTCAGGTAGTCATAAAGGCCACGAAGAAACAAGATGAAGGAACAAAGAGTTGGGTTTGCTGATTCAGAATGTGGAGCTTTTGGAGAGTGATGAGAGTTTATTTCTTAGCCTGAGTAGTTGTTTGCTTTATTATTGTAGTTCTTTAACACTGGGCCCATAGGTGAACCCATGAAAGATTTTTTTGTTTTGTTTTGTTTTTAATGCGTGATAAAGGAAAACTGTTTCCTGACTCAGAACACTTCTAACACCCAATGTGTGGGTTTTCCACACCAAGCAATTCTCCAGTTTTCTATGGACACCAACTGGGGTGTCCTACAGTTCAATTCAGTTCTGACACTAACTACCCAGAGTTAGTGCAGACTGCCCAGGCTAAGGACTCAATCCCACGGGACTGCCCCCCACTTCAGCCTCCAATCATTCATGAGTCAGAAAAAGAGTTAAGAAGAATGAGTCTGGGAGCTAACAGGAATAGGTTTAAAGATTAACCACTTTAATCTCGAGCCTCCTGGCTAGCACTACACTTCCAGGTTGACAAATACCAGAACAATTTTTGGAGGAAGTCAACTGCAACAACAGTTCTCACAAGGGGACAGCCACAATGGTAAGTGGCTGCAAAATGACTAGTCCCCTACATCCTGCATAGAAAAATATAAAACCCCAGCTAACCAGCAACCTGCTGTAGCTGTCTACCCCAGACTGCCCCGGTATCCCTCTGCTGGTGTTTCTTCCCTTACTACCAGCGGAAGCCATCTTCTTTAGACGTTGCCATGGGCATTGTCTGTGCCCCACCTTCAATAAAACTTGCCTTGCTCTCCTAGTTTTCTGAGTTTTGTGAATGCTTTCACATTCTGTGAATGGCCAGGGGTAATTCTACACCAATACAATCATTAAGTCCCAGGTTGTCGCCTTTACTTCTGACTGACTGCTATTAATTGGGGGTTCCCACGACCTCCTTCTCAGGTTCAATAACTTGCTATAACAGCTCATGGAACTCAGGGAAACATTACAGAGTTTTCCCAGCTTATTATAAAAAATACAAATGAACAGCCAGATGAAGAGATACACAGAGCAGGGGCTGGAAGGGTCTTGGGCACAGGAGCTTCTGTCCCCATGGAGTTGGGGGGCATCGTCCTCCCAGCACATGGATGTATTCACCAATGCAAAAGCTCCCTAAATCCTGCTATTTGGGGTTTTATGGAGACTCCATTACGTAGGCACAATTGATTGAATTGATTGGTGATTAAACTCAATCTCCAGCCCCTCTCCCCTCCCTGTATATGGGGAGCTGGGGGTTAAGCTGAAAGTTCCAACCTTCTAATCACATGGTTTGTTCCTCTGGAAGTTACAAGGGCTCTAGAAGCTCTGCACCAGGAATCGGGAATAAAGACCAAATATGTACATCTTATTATATCACAATATCACACATGGAAAGGCCGATTTTCCTTCAGAGAAAGGTATTTATGGTTTCAAATTCCCTGTGTCAGCCCTTTATTTCCATTCTAAACCCCAGGGACCCACTCCTCCCCACTCAGTGCCCTGACCTCAGCATAAGAGCCCATTGGGATCGTGTATTTAAATGGCTTCACCATTCTGTAACCCATATACAATCAGGCATTAGGTCTGATCACCTGCTCCTGTAAAAGATAAGCAATTGTGTAATGGCGATCATGAAACAAAAAACCATATGTTCTCTCACACACAAGAATGTTCCTTGTAGCAACAAAATTGGCAAGCACACAAAATGCCATTACCAAGAAAATGGACAATTAAATTAATTAAGTTTTGAACTATCGATTTTTACAGTTGGAATGTGATATGGCAGAGAAAGGGAGTGTTCTAGAGCCACTTGAGTCAACATGGATGAATCTTAAGAATGTGTCACTAGGCCGGCCGAGGGGCGCATTGGTTAAGAGCTGGCTTGGGACGCCAGCTCTGAGCATCAGGGCCCTGGTTCGGATCCCCCATGGGGGCCAGTGACACTGCCCTCTACAGCTAAGGTGGTGAACAACAGCTCCACCTGGAGCTGGGCTGCCACGAGTTACTGGCGACGGTGTAGGCTGCAGCCCCTGCTGCAGTGGGCTGCCATAAGCTACCGTGAGTGGCCGGCAGCCGGCGTGAGCTGCCAAGAGCCTCTGCGAGCAGCCGTCCAGAAGCCGGCAACCGATCTGCCTCACCCAGGAAGAACGCAATGATAATACCAACTTGGGCCAGTGAAGCGACGTCCTCCACAACTAGACTGAAGAACAAAAGGACAGCAACTTTGTTCCCCTCCCCCAAATTCCCCAATAAAATCTTTTTTTTTTTTTTCCAGCTGTCCCATCTTGCCACCTTTTGGCAGCTCAGCGGCTGCTCAGCTCGGGTGGGACTCAAACCGCTGTTGCTCAGAGCTTGCACTCTTGAGCAAGCTCTTAACCAACTGAGCCACTCGGCTGACCCCCCAATAAAATCTTTAAAAAAACAAAAGAATGTGTCACTGAGTAAATAGAATCAAGTGGCAGAAGGACACGTACAGTATGGTATGTTTTTATAAAGTCGAATAGCGTGCACAAAACAGCAATTTAGTATTGGAAAATCTAAGTAAAGTGAGGGGAAGAGTCATTTAAAAATCTGAGGGAGTGTATTCCAGGCAGAGGACGCAGTCAGTGCAAAGACTCTGAGGACAGAATGTGCCTGGTATATTGGAGGAACAGCAAGGAGATCTGTATGGCTGAAGCAAAGGGAGTGAGAAGGAGAGTGGGAAGAGGTGAGGGCAGGGAGGGGACAGGGCAGGTCATGCAGGGCCACAGAAAGGAGCTGGGATTTTTATCTGAGTGAGGTGGGAGCCAAGGAAGATTCTGAGCAGAGGAGGAACATGGCCTGACTCAGGTGCTCATGGTGCCCTCTGGGCAAACCAAGGACAGACTGTGGGGGGCAAGGGCAGGAGCCCCGAAACAACAGAAGCAACTGCAGTGGTCCAGGCATGTGATGATGGGGGCTGAACAGGGAGGTGTGAGAAGCAGGCCAATTTTGCTGATGAATCAGAGGTGGGTGTGAGAAAAATGGGGGAGTCAAGTAGAACCCTAAGATTTCTCTCCCTGAGCTAAGGAATATTTCCATTTTTCTCTTGAGTTCTTCCATAGGTGGGCTGAACAGGTACAATAAAATACAATTGTTGGTTTGTAAACTGGCTCCTGGTACACAGAGGACAAGGAAAGACTGAAGAAAGAGGCAGATCACTCCAGATTGGCAGGTGGCAGTTTTCATAAGCTAGAGAATTTACATACGAGGTTTGTCTTAGGTGGCTGCAAGACAAGTAGATCTTTGCACCTGCCCACCAGAATCTTAAAAGTTTATATAGAGGCCTTACCTGATTTCAGTCACATATAGTGTCCAGAGGGTCTCAACAACACCTTACTCTCTCAAGGCCGTGTCCTTGGAACTGCCCCCACTGTGGGAATGGTAGGCAGAGCATACATTCCAAGGACAGGGGAGGGGTGAGGAGCCTGTGATTGTCTGGGTCCAGCTCGAGGGCCAACCGGGTGTTACGACCTCTTGATGACCTCCTCCAGCAAAAACACATTCTTTTTATTCCTCTCCTTTATTATAAAATATATAGACACTCTGGAGATGTCTCCATATTAGTACAAAGGCCCTCATTTATTCCCCAGCTGCATATTCTTCCCTTGACAGGATGTCACTGTTAATTCCCCAGCCCCAGGTTCCCAGCACTCACTACCCTCCAGGAGCCAGGCTGAGTCTCTCTCTACAACTTCACACTGAATCTCCGTAGCTGCCTTGTGAGGAAGAGTATGTCTTTCCCTATATTTTCTCAGTGAGGAGCAGCCACGTGCCCTTGGCTACAGCAGTTACGGCTCCAACTCAAGAAATAAACCTGGTTCTGCCTTTTTGTGCTGTGACCTAGGAAAGTTATTCAACCTCTGTGAAAGAAAAGATTATTCTGATGCTTGTTAAAATGGTAAGAAAAACTTAATTCGTGTCTATTGCAATAGGGGGATTGAAATAGGGTTGAAATATCGGGGTCAATTCTGAGTACAGCAAAGACAGCTGGGGAGCCAAAGAGCAGAGTGGGGGTGGGGGTGGTCTATGGTTGGAAAATGGCTAAAGAGTGAGACATTAAGGATAGGGGGACTCTTGTTAAACTGACTTAACAGAATTTTTCCTAAAGAGAGGCCAAGGACTTATGCATCAAAGGTTGGGGATGAGGAACTTGATCAGATATCAAGGGTGGTGGGATGACTTAGGAGTCTTTGCTCAGACTGGGCTGGGTAAAGGCAGAACCTGGGGCAAGGCGGAAGGCTAGAGGAGAAGAGGCCTCAGAGGATTAAAGTTTGGTTAAGGAGAGAGTCTTTGGCACCTCTCTGTGCCTAAGTTTCTTTTTCTGAAAAATGGGTATAAGAGCTCCTACTCAGAGGACTGCTGCCAGTATCAAATGAGATAATGCGTGTAAAACGTTAAGCGCATAGCCTTCTTGGTAAATGGCAGAGACTTGCTGTGTGGAGATTAAAACTCAGATCAGGTGGGACGTCCAAGTTGCTACTTTGACAGCAAGGTGGCCTCGGAGGACAGGAATGCAAGAGATCTGGAAAGGGATGTGAGCAGGTGGGATAGAAATGCCTTCCGTAGAGAGGAAGGGGGCGTCTCAGCCAGCAGATGGGGCTGGCCAGGCAGTGACATGTCAGGATGGAATGGGGAGGCATACGGCAGACGGCTGGAGTACTGAATGGCGACCGGCTGCAGCCTTGATCCCCGAGACGGGGATCTGGGGCTTGCACCAGAGTCAGGTCCGGAAGCCTGACTTGGGCCTACCGCCCAGGGGGCAACTGAGATCGCGCCGTAGCTGGAAGACCACATTCTCCCGCCAGCCTGAGGGCCACCCACTTCCGCGTCTCCGCCCACCCCGCGTCAGCCAGTCGCGTACGCTCTGGCGCATTCCGGAGCCAACCCAGCCAATCGTGGTTGAACGGGAAAAAAAGCGATCCAGGAACCAATATGAGCGCCTCCGTTACAGCAAAAGGACCAATAGTTACGTGCAACTGTAGTGAGCGGCCAATGAGTGTGACCGTTTCAAGCGGCCAATGGGAGGTGCTGTCTCGGCGGCGATCAGACGGAGGCTGCGGTGGGCGGCGGGGCTGGGTCCCGGGTTCGAGTTACTGTCCCCAGGATGGGGTGAGTGTGGAGAAGGGCCTGGGAAGTGTGCCCCCCAGAGGTCATCAGGAAGGATGCGGCCGGCGGGAGGCGCGGGACTGGCAGCGCTTGGCCGGAGATGAATAAAAGCACCCGCTGCCTCGGGACTGGCCGATGCCTGGTGGGTGCACGTCACGGCGCCTGCCCGTCAGCGGGGTTTGGAGGTTTGGGTGTGTGGGGGTGCAGGCTTCCTGGTGCAGACCACATCCTGACCCTATCTCAAAGCTGGGTCTGGGCCTAATGGGGACGAGGAAGGAGGAGATGGGCACCCAAAAGCCCCATCCCCACGTATTTTATCAAACGTTAATAGATAATAATAGCGAACATTTATCGAGGGCCTGCTGCGTGCCAGGGCCTGTGCTGAGCCTTTTCCCTGCCTCATCTCATTGAATCCTTCCCACAATCCTCTGAGAGAGTGACCTTTATCTGCCCATTTTCCAGATGAGGAAACAGGCTTAGAGAAAGGAGCTGATTCCTGACAAATTTGACATGATGCTATTACAACATTCTCCTCTTCCCATCACTGTTTGTCTTAAATCAGTAACATTGGTGGAATCAGTGGAATCACTGACAGCGCCTCCCTGGAGATACCGGAGACCTCAGGAGGCCTGGGCCCTGAGCCTGGCTTTTGAAAAGTCCTGGAGCTGGGCTGGAGGTAGAGAACTGAACACAACCCTTCCTTACTCTGGGGGGTAAGAAGGACCTGGGGTTGCCTATGGGGGTGGGGATGGGAAGTAGGAATCTTGGACTGAAACGAAAAAAACGATCACGAGAATGAAACCAATAATAATGATTTTACTCTTGTTTTTGTCATATTTGTTATTTTTTAGGCCTGTATCAAGGTTTGTGCTGAACATATGAGGAACATGTGGAATTGTGTTGAAACATCACAGCCATCTTTTGATGGCAGCGCTCTCAGAATCTCTCTTCTCTCAATGGGGAAACTGAGACCCAGCGTAGCTCAGTGACTTGCCGGAGTTGACACAGGGAGTGCCCAAATTTACCCGCCCAGGTCTGTTTGACCACACCTGTCTGCGTGGTTATTTTGGGACTGTGGGTTCAGAGCAGATTTTTTTTTTAATTAAAGCTTTTTTGTTTTTTCAGGAAGGACATTTTTTTTTTAACTTTATTGGGGAGCAGTGTGATTTTCCCAGGACCCATCAGCTCCAAGTTGTTGTCCTTCAATCTTAGTTGTGGAGAGCGCAGCTCAGCTCCAAGTCCAGTCACCGTTTTCAATCTAGTTGCCAGGG
>NW_017731648.1:464378-479980 GCF_001890085.2 Hipposideros armiger | reverse complement strand
GCAATGTTGTTGTTATGAGCACGCGCTCTAACCAGCTGAGCCATCCAGCTGCCCATAGGCAGCTCAGCTCAAGTCGTTGTCTTCAATCTAGTTGCAGAGGGTGCAGCTCACTGGCCCATGTGGGAATGGAACCTACAACCCTGTTGCTCAGAGCTCACACTCTAACCAACTGAACCACCTGGCCGCCCCAGAGCAGATTTTTATACTGATGCAAATTTGTCCAATAAAGGGTTGGGTGTTGTTATTGTTCATGACAAGTGTCTGATATGTGGGGATGCATACCCCAATTCCATCAAACATATGTGGAAACTGAGGCTCAGGGAGGAGAATTGTGTACCTGATTTCGCAGAGCAAGGGGAGTCCCGAATCTTCCCCTTGGGTCTCAGTCTGCATGGGCAGCAGATTGAGGTAGTAACAGGAGCCTCCAGGCTAAGACCTGGGGACTGATGGGCTGTCCCTTCACAGCCAAGCCAGCTGTCAAGAGCATGCCTCTATGCCACTGGAGGGCCACTGCCAGGTGCAGCAAGCCTGATGGCGATGGAGCTCAGCTCATGGCCACCAGAGGAGTCCTGAAGGTGCTACTGCACTGGGCTGGCCCTGACGGCGGAGAGCCCTGGGTCACCTTCAGCGAGGCCACACTGACTGCGGAGGAGGTCTGCATTCATATCGCACAGAAAGTCGGTGAGTCCCATGGAGGGGGTGGAGGTTCCAGTAGCAGCTGGGTTCCATCCATCTGCCTGTTCATTCAAAAACCTTGAGTGAGCGCCTAGTATATGCCAGCCCCCAAATCACTGCCTTTGTCGCACTGATATTCTGATAGGGAAATCAGCAAGAAATGTAGTAAATAAAACTGAGTAGGAGGGCAGAGATAGATGATGGTGAAAAATTTTAAATGTAAGGCGATAAGGGAGGGAGCCCCAGGGATATCTAGGGAAGATGGGTACCAGGCAGCAGGAGCTGCAAGTGTAAAAGCCCTGAGGTGGGAACTTGCCGGCAACCCCTGAGCTGAGTGAGGGAAGACAGGAGTAGGTGAGGGCAAGGAGGTGATGGCGCAGGTTGTGCAGGGCCTTTGGGCCTCAGGGAGGACTTTGGGTTTTACTCCAAGTGAGGAGGGACTGTGAACAAAGGAGGGACGTGACTGGACTCAGGTATTCACAGGTGCTCTCTGGCTGCTGTAGGGGGAACAGCCTGTGGTGGATGAGGGTGGGAGTAGGGAGACCAGGGCAGAGTTGATCTCCAGGTGGGAGATGATGATGGGGGAGAGGTCAGCCAGGGCCAGATCTTACAGTGCCTTAAATGCCAGAGGGAGGAGTTGAGAGTTTAGACTATTTCTTGAGAGCAGTTAGAAAATGGAATGGCTGGGAGAGCCTGCTATAGATGTGCTCAAAAGTGTAATTTCTTCTGCCATAGGAGAAGTTCTCTCCAAGAGGACTTTGCTTACATGGCCCTTCCTCCAGGAAGTCCTTTCAAACTCCCTCCCCAACAACTGGGTGGGTGCCTTCTGGTGGATTTCTACAACACTATGTACTTTTCAATCGATAGCTGATTCTTTTTTTTTAATTGGGGAATTGGGGGAGGGGAACAGACAAGTTGCTGTCGTTTTGTTCTTCAGTCTAGTTGTGGAGGACGTTGCTTCACTGGCCCAAGTTGGCATCATCATTGCGCTCTTCCTGGGTGAGGCAGATCAGTCACTGTCTTCTGGATGGCCGCTCACAGCAGCTGCTGGCCGCTCACGCTGGCTGCTGGCTACACACAGTAGCCCATGGCAACCCACTGCAGCAGGGGCTGCAGCCTACGCCGTCGCCGGCGACTCACGGCAGCCCAGATAGCTGATTCTTAAAAGCTATCTGATAGATGTGCTGGGTGAAGTGAAACATGTCTGGCAGAGGGAACAGCATGTGCATGGGGCCCAGAGAGCCTGATCTATTTGAGGAAGCAAAAAACTGTAAGAGTGACTAGTGTGTCAGTTTCAATGATTTTGAAGGGGAAGTAGGAATTGAAACCAGGGTCCAGGTCATGCTATTCTGTGATGAGGGGTTGGGCTTTCTCAGGGAACAATGGGGAGCCATGGAAGGTTTAAGCCAGTAAATGAAACAGTCAGATTGGCTCTTTAGGAAGTTGTCCCACAGGGAGGCATTCTCCTTCTGCAGGAGGCAGCACACTAGGATGCAACAACTTTGGAGAGCAATTTGGCATCATCTAACATGGTTGAAATGTACATCCTCGGAGGCCACACAGTTCCACTCGTAGATATTCACCATACAGACACTCAGCTCATGTGTTCCAGGAGACACATGAGAATGTTCAGAGCTGCCTCATTTATCTTAGCGAAAAATGGAAGACGATCTCAAAGTCCATCTGCGGGAGGATGCACAAATAAATAGCAGTGTGGTTGAACACTGGAATACTATACTGCCCCGAAAAGGAAATGTAACCAATATTACATGTATCATCATGTGAGAAGCTTTAAAACTTATTATGACATGAAAAAGCAAATTGCAGAAGGACACTTATGGGAGAATACCACATTTCGAGTTTATAACATTCAAGACTCGATCATAGAGCATATGAAAATGGTAAACTCTCATTTAGGAGTATAGTTACCTCTTTGTGGGAAGGGAAAGGAGGTGGATGTAGGCAGGGGCTTCAACTGTACTTGCCAAGTTTTATTTCTTTATCTGGTAGTTGGTACTTAGGTGATTATAAGTCATTCTGAAAGAACTATTTTAGCTAAAAATTTTAAGTGATGTGTATTAAAAAAGATGCCTTTGGTGGCCAGTGTGGGGAATGACAGCAAGTCTGGAGGTTGGACTAGGCCTGGGCTTTGGATTTGAAGGAAATGAGTAGATCCCAGAGAGATAGTGGATACAGGAAGAGCAGGGCTTGTACAGATCTGATGTGGAGGGAATGCGAGGAGTTGAGGACAAGGACCAAGTCCTAGCTTAAAGAACTGGGCAGAGGAGGGGCAGGTGTGGGGGACCTTGGATGAGATCTGTTTGGAACAAGGCATGCCTAAGGGGGCTTGTGACCTCCAGGGGCAGATAGCCAGGAGGTAGCAGACTATTTCTTAGGGGCTGGAGCTCAAAGAGAGATCAGAGTAGGGTTGTGTTAGTCAGTTGAGGATAGGTTTTGCTATAGTAAAAAGCAACCCCCCCAAATTTCCTTGGGTTAAGACGATGAAGGTTTATGTAAAACCTAATGCAGGTCAGATGGTTCGCTTCTATCTTGACACAAGGGGTGTCCAACATCCCTGGGGCAGGGAAGATGGCAGGAGGGTTTATTTCTAGGCCTGGAAGTATGCAATCTCTTCTGCTCACATCCCATTAGCCAGAAACCAGTCCAGTGGCCCCATCCAAGCAGCGAGGGAGCCTGGGAAATATAGTCTTCTGTGAGGCCACAGCATGGTCAACATATTGCATTTTCCTCTGTTAGAAGGGGAGAAGGCACAGGGAAAGGTAGTGAAGGGAGACAGCAGGTCTGGGGGCCCACAGAGTAAATGGCAGCAGACGCTGACTCCTAACCTTGTTTCTCCCTGTTCCAGGCATCACTCCATCCTGCCTCAATCTCTTTGCCCTCTTCGATGCCCAGGCCCAGGTCTGGCTGTCCCCAAACCACATCTTGGAGGTCTCCAGAGACGCAAGCCTGACGCTGCATTTCCGCATGAGGTGGGCAAAGACCTGTGGGAAGCTTGTCCCCTTTTGTTCTGTCCCCTCCTTCCCCTGTACCCCATCTTAACTGGAGCTGGTATGAATCCATGCTCGGCCCCAGCTGTGCCCCCTCCCTTCCTGCAGGTTTTATTTCCGGAACTGGCACGGCACGAATCCTCAGGAGCCAGCTGTGTACCGCTGTGGGCCCCCAGGGGCCAAGGCTTCATCGGATCAGGCAGAGCAAGGGGTGCAACTCCTGGACCCAGCCTCCTTTGAGTACCTCTTTGAGCAGGTGTGAGCAGAGCTGAGGTGGTGGGATTATTTTGGGGGGAACTGATGGGCAGTTGAGGAGGCCCCACTTCCCTTCCCAGTTCCAGCTAGTAGGTTTCAACTCATGGCATCTGGGATCCTTTTTCTGCCTGAACCAAAGGGTTTTAAGACTCTTAGGGTTGCACATGAAAGAGTGCTGTGATCAATCAGTGATGTCTTCCACAAGCATAGGGTTGGGTAGAAAGGCATGAATGCTGTGTTTTTTTACCTTTCCCTCCCTCCCCAAAGTGGCCAGAAGCTGGGGAGTGAAGAGGTTCTCATGCCTCCCTTTCCGTCCGATTTAACCACCCCCAGGGCAAGCATGAGTTTGTGAATGATGTAGCATCGCTGTGGGAGCTGTCAAGTGAGGAGGAGATCCACCACTTTAAGAATGAGAGCCTGGGCATGGCCTTTCTGCACCTCTGCCACCTCTCTCTCCGCCTCAGTGTTCCCCTGGAGAAGGTGACCAAGAAGATCAGGTATCTGGAAATGGGACAGAGACACTGTGTAGGTGGATGGGAATACCTGGGCATCAGGGGACCAAGGCAGACCTTGCATGCTGCCATGCCTTCATTCATTCAACAGACATTTATTGAGCACCTACTACTGTATGCTGGCACTAGTTCTGGGTGTTGAGGACACAATAGTGAACAAGTTGGATAAAAATCCCTGCCCTCCAGGAGCTCATGTCTGGTAAAGGAGACAGGCAATAAAGAAAATACAAAAGTAAAATGTGTAGTATTTTAGATGGTGATAAGTGCAACGGAGAAAAATTAGGCAGGAAAAGAGAAGAAGCAGAGTGTCAGGGAGCGGGGGATATATAATTTAAAAGTGAGTAGTCAGAGAATTCCTCACTGAGTAGGTAACATTCACATTCAAAGATCTGAAGGAAGTAAAAGAGGGAGCCATGTGGGTATCTGGGAGAAGATAATTCTATACAGAGGGAACAACCAGTGCAAAGGCCCTGAGGCTGGACTGTGCTTGATATGTTGGAGGAAGTGTGGCTAAAGCGGGATGAACTTGGAGAGCTCCCTATAATTCAAGTGAAGTAAGGAGCTAGCTATGCTCACCTCCATTGCCAACTGCTGGGGCAATCAGGGCATACTCCCTGGAGGAGGCAGCAAGAGAGCTGGGTCATCAGGACCAGCAGTTCTTCTTTTTTTTTTTAAGATTTTATTGGGGAATTGAGGGAGGGGAACAGACAAGTTGCTTTCCTTTTGTTCTTCAGTCTAGTTGTGGAGGACGTTGCTTCACTGGCCCATGTTGGTGTTATCATTGCGCTCTTCCTGGGTGAGGCAGATCAGTCGCCGGCCTCTGAACGGCCGCTCATGGCAGCTCTTGGCAGCTCACACCGGCTGCCGGCCGCTCACGCTGGCTGCTGGCCACACACAGTAGCTTATGTCAGCCCACTACAGCAGGGGCTGCAGCCTATGCCATCGCCGGAGACTCCTGGCAGCCCAGCTCCAGGTTGAGCTGTTGTTCACCATCTTAGCTGTAGAGGGCAGTGTCACTGGACCTCATGTGGGATCCAAACCGGGGTCCTGCTGCTCAGAGATGGCGTCCCAAGCCAGCTCTTAACCAACGCGCCACTCGGCCAGCCCCAGCCGTTCTTAAAGCATGTATTTTTCCATCATGTTATCATGCTGGAGGACTGGGGCTGTGACAGTGAACTGGGAAACCCAGAAGAGGCAACTGATCTAGCCTGGAGATCAGAGGACACTTCCTGGGGGAGGTGACATTTCTGCTGAGACCTGAAAGTAGAGTTGGCTTTATCCAGATGTGGACTGCATTGGCAAAGCATTCTAGGCCGAGGGAATAGTGTATACAAAGGCCCAGAGGCAGAAGGTGGCAAAAACCTGTTTCTAGAGGAACTGAATTTTTAATATGATTGCCCATGTGCAGGAGTCAGCAAGGCACTAGTCAGGGGGCCTTTTTCCCCATTAGGGAGCCCTGGAGGGCTTGGAAGTGGGGGCAGGAGGCAGCTAGAACCTCAAGCTTTAGGAACCCTCTGATCAAAGGGTGAGACAGAAGGCTTGGGACATGCAGACTGAGGCTGCGAAACCTATAATATAGCAGGGTTATACTAGTGGTCGGGTGCGATAGGCAATAGGGACAGAGGCTAATGGGGCAGGGCTTTGTGAGGAAGAGAGGAGCCCCCCAGAGTTGTGCCTTTTATTGATAATGTTAAAAACAATAACGACTTCAATAATAGGAACAGCTGACATTGACATGGTCCTTATTATGTGCCAATCAATAGTCTTAATTCTGTCATCAGCCCTACAGGTGGGCACTGTTGGAACTCATTTTACAGATGAGCAGACAGCCCTTTAGAGCTTAAGGAAGTTGCCCAAGAGCTGGGATTTCAGCCCCATAGACTCCTCCTGAGTTCTGTGCCCCGGTCCCAACACCACCCAGTCTCCCTGTGCTGGCCCTTTATTCTGTGGTCTTTCTACCTCATGATAGCCTGCGTGTTTTCTAGATGAGGCAGCCGAGGTTCAGAAAGGTTAATCCACTTGCCCCATGTTACCCAGCCAGGCCTGCAACCCAGGCGCCTGACTGGCCCCTCCTTGTCATCCCCACAGCTTCAAGGACTGCATCCCACGCTCCTTCCGGGAGCAAATCCAGCAACACAACGCCTTCACACGGCTGCGCCTGTGGATCATCTTCCACAGGTTCCTGCGGGCCTTCCAGCCAGGCCACCTCTCCCAGCAGGTCATCATGGTCAAGTACCTGGCCACACTTGAGCGGCTGGCGCCCCGCTTCGGCACAGAGCGTGTGCCTGTATGCCACCTAGAGCTGCTGGCCCAGGCTGAGGGGGAGCCCTGCTACATCCGGGACAGCAGGCAGGCCCCTTTGAACCCTGGGCCCGAGTCTGCTGCAGGACCCCCGACTCACGAGGTGCTGGTGACCGGCACTGGTGGCATCCAGTGGCGGCCAGTACAGGCAGAGGTGAGCAGGGCACCTCTTCCATCTGAGGGTCCAGGAAGGGCTGGGCAGGGGCTCCTGTGAAATCTTGGCCTTAGTCTCTGAGGGGGGCCTGTGGTGCGCCCTTTCCCCACATGGCTCTGGGGCATGTCCTTCTGTCCCCTGGGGTCTGTTTTCTTTTGGAGTGTCCTTTGTCTGCCTGCCCCCTGGGGACCTGATTTCTGGGGTCTGCACCTCTGAGAACCCCTTTGACATACAGGGGTGAGAGAACTAGGATTCTCTTCTCTGCCCTCCTCGAGGTTCTGGCTTCTGGCATGTGTATCTCTTGGGGATGGGTCCTGTGTCCCACGTGTGACACCAGGACTTGAGCGGGGACGCTTAAGGAGATTGCCTGGTCTGTCCAGCTCCAGCCTTTCCGCAGATGGAACGTGCAGGGGACTAAACAGGTACATCCCTGCTCAAATCCACCCACCGCACATGCTGGCTTTCCAGGGTCCCAGTGGTGGTGACGGTGGCAGGAGCAGGAATCCCCATGCTCGCTCACTTGGGAAGAAAGCCAAGGCCCAAGAGTTGGGCAACCAACCAATGGACAGGCTGCGCGAGGTGCCGTGGGCCTACTTCTGTGACTTCCAGGACATTACCCATGTGGTGCTGAGAGAATGCCATGTCAGCATCCACTGTCAAGACAACAAGTGCCTGGTGGGGCCTGGGACTGGGGGCTGGGCTGGGGGGGTGCCTCCAGCCTGTGACGCCTGGCTGACATACCCCTGGCCTATAGGAGCTGACTCTGCCTTCCCGGGCCAAGGCCCTGTCCTTGGTGTCACTGGTGGATGGCTATTTCCGCCTGACAGCCGACTCGAGCCACTACCTATGCCACGAAGTGGCTCCTCCACGGCTAGTGATGAGTATCCAGGACGGTGTTCACGGACCTCTGCTGTGAGTGCGCAGAGGGGCGGCTGGGTGGCATGGGCCATGGTGGCAGCAGCTGCCAACTAGACTGAACTTTGGGAACTGGGGCTCGAATGAGGTGTGTGCACATATTTGTGTGCATTCATGTCTCAGTGTGTGACTGTGTGTGCAGCTGTACGTGTGCATGCATTTGTGTGAGTGTGTGTGTGAGCACATATGTGTGCAAACTTTTGTGTCTGGTGTGTACCTGTGAGTGTGAGCATGTGTTTGCCTGTGTGTGCATGCATTATATGTGTAAGTATTCACTCATACCACTGTGTGCATCCATTTGTATCTGTGTGTGTGTGGAAGTACACTCACGTGTGTGCCTGTATGTGCACACGTGTGCAAGTGCACACTGGTGAGTGTGTATGTGAGTGAGTGTGTGTGTGTGTATTTGTGTGTATGTGTTTGCATGTAAGTGTGGCACAACAGGTGTGATAGGGGGAGAGAGTGCCTACAATGGCAACGTGTCATGAGAGTCCCTGGGTTTGGGACTGTCGTGGTGCATGCCTGGATATTTAACAGCCCATTTGTCATGCAGCTGTGTCACTTTTCCAGTGACTGTGTATAAAATTGTCATCGCATGTTTTCACACGTGATAGGATGGATGATTTTTGTGGGGCTATGTTGTGGCCAAACGCTGGTGGCCATTCAGAGATATGTGTGGGTGTTCACACCCTTGCAGGTGTGTGTCTGTCCTGGAATTGTCGGTCACTGAGCAATTCTGTTTGGACTTGTAGGGCTGCAAATGTGAAGTATCAGTGCTTATGTGGTCATCAGATGCATGTGTGGCCATCCTGCATGTTGCCAGGTCATAGTTTGTGACTATTAGCTTGTCTGGCCATTGGCCCTGTGCTGGGCATCTCTTATCCTGCATGTAACACTGGGACTGGCCCCTGGGGATTTCTGAGAGGTCTGACCCCTCTGAGCCTGGTCTCTACACCAGAGGACAGTGAAGTAGCCATTTCACCTCACGAGAGCTGTGGCTGTGCCACATCACAGCTGGGTGTGTGCCACCCGTACAGGGACTATGGGCCATATCAGCGCGTTTCTTAGCCAGTTCAGACTGCTATAACAGAATGCAACAGACTGGGTGGCTTGGAAACAACACACATTGATTTCTCACAGTTCTGAAGGTCAGAAGTCCAAATCCAAGGTACCAGCAGATCCCTTGTCTGGTGAGGGCCCACTTCCTGGTTCAAGATAGCTGTCTTCTTGCTGTGTCCTCACAAAGCTCTTTGAGGTCCCTTTTATAGGCTACTAATCCCATTCATAAGGGTTCCACCATCATGACTTAACCACCTTCCAAAGACCCCATCTCCTAATACCATCACATTGGGGGTTAGGGCTTAACATACGAATTTTAGGAGGACACGAGCATTCAGTCTAGCAGGATGTGAGCCACCGTGTAGGTAGGTGTCTGGGCCTGTGGCGCTATGTCACCTGTAGTGCCTGTTTGTGCTCAGGATAATTATTACCTCTGGGTCAAGGATGTTGGTGCCCCTGTGCTGCCTCATTACACTGGGTAAGCAGCTGTATCTATGAACATCCTCCTTTGGTTATGTGACAGACAGTCCACTGTGTGTCATCCTGTGAGTGGCTGTGTCTGTGGCTGGGTGTGTGCCCACTAGCATTTGACAGCTGTTTTCTGTCTCTGTATATATGTCACTGTGTCGGTGACAGTGTCTGACAGTTGTTTCACACAAGTGTGTGCCTGTTTCCCCATGTGAGTTGTCACGTGTGACAGTGTTCTACCTGCACGTGTGTGTCCCAGACTCAATGTCACCACATAAGCAGCTGTGCCTGACATTTGTCCCAGCTGGGAGTGTGCCCCTCTGGGCAGGTTTTGTGTGTCCTTGTTGCCAGGTGGGGATCCAGCAGCCCCCCTGATGCTGCCCCCTTGTCCCTTGCAGGGAGCCATTTGTGCTGGCTAAGCTGCGGCCGGAGGATGGCCTCTATCTCATCCACTGGAGCACCAGCCACTTCAACCGCCTCATCCTCACGGTGGCCCAGAGGGACCAGGTGGGCCTGGGGCGGGGGTCCTGGGCTGGGGCTGGGTGTGCTCCCTGCCTGGACCCCTGCTCACCGCCCTCATCCTGCCACCCACCCCAGGAACATGGCACGCAGGGCTTGCGCCTGCGGAAATTCCCCATTGAGCTGCATACGGGGGCCTTCACACTGGAGAGCTGGGACCGGTCCTTCCCCAGTGTGCGGGAGCTTCGGGCAGCCCTGCAGGGCTGCTTACTACGGGCCGGAGATGACTGCTTCTCCTTGCGCCACTGTTGCCTGCCGCAGCCAGGAGGTATGATGGGGGTGCATGGGGTGGAGGGTGGCAGCTTCCCCCATGGCAGCCCTTAGTGACTGCTCTCACCCCCAGAGATCTCCAACCTCATCATCATGCGGGGGCCTCAGGCCAGCACCAGGCCTCTCAACCTCAGCCAGCTCAGCTTCCACCGGGTCTGCCAGGATGACATCACCCAGGTGTGTGCAGGTGTGGGGCCCCTGGGGGTAGGGGGGTACCGGGAGGGCAGCCACCAGCTGTTGTCATAGAGATGTTCCCTGCCATGTTCCCCCAGCTGTCCCACTTGGGCCAGGGCACGAGGACCAACGTGTATGAGGGCCGCTTGCGAATAGGGGGCAGAGGCCCTGAGGAGGACAAGGCAGATGGTGGGGACACCCCCATGCCCAGTGAGGGCCATGGGCAGGAGCTACGAGTGGTGCTGAAGGTGCTAGACTCCAGTCACCATGACATCGCCCTGGTGAGTGAGCACAGCCAGGGGGCAGGGTGAGGGGCAGGGTGTGCAGCCACCTGACCTGGCCTGCCCCCACAGGCCTTCTATGAGACAGCCAGCCTGATGAGCCAGGTGTCCCACGTGCACCTGGCCTTCGTCCATGGCGTCTGTGTGCACGGCTCCAAGAGTGAGTGGACCCCAGCATACCACCCCTTCCATTTACAAGCTGAACCCCCACTTACACCCACTCCCTGGGCTGTACCCCGAACCATATACTGGGTCAACCAACATACTGACCCCTGCCTACACCTCAATCTGTGACTATTCAACTCTTACCAGTACCCCGACCTCTGGCTATACCTTGACCTTCAACCTGTACCCCAACCCCTGACTATATGCCATCCCATTGCATGTCAGCCTCTGGCTACACCTTGATTGTTACCTGCACCCCAACCCTCGACTACATCCTGATTCTCAGCTGCATCCCATGCTCCATTCACCACCCAGATGCCTCTATAGCCCAGCCCCCATCTGCCCTCTAACCCCACCAGGACTGTGACCCCATGCAGATCCCAGCCCTGTTGGGTACCCCAATCCTTCCAGACCTCAGCCCCTGTCCCAACCCCACCTCTACCTCTACTCTGTGTGTACCTCAAAACTCCTTGCACAGGGTGACCCCAGCCAGCCCCCAGAACCTGAACCCCATGTGTCTACCTCTCCTGCTTCCCCTGCAATGCTGGCTTACACTCTGACCCCTGTATAACTTACACCCCGAGCACCCCAACCCTGTGGAATCCTAGCATCACTTATGTCCCAGCCTCAAGCTCCATACCTCCACTTGTCTGCACTCACCCCCAGGTCCCCAGTCCCCTCCCCATCTTTGTCATGACAGCTGACTGTATGCCTCAGACCCACCCCACCCTGGACCCAAACACCACCATTAGCCTCTGCCTCACCTGGTACCCACCTCAGCCTACACTTCATCCTGCATTTCTCTTCTCCCTGAAGTCACTCCTAAGCCCCCCGCCACACCCCTGCCCGATAGCTTCCCTGCCCACAGCCCCAGCCCCAGCCCCCATGGCCTGCCCTCAGCACCCTGGAGGGTGGACGCAGGTGGGTGGCCCTGCAGCGGCTTACCTTTGCAGACATCATGGTGACAGAGTACGTGGAGCATGGACCTCTAGACATGTGGCTGCGGCGGGAGAGGGGCTGCGTGCCTGTGGCCTGGAAGGTGGCAGTAGCCCAGCAGCTGGCCAGTGCCCTTAGCTACCTGGTACGTGGCCTATGGGTGGGACCAGTTGGTGGGAAGGGCCAGGGCAGCCTCAGCACTGGGTATAGAGACCTCGATACATCCTTCAATCCACATACTGGCCCCAGGAGATCTTTCCGTGAACCTCTTCTGCTCACATACCCATCTCCCATCTCCCCAAGAGAACACCTAACTCCTCCACTTGGTGTCTGAAACTTTGTGGGGCCCGGCCTTGGCTGTCTCTGTTACTCTCTTGCCATTTATCCCCAGCCTCTCCTGGTCCAGTCACCCCAGTTTCCAGAGCATCCCTGTATGCCAGGCTCTGTCGTAGGCCCTGGGGACACACAAAGAGCAAAACAGAAATGTCTATACTTGGGGAGTCAGCACTTTAGTTGGGAGGGATAAATGAGAAATAATAAGTATGTACGTTATATGCTATATAGTAGAAAGAACCATGGAAGGGGGCTGGAAGCAGGGGCGGAGTTACGGAGTTCCTGCAGGTTGGGGAAGAGGTGAAGTTTTCAATAGATGGTTTAGGGAAGGATTCCCCCAGGTACATCCCAGGCAGAGGGAACAGCCAGTGCAAAGGCCCTGGGGAAGGAGTATGCCTTGCATGGGTTTGAGTACAGCAGTGGGGTCCTCTGGCCTTTTGTCTCTCTGGCCAAGAGCCTTGACCATCAGCTCTGGGAAAACAGGAAGGACCCATTTGGGCCCACAATGACAATGTATTGGGATCTCCATAATGACCATGATTGTCCTTTCCACATAGGCTGTCCCTGTGGGATGGAGTGGGGACAGGGTCTGTAGGCCTCGTTGTCATGCCCCCTTTCCTTCCCACCCCAGGAAGACAAGAGACTGGTTCATGGTAACGTGTGTGGCCGGAACATCCTGCTGGCACGTCTGGGGTTGGCAGAGGGTACCAGCCCATTCATCAAGCTGAGTGACCCCGGCGTGGGCCTGGGCGCCCTCTCCAGGGAGGGTGAGGACCCAGACATGGCTGGGTATGGGGAGTGGCTTCCCCTACTCCTTTCACCCTTGGTGACCTCTAGCCCTGACCCCCAGAGCGGGTAGAGCGGATCCCCTGGATGGCCCCTGAGTGCCTCTCCGGCGGAGCCAACAGCCTAACCACCGCTGCTGACAAGTGGGGCTTTGGTGCCAGCCTCCTGGAGATCTGCTTCAACGGGGAGGCTCCTCTGCAGTGTCGCAGCCCCTCTGAGGTACATCTGGGGACCCTTGGGCCTTTCCCACAAAGGGGCCAGCACCTCCAAGGGCACATTCAGGGTCTAGAGCTACCCCTCTGGCTTGTGGCCTCACATATGTTGTCTCATCTCTTTGGGGCTCCAATCAGGCTACCTGTCAGTTGGAGTTAATTGTCCCGACATCATAATGTCATTGTGGTACACAGCAAGTAAGTGACATGCTTCAGTTTTAGACACAGTGACCCGGGCAGTGGTGGAGGAAACACAGGCTGTAGTGGGGAGGAGGTCCCAGAGGATGCCCCTGACCCCGCTGAGGGGTCAGGCAAGGCTTCCCAGAGGAGGTTTTGTTTTTTGTTTTTTGTGTTTTTTTTAGTTGAGCCATCCTGCCACCTGTTGGCAGCTCAGCGGCAGCTCAGCTCGGGGCAGGAATAGAACCGCTGTTGCTCAGAGCTCACACTCTTAAGCGAGCTCTTAACCACCTGAGCCACTTGGCCGGCCCTCCCAGAGGAGGTTTGAATCTAAGTGCAGAAATACCACAGTGGCCCATGCTAGAGAAGGGCAGCCTAGGCACAGCCTGTGCAAAGGCCCAGAGTCCTTGATGCATTCATTTAAGTCCTGGCTCTGTGGTGGCAGGCAAGTCAGCTTCCCTTTGCCAAGGCTCGGTTGCTTCATCTGTAAAATGATGACAGAACAAGGACCTGGCTGTTCCAGCCCTGCCCCCCTGGGGGTTTGACTCTTCCTCTTGGGAAAAGGGACTTGGGGAGTCAGGTTACTGAATCCTTCTGGTCTCCTTCTCCACAGAAAGAGCACTTCTACCACAAGCAGCACCAGCTGCCTGAACCCTCGTGCCCTGAGCTGGCCATGCTTACCAGCCAGTGCCTGACCTATGAGCCTGCCCAGCGGCCATCTTTCCGCACCATCCTGCGTGACCTCACTCGGCTGCAGCCCCAAAGTGAGCCCCACCCCAGTGCTGGGACCTTGGGGCAGGGGAAGGGACTGGAATTCCTGTTGACACAGGCACAGTGCACCCAAGGTCTCTGTATAGTGGCTCAGGGGGTGTGCCCGATTCTAATTCACTTAGGGGTGGAATGCTCGGAGTTCTTAATGTTTTCCTTGGGGACAGCCAAGCTTTGGATGAATTTTGTTTGTTTTCTCTCTTGATGAAAAGTTTGTGCCCTTTACCCAATCTTAGAACACCCCGGGTATCACTTTGATGCAGCCAACTCTGCGTTTTGGACCAGAAGTGGAATTTTCTAGCTGTTGCAAAAAGTTTCTTTATCTCTGGCTTGATGCTGGGGGAAGAGTCACCTGCTTTCTGTGACCCCAAGTGTAGGCCTGCTGTGTAAATGGGGAGGGTCCGACCTCACGCACTGTGGCTCTTCCAGATCTTGTTGATGTCTTGGCTGTGAACCCAGACTTGCAGGCGGCAGACCCCACTGTTTTCCACAAGCGCTATTTGAAAAAGATTCGGGATCTGGGCGAGGTGAGCGCGGGGCCTGGAGAACTGGGGGCGGGGCCTGGCTGTTAGAAAGTTTTCTGGCGGGGAAGAGTTCAAGTCCTAAGGAAAATCCTGCGGAAGAATGTTTCTCAGCGTGGGTGATGCCAGTCCCAGATGAACCTCAGCTTCAGAGAAGGCCCTGGGGAATTGAAATGGGGGCCTAGGCCCCTAGGAGACCCAGCAACACGGAGTAGGTAGGGCCTAGGATTTTTCCAAACTGACCAGCTTGGAGGCAGGGCCCAGGGAATCGTGGTTGCAGCTAAAAATTATCCTGGGTTCTTGGCCAGGGTCACTTCGGCAAGGTCAGCCTATACTGTTACGACCCGACCAACGACGGCACTGGCGAGATGGTGGCAGTGAAGGCCCTCAAAGCAGACTGCGGCCCTCAGCTCCGCACTGGCTGGAGGCGGGAGATCGACATCCTGCGTACGCTCTACCATGAGCACATTGTCCAGTACAAAGGCTGCTGCGAGGACCAAGGTAGGCGGGGCCGGACGGGCCTAGAAGTGCGATGGGGCGGGGCCATCAGGGCCTGTGGCTAATTAGAGCCTCAGCGCCAGGCTGGAGGGTGCCGGTTGTTAGGCACCGAAGTGGGCGTAGCTGGGCTGCCTTCTTTCCATTTTGGGAGGCGCTTGCCTAGGGCCAGGATGGGTCGGAGTCATTGTCAGCTCCCTGGGTTGGGGACAAGGTTCAGGATGGGTCCTTCCCACCTGAGGACTGGACCTAGTGTGTGGGTCTTGGCCTTCCCTCCCCACCTTGAGGTGGGGAACTGCAGGGCTCACGGTGGGCGGCCCATGGCCCCTACCTCTATCGCCCTCAGGCGAAAAATCAGTACAGCTCGTCATGGAGTACGTACCCCTGGGCAGCCTACGAGACTACCTGCCCCGGCACAGCGTTGGGCTGGCCCAGCTGCTGCTGTTCGCCCAGCAGATCTGCGAGGTGGGCCGGTCAGCCCCTGCTCGCAGAACCTGCCCCTCGTCTTTGGCTTGGCCTGTGTGTCCCATCCCTTTGCTTGGTCGACCCCGCCCCTGGGCTAACTTTCCAAAGTAGGTACTTGTCCAGTCAGCCGATCACCTGATCACCCCCCCACAC
>NW_017731648.1:424495-463843 GCF_001890085.2 Hipposideros armiger | reverse complement strand
CCAGGGTTATCTGGAGCAGTCAGTGGAGGAGGTGGATGCTGGGGCCTCAGCTGACAGAGCCTGGTCTCGCCTTAAGGGTGGGGCCCTAACTGGGGCCAGAGGGCTCCCAAGCCCCAGATAAGGACTCCAGCCTGGTCTGGCCCAAAACCTAACTGCCCTGTCTCCCCAGGTATGCCCCAGAGTGCCTGAAGGAGTGTAAGTTCTACTATGCATCTGACGTCTGGTCCTTTGGGGTTACCATGTATGAACTGCTTACCTATTGTGACTCCAGCCAAAGCCCCCCCTCGGTGAGAGCCAAGCCCGCACCCCTACCCCATACTAGAGGAGTTAGGCATACATTCAATTCCCAGCTCCCCCAGTTTAGCAAGTGCTTAATCCACCAGAGCCTCACAGTCCCAATCTTTAAAATGGGCCACTTAAAATGCCAGTGGCTTTGATGGTGACAGAAACAAGTAGGAACAACTAATTCCACTATTTGCAAACTCCAGGGGAGAGTTGGGGCACAGCTTGATCTAGATCCTCAGATATCATCATGGACCCCATTTTCTCCATCACTCAGTTCTATTCTCTGTGGTAGTATGTCTCAGGCCCTCTCTCTGTTGTGGCAGCTGTGGTCCACTTCCCCTCCCCTCAGCCCTCCAGGTACCCATTCCCCCCAGCTGAGGGGATCAAGGGTCCCCTTTCCTGCTTAATTCTCAGGATTCTGGCTGGCCCAGCTTGGCTCATGTGTCCTCCAGGGAGCCAATCACTGTGTAGCCACGAGCCACAATTATTGGCCAGGCCTGGGCTGGAGGAGGAGCCAAGAGAATGTTAGGAGTTTATTCCCAAAACCAATCAGAGTGCCTTTATAGGAGAAAAAAAAAAAGATCCTGGGCAGGCAAAACAGCTTGCTGGGAGGCTTAATAGCAACAGCAAACACCTGATTCAGACTTACTCTATGAATATTAATTTAACTTTCACAATCACCCCAGGTGTTAGAAGTTATTACCCGATTTTACAGATGGGAAAACAGGCCTAAAGAGGTAAAGTCATAAGTCCAAAGTTATGCAGCTGAGAAGTGGTACAGGCAGGACTAGAACCTCTGCAGTCCTACTCCAAGCTCCTGACCTTTACCTATGCAGCTATGCCTCTTGAAGAGCTTGTCTTTTATTCTGTAGAAATTCCTCGAGCTCATAGGCCTCACCCAGGGGCAGATGGCAGTACTGAGGCTCACTGAGCTGCTGGAACGAGGGGAGAGGCTGCCTCGGCCAGAGAAATGTCCCTGTGAGGTGAGACACCCCCTCTTTTTCCCTGCCCCCACCACTGGACTGTAGACAGAGCAGTGACCACAGCCATTTTCCCTCCCCCAGATCTATCTCCTCATGAAGAACTGCTGGAAGGCAGAGGCCTCAATCCGCCCAACTTTCCAGAACCTCATACCCATCCTGAAAACATTGCACGAGAAATACCAGGGCCAGGCCCCCTCTGTGTTCAGTGTCTGCTGAAGCCCGCCAGTGGCTGTGCTTCAGGGGATCGGAGCAGGCAGTACCTACAGAGAGGGCCTCCCACTCTTACCCCAACAGGGGGAAGTTGGCCTCACCCACTCCTTGTGCCTTACTCCTGCCCTGAGACCCCACCTTTGTGACCTGACTTTCCTTGTCTTCGTCCATTCGTGCTGCTATAACAATACCGCTGACTGGGTGACTTATAAACAACAGGAATTTATTTCCCACAGCTCTGGAGGCTGTGAAGCACAAGATCAAGGTGCCAGCATGGTCACATTTGGGTGGAGGCCCTCTTCCTGGTTCATAGCCTATTCCTTCTCACTGTGTCCTCACAAGGGGGAAGGTAGTGAGGGATCTTTCTGGGGCCTCTTTCATAGGGGCACTAATTCCATTCATGAGGGACCTAAGTACCTCCCAAAGGCCCACCTCCTAATATCATCACATTGACTGCCAGTTTCACCCTTTCTTCCCTGTGTGACCTCAGGCAAGTGACTTTCTGTCTCTGGGCTGCAGTTCTCAACTCTGAGCTAGGGATGGTCATGCTTGCTACTCAGAGGACTAATATAAAGAGCTATGATATTGTGTATGTCAAATGCTTAGCAGAGAGACTTGCAAACAAGCACTTAATAAACATTTGATACTGTTAATCTGGTGCTTGCCAAAGTGTTTCTACTTAATAGTTGTACTTGAGATGGGTATGTGTCAGCCACATTGTGAAAGCTGTTAATTTGCTTTCCCACAGTATGTCTCCAGACCTTATGCATTGAAGCTCTCTTGAACGGACAATTAATTCCACACTATTCTAGAAGCATTTGCTTTTTATACCAGTTTCAAAATTAAATATTCATTATAATTATCATCTGTTTTGTGAGATAGGTAATACTGACATAGGCAGTAAAATGTCTCCCTCCTCTGTCCATCAGCCACCACTATCACCACCCTGGAGGCCCCTAATGTCATCTGGTTTCCTGTTTTTGCTTCCAGAGACATTTTATCCAAATACAAGGAAGTTTGTACAGATGTTATGCTTTCCCATCTTATGCAAAAATAGTAGCATGGGCAAAACTATACAGAGTTCTAGTCTGTTTTCTTGCCCCCCCCCCCCCCCCCCGTGTAATAGGTCTCGAAGATGGTCCCCTATATCCAGGCATACAGCATTTCCTTGTTCTATTTTGTGGTTGTGTTGTAGTCCATCATTAAAATGTTAATCAGCATTTGTTCCCTGCTGGGGTCATGCAGTCTTTCCTCATCCTTTGCCATGCCTATGTGCTACTGCAATGAGTAATGTGTGCACATCGTTTCACCCACTTTCAAGAGTATCTGTAGGACAAATTCCCAACAGGAACGGCTGCTTGCAGGATCTAACCTGGTAATTAGGAAAGACATTGGCACTAGGATACGTTTTGATATTTGATAGGGCAGATATCTCTTTTTTTTTTTTTTTTCAAAATTATCTTGGCTTATTCTTGTGCTTTTTTAAAAATGTTTTTTTATTGGGGAACAGTGTCTTTTTCCAGGACCCATCGGCTTCAAGTCAAGCGGTTGTTTCAATCTAGTTGTGGAGGGCGCAGCTCAGTGGCCCATGTGGGGATCAAACCGGCAACCTTGATGTTATGAGCAAATGTGCTCTAACCAACTGAGCTAACCAGCTGCCCCTTGTGAAGCTACTTTTTAAAAAACTTTTACTATGAATAATTTAAAGCATATGCAAAACAAAGGAGCATAATGTAATGAACTTGTACTTAACCAACAGCCAGTACCAACAGTTTCCAACACCTGTGGCCAGTCATGTTTCAACTCTACCCCCACTCCTACCCCTGCCACTGAATCATTTTGAAGCATATCCCACATATAATATTTTATCTGTAAAAAATTCATATGTATCTCGAAAAGATATAACCACAAACAATAACTACAATACCATCACACCGAAAAAGTTTAACAATAATTCCTCAAAATCATGGTGTAGCTTGTGTTTAAATTTCCCCAGTTGTCTCTGAAATACTTGGTGTTTGTTTACAGTTTGTTCAAATAAACATCCAGACAAGGTTCACATGCCGCATTTGGCTGAGGGCCGGTTCCTTTAAGTTCTGGGTTCCTCTTCCTCTTTTTTCTCCCCCTTGCACCATATTTGTTGAAGAAACAAGGTTGTTTGTCCTGTAGACTTGACCAGTCTGTGTCATCCTTGTGGTATAGCTGTAACACATTCTTCTGTCATCATCTTGACCAACGGATGGTCAGGTTCAGTTTCCATTTTTTTGGCAAGTCTCTTACAGAGGGCGTTGTGCCCTCTCAGCAGGAGGTACTCAAGTTCTGCTTGTTCCTCCTTTTGTGACACGAGCAGCCACCCAGACCCATCAGGGATGCAGTTTTTCTTTTCCAATATTTCATTCTAAAAAATTTCAAACACACAGAATAGTTTGAAGAATAGCACAGTGAACACTCCTAGATTCCACATTACCAGATTTCTAAATTTACTTTATCATACTGTATCCTTCCATCCTTTTTCTGCCTGTCTATCAGTCCAGCTCATGTTTTGGATACAAATCAAAATAGGTGGATGCTGTGTGTGTGTTTGTGTGTGTGTGTGCTGAAATATGCATAGTATCAATTTGACCCTCTTTAAGTGTATGATTCAATGGTATTAAATACATTAACAGTGTTGTGTAACCAACTCCACTATGGATTTACAGAACTTTTTCATCCTCTGAAACAGAAACTGTCTCTATTCAACACTAACTCCCCATCCCCCTCCTCCCCCTACTTCTGGTAACCACCATCCTACTTTCTCTATGAGTGTTTCTACTCTAGGGACCTTATATAATTGTACTATTTGTCCTTTCGTGTCTGGCTTATTTCACTAAGCATAATGTCCTCAAGGTTCATCCATATAGCATATTACAGGATTTCCTTCTTTTCTAAGGCTGAATAATATTCCATTGTGTAGATGGACCACATTTTGTTTATCTAGTCATCTGTTGATGGACACTTGGGTTGCTTCCACCTTTTGGCTACTGTGAATAATGCTGCTGTGAACATTGGCGTGCAAGTATCTGTTTGAGTCCCTGCTTTCAGTTATTTTAGGAGAGGAATTGCTGAATTACTCTATGTTTAGCTATTTGAGGAACAACCAGTTTTATATTCCCACCAGCCAAGTGTGAGAGTTCTAGTTTCTCCACATCCCCCCCAACACTTGCTGTTTTCTGGTTTGTTTGTTTTTTAACGGTAGCCATCTTAATAGGAGTGGATGAAACCAGAAGGTAACCGAGTCTGGAGTTCGTGCTGCCTGCGCTGCTCAGCCAATAGACAGACACAGGAGTTGGGCTATAGAATAAGCGATTATCAGAGCACCGGTGGTCTGAGAAGGCAGCAGATTAACACCTTCAAAAACTACCTTAATATTCCTAGACCGGCTCATGGTATTTAAGGGAAAAACTGGACATTCCTCCAGAGGCTAGTTGGTCCTGGGAGTCTGTTCCGCTTCATGGAGGCTTCCTTCTGACAACGTGGATCTCTAACATTGTTAACAACTCAGGAACAGTGGTGGAAATAACCAGGAAAGAATGCTAGGCAATAGAGGTTGTGATTAATAAGCATAAGGGTATTAATCATAAGTTTCAGGGTAATTTTCTTTTTTTTTTTTTTAACTGAGCCCTCCTGCCACCTGTTGGCAGCTCAGCGGCAGCTCAGCTCAGGCCGGGAATCGAACTGCTGTTGCTCAGAGCTCAAACTCTTGAGCGAGCTCTTAACCAACTGAGCCACTCGGCTGACCCCAGGGTAATTTTCTAAAGAAGGGAAACTGTGACGGGATTTTTGAGTTTAAGCCACAAGGGGTAATCTATTACTAAGGTATAGGTCAAGAAAAGGTGAGGATGGGAACACAGTGAGGCCTCTACTATGGAGATCCCACTGGGCCTTGCTTCATGAAGTGCTCTTTCATTGTGGTTTTGATTTACATTTTTCTAATGGCTAGTGATGTTGAGCACCTTTTCATGTGTTTATTGGCCATTTGTATAGCTTCTTTGGAGAAATGTCTATTCAAGTCCTTTGCACGTTTTTAAATCGGGTTTTGTTGAGTTGTAGGACTTCTTTATAATCTGGATATAATCTCTTACCGAATATATTATATACAAATACTTTTGATTTGAGTTTTAGTTGCTCTCTCAGCACCGTGTGGGAAATGGATGGGGGTCAGGGCAGCAGAGGAGACCCCTGATTGGAGAGGGCGGTGCCCCAGGTGAGAGACGAGAGGGCATGGCCTCAGGGATGGTGAGAATGGATGAATACTGGGTGCCATCAAGACCCTCAACAAGGTCCCTCTCTGGTGCTCAGATCAGAGGAAAAGGAGGCAAGTCGGAGGCCCAAGAGATGGAGCAGAAGGAGCTGGGAGTGGCCACCTGACTCACCCAGTCCCTTTTCTAGAGATGAAGAGACAAGCTGCCTAGAGGTGAGGGCAAAGGAGATGGGGACAGGGGTGAGGGATAGTTACAAGTAGCATCCTTCACACACGGTGGCTCAGGATTCAGCTGTGCCCCAAACACCCCACCTCAGCATTGTGTACAAGGAATGGGGGGGATCTCCCAAGAACTTAAAAAATGGTGAGATACCCCGCCCCCAAATCTTCAATGGTAAAGGGCCCTACAGGAGCCACTCTGGAAGCCAACACAGAGCCTCTCACACGTGCCCAATAAATATGGGCTCTGTTCACTTTCATGGCTTCACTTATCTTAGGAGGTCCCTCTATCACCTCCAAATCTCTTATTTGCCCTCCAAGAATGTTGAGATCTTACACTAACGCCTTGAGGCCCTGCCTAGAAGTCCCTGCATCATCCCCTTGAAATGTTGCCTTGAAATCACACTTTATCACTTCAAGGATAATGTCTGGAGGTTCCCCCGTTAACTTCCTCTCTAGGAAAATAACCCTAAGTTCAGCAGGAAGGAGATGTCTCACCCCTTCCACCCACCCCACCCTACCCAGGCTTCCCAGTACTTGACAACAAAGGATGATTTGTGCTAGTATTTCCTGTGGGTTCATTTTGTGGCATGAAAATGAGGTCCACCCTGTCAGAGTCATCTCACAGGGCCCCACTTGAGCTCCTGACTCTGGACCGTGGGGGCCACAGAGGATCCCCGCTGCCCCTCCCCAGGCCTGGGCAAGATGCAGCCCCTGGATTTATGCAACCTTAACTGCTGTGGTGTGTTTCCGTATTCCTGGGTGACTCCGCCTGCTCCCCACTGCCCTGCCCAGTGCTACACTTCGGCACCTTCCTCCACAGCTTAGCCACCATGGTGCCCTTGGGATCACTGCATGGGGCCTGCTGCAGTCTGCTCATCTCCCTGCTTCTGGTCTGTCTGCTGCCCCCAGGTAAGGTGAGTCAAGGTGGGAAGGGCTGTATTGGGGGACTGGTAGAGGGTGAAGAAAGCAAAGCTCCCCACATGCTGCTGCTGTGGTTCACTTAAAATTCGTATCTGACAGGGGGTTCACCAGTGTCCTGGAGAGAAAGTTTATGGCTCTTTCATTCAGCTTTCAGGGCTCCCTGAGGCCTGAGGCATGTGGTTTATCCTCCCCCACAACTCTCTCTGTTTTATCTGTAACCTTGACCTTTGCCTATGCTCTTCCCTCTGCCAGGATCACTTCCCTTTCACTTGGCTGACTCCTATTTACCCTTCAAAACTGGCCATAGTCGCCTCCTCCAGGAAGCTTCCTTGACTTACTTCCTCCTATAGGCTCCTATGGATCTCCCTCCAAGCTCTCCCCCATCCCTGATCCATCACGTCTTCCCCACTGGACTGGAAGCACTATTAAGGCAGAGACCATTATATCTTGGCCCAAGGAGGTGATGGATGGTGGGGCCTGAAGATGGGTGGGCTGGGGGCACCAGGTCAACCAGCAGAGCTTCTCTCTGTTCCCATATGTGCCCAGGGGCAGGAGTTCCTGCTGCGGGTGGAGCCCCAGGACCCAGTCGTGCCTGCCAGAGGATCCCTCTTGGTAAACTGCAGTACAGACTGCCCCCATCCGGAACTCATTACCCTGGAGACGTCCCTACTGAAGGAGACAGTGAGCAATGGCGTGGGCTGGGTGGCCTTCCAGCTCAGCAATGTGACTAGTGACAGCAAGGTCCTCTGCTCCAGCTTCTGCAATGGCTTCCAGATGACAGGCTCCTCTGATATCACAGTGTACAGTAAGTGGATGTGCCTGGAGGTGGGACTGGCCTCAGGCAGTGGTGGGGGTTGATGGGCAATGGCCCTGAGTTTGCAGGAATGGACCAGGCCTCTCTCTGACCCAGAGCTTGGACCTGGACTGTGTATGTGTGTGTGTCAGAGAGACAGATGCATCTGAACCACATGCCAGGACAGCAGTGTGAAATCTATTTATTTAGATCCCAACAAACATTAAAAAACTGATAGCTCATGCCTTTTTTTGTTTTTTAAAGATTTTTATTGGGGAATTGGGGGATGGGAACAGCGCTGGGGAATTGGGAGAAGGGGAACAGACAAGTTGCTGTCATTTTGTTCTTCAGTCTAGTTATGCAGGATGTTGCTTCACTGGCCCAAGTTGGCACCATCATTGCGCTCTTCCCGGGCGAGGCAGATCAGTCGCCGGCTTCTGGACGGCCGCTCACGCTGAGCTGTTGTTCAGCATCTTAGCTGTGGAGGGCAGTGTCACTGGCCCTCATATATGGGATCCGAACCAGGGTCCTCTGGCGTCCCAAGCCAGCTCTTAACCAATGCGCCACTCGGCCGGCCCTACCTCATGCCTTTTATTACTTATATTTTATGGCAGGTAATACATTAATGGGGTTCCTAAATCAAAAAGTATAAAAAGGTATAAATGTCAAATCTCCATTTACCTAGTGCTGCTGCCAGTGGCCAGTTTTAAGTGTTGACACCCACACTTAGGTGCTCATTCAATCCTTAAAAAAAGCCCTAGGGCAGGGGGTAGAGTGGGGTGTATGGGGGGTGCATTTATGAGCCTCATTTCACATCTAAGGAAAACTGAGGCTCAGTGGGGTGCAGTCATTTGCCAGTATTCACAGCCCGTGAGCAGAGAGGCTGGCAGTCCAGCTCCCAAGTCCCTGTTCTTAACAGGTGACGTCTTCCTCCCCAGACCATGTATCCCCCTGGTACCGGTTTCTTATGCATCCTTCCAAGAGTTTCTCTGCATTTAAAAGAATAGACTAGAAAATAGCAGAGAACATCACTCATGGTGCCAACCATTTTGTGAGGCCTTCACAGATAAGGGTATGTGTGTAACCGCGCATGCTCCTGTGTGGGCACCAGTGTCTACATGCATCTGTGTATCTATATGTGTGTCTGTTGAGTATATATACATGTCATTATGTGTGTCTGTGCCAGTGTATAGCTATGTCTGTGTGTTAGTGTCTGTGTGTGCCTGAATCATTTGTATGTCTGTGTATCTCCATGGAGAACTGTATCTGTGCCCATGTGCAGATGTGTGTGAGCATGTGTGTCTGTGTCAATATGTGTATGTATACATATGTTTGTATCTATTTGTGTAATGTGTACCTCTGTGTGCGTGTATCTATCTGTGTCACTCTCTCTGTGTGTCTGTCAGGTGCTATGCAGGAGCCTGTTGATCCTGGCTCATGAGATCTGACTGTGCTCATCTCTTCCCAACTCTGTCTCACATTGGGTAGCTTGAAATCAGCCACAGTGGGAATATTTACACCACAGAATTTGGCAAATGCTCCCTGTCGGGGCTCCCCCACCTGAGAGGCCAAGCATTACCAGCATTTGCCAGCATGCCACTGTCCCTAACCAGTGGTGCCCGAGGTTAAGATGGAGGCCTCCTTGTTAAATATTCTAAAATTATAAATAAGATATTAAATATTTTTCAGAACAGCCAGTCCATGGGCCTCTATGTGACAGCTTGAGATCCAGGCTTGAGTTGTTGAGGGAGAGAGTGGTCAAAGTCTGTGTGCCTGTGAGGGTCACTGCAGCTGCAGCTGGGAGAGGACCCAGCCTGGGGGTATTGGGTCCCTCATGACTATGCCAGAGCACCTTGAGAGGCTGCCCCAGGCAGGTGGACCATGAGATCCTTGGGACTGATAGGGAAGGCTAGATCAAGCTCTGGGAGAGGGCAAGGACAGTGTCCAGGCCAGAAGCTGGGAGGACTAGGGGGGTCCCTAGATGTGACATCAAGGAGGCTTGTAGACACATGAATCTCGAGTTTGGGAGACCCACATTCTAACTCGGGTTCTGTCCCTTCCTTGCTGTGCATCCTTGGCAGATCACCTATCTGGGCCTCAGTTTCTCCATCTGTAAAAGGGAATAAGAAAAGAAATTCTACTATTGCTATGTGAATGAAGGTGGATTACTGAATGACATCTGGAAAGTCTATCGCTTCTTGGCCTTTTGCCTAAGATCAAGTGTGGAAAGTCTAAGGAATGCTCCCAATAAACAAGAACTTTTATAATTACTATTAACATCATAAGTGGTCATAAACGTTAGTCCCCTTCCTTTTTTTCTATTTTTTTTTCCCATTAATTGTGAGGTCCTCAGGGACAACAAATCTTATTTTTATTTTAGTGCCTGGCAAGGCATCTGACAAAATGGGAAATAACAATCATGATGCTAATGACAATAGCCGACACTTCCACTGGAACATTTCTAAGCCTCTCAAAGTTCACAGTTCTGCACGGGGCCACACTCAGCTCCTCTCTGCTCCCTGGGGTAAGGGTTGCAGGGCTGGCTGGTAAATTCTGTTCTCCCCTTCCTCCCCCTGCCCAGGGTTTCCAGAGCATGTGGAGCTGGCACCCCTGTCCCCCTGGCAGCCTGTGGGCAAAAACCTCACCTTGCGCTGCTGGGTGGCAGGTGGGGCACCCCGGACCCACCTCTCGGTGTTGCTGCTCCGTGGAGAGGAAGAGTTGAGCCGGCAGCAGGCAGTCAGGGAGCCTGCAGAGGTCACCACCACGGTGCTGGCTGGCAGAGACGATCATGGTGCCAATTTCTCTTGCCGCTCCGAACTGGACCTGCGGTCCCAAGGGCTGGGACTGTTTCAGAACAGCTCGGCCCCCAGGCAGCTCCAAACCTTTGGTGAGGGAAGGGACTATGGACAGTGGGTGATGGGCTGAGCGAAAGTAGGGGTACCCAGGCTGCGGGGCTTCTGAGAACGGGATGGCCAGGACCTCAAGGGCTTCTGGAAGGTATGCCCTTCTTTGCCTTTGAGCGGGGTAGCCTCAGAGGGGAGGCCCCCGCCAGTCACTGGAACTTTTGAGAAGTATGTGTGGGTGTGTCCTGGGAAGGGGGTGATCCAGGCCAAAAGGTATCCTGGGAAAGGACACTGGTTGGGGCGTATGAATGTGTCACAGGGAAAGGGGCATACATGGCTGTGTGAGATTTCTGGCTCATGCCCACTCTTCTCCCCAGTCCTGCCTGTGACCTTCCCGCACCTCACTGTCCCCCGGTTCTTGGAGGTGGGAACGTCCGGGCCCCTGGTCTGTACCTTGGACAAGCTGTTTCCAGCCTCAGAGGCCCAGGTCCAACTGGCGCTGGGCAACCAGATGCTGAATACCTCAGTCTCCAGCCAAGGGGACATGCTCACAGCCACAGCCACAGCCACTGCAAGCGCAGAGCAGGAGGGCACCAGGGAGATTGTCTGCAATGTGACCCTGGGGGGCGAGAGCCGGGAGACCCGAAAGAACTTGACCATCTACAGTAAGTGGGGACAGGGCCAAAACAGCTGGAGAGATGAGGAAAGGGGGCGTGGCATATGGGAAATAGGAAAAGTGGGGCCTTAGCCGCCAGAGTGGGAGAAGTTGCAGCGTGGGCGGGGCCTAAGTAACCCGAACTGTGTAGCCTGAGCGCTCCAAGTTTGGCGGGGGTGGGGGGTGGGGTCCGCAGAATAGCCAAAAGGCCTGGTTTGGATACCACAAGGGGGAAAGACGTGGGTGGAGGGCGGGGCTTGACCGATGTGAGGGGCGTGGTCAGCAAACTTCTGGGCAAAATCCCGCCTTTAGGCTTCCGGGAGCCCACAATGAACCTGAGCGAGTCCACCGTCCCTGAGGGGACCACAGTGAATGTGACTTGCGCAGCCGGAGCCCGAGTCCAGCTCACACTGGATGGAGTTCCGGCCGTGGCCCCAGGGCAGCTCGCCCAGCTTCAGATAAACGCCACTGAAAGGGACGACAGGCGCAGCTTTTTCTGCAGTGCCACCCTCGAGGTCGATGGGCTAATCTTGCGCAGGAACAGGAGCGTGCAGCTACGTGTCCTGTGTGAGTAGGTCACTCTGACCTCCAATTCTTTGTTCTATTGGCTTGGGAAGACTGGATTCTCCCTTGCCCCTTTGTGCCTCGGGTATGTCTGATCATTTGGCGGTCCCACAGATGGTCCCAAGATTGACCCAACCAAATGTCCTCAGCACTTGACGTGGAAAGATGGGACGACCCATATCCTGCAGTGCCAGGCCCGGGGCAACCCGGACCCGCAAATACAGTGTTTGCAGGAAAGCTCCGGGTTCCAGCCGCCCGTCGGGATCCCATTCCGCGTCAGCTTAAACTACAGTGGAACCTACTGCTGCCGGGCGGCCAATTCACAGGGCACGCATACTTTGACAGTGGTGATGAACGTTCAGAGTGAGTGAGGTGGGGCCGCGGGTCTAGACGGACAAGCCTAGGAGGGACCAAAGTGCGAATATTTACTCCTTGCTTATCTGCACAGATCGGAACCCCCTTGTCGTCACCATTGTCATGGCAGTGTTGGTGATCCTGGGCCTCGTGACTGTCACCGCAGCCTCACTGTACATCTTCGGGGTGCAGAAGCGTAATGACATCTACCATGTGAATCAGGGGAGCACCTGGTTGCCCCTCACGTCTAAACAGCCCAACGAGGTGCTGAGGGAGGAGCCATCCTGAACCTCGCGCTACCAGAGGACTGGGCCAAAGACCGGGGTTTGGCTGTATCCCCGAGTTCCAAAACAATAAAGCCCTCAAAATCCGGAGTCTGTGGCTTGATTTCCACCTGCGCTGAGAGGCTCTCCCACAGCGCTGGGAGTCCATTGAGTGACATCTCCGCAGCGGAAAGGGGCGGAGGCTGTGGCGCCCAAAAGGGGCTGGAACTCTGAGAGGCGGGCTAGGCCTTAGCCAATGGGCTGAGGGAATCGAAAAGGAGGCGTGGCCTCTCGCGGCCAATAGGTGAACGCGCCCTCGTTGCCGCTCTATGCCGCTCCGCCCCGGCTCGCTGGTCCCAGAAGGCGTCGGGTTTCCCAAGATGGCGGCCGACGTGTCCGTTACTCACCGGCCCCCGCTGAGCCCGGAGGCTGGGGCCGAGGTTGAAGCCGACGATGCCGCGGAGCGCCGGGCGCCCGAAGAACTGCCGCTGCTAGATCCAGAGGAGATCCGGAAACGCCTGGAACATACTGAGCGCCAGTTCCGTAACCGCCGCAAGATACTGATCCGAGGCCTCCCGGGGGACGTGACCAACCAGGTATGGGGGGGTGGTGTGGGAGCGTGGCGGGGAAATACCACCGTACGCGTGCGCGGGGGAAACCGAGCAACACCAACGCTGGCGTGCGCAGGGGGGAGCGTCGGCGGGAGAGTCCAAGCGCGGGATCCACGCGGGATTGGGAGAGACCAAGAGCGGGTTGTGGGGGGAGGGGATGGAGGGAGAAACCAACTTTGGACTGAGGGAGGATGTTGCTAGGGGCGACCACAGGCTTGGACAAGACCAAGAGATTGAAGTGGGCGGGGAATGGAAGGGGGCGGGCAGCTTTGGTCAAATTGGGGGATTGTGAATGGGCAGCTAGACTGGGAGTGTGGAAATAGGGATGCCAGTTGCTCTCTGCTCTGATTGTGTTTTTCCTCATTCCCCTCTACCATGAGGTGGCGGGACCTCATAGCCGGCAGTTTCAGAATTGGCTAGAGTATGCCTTTCCTTAGTACGCGTTTATTAACATCTCTTAGAGATAGATCTGGAAGCTGTAGCTGTTCCTGGGGTCTTTCTTCCCCCAAAGCCCCGGGATTAATTTGGAAAAATGGCGTCTTCTGCCCCCAGCCCACAGACCTGAAGGAAAAGAGGAGCCAGTGTTCTGTGGAGCCCCTCGGCTGATCTGGCCAGGGGTGCCCTTCTCTTGGGGCCTATGTAGCACACAGGGCTTTCTAGTGCTCTTTGGACCCAGGGAGATTGCATCTGATCTGCCCTTCCCTGCGGTAGTGGAATGGATTCTTTCTTCCTGTTGCTGAGAATTCCTGCTTTCTGGCCCACCAGCATATCTGCTACTGGCTCACCCTGCCTGTAGGTGGGCACATGGCTAGTGGGGCCCCCAGAGTGTTGGAACAAGCATGACTTGGGATCAGACCTGGCGCCACTAAGCATGGTCTGATTTGTTTCTAGAGCTGGCCCTCCTCCTAGCACCTGCCATCTCTCAGCTGTGAACATGCAGTCTCTCCTGCAAGGTGCACAGTGTGTCTGGCACAAGCAGGGCCAGAGGCTCGTCTCTGCAGCTGGCTTGCAAGAAGGCGGCCTTGTCAGCAGGAGGGAATTGGGAGGCACATGAAGCCACAAAATGTGGGCTTAAAGTACACAAGGTCCCCAGTCATGTACCCCTGGGTGGCATTCCTGCTGCTGCCCTGACCAACCCCATGACCTTCAACAAGTTTTTTCACTTCTCTGAGCCTTGGTTTCCTCATCTGCAAAATGAGTTTGTTAATAACCTAACTTGTAATGTTGTTGCAAAGAGCCAGTCTTGCGAACCGCGGTCAGAAATGTTAAACAACTTCCCTAAGGCCATATGGCAGAGCTGGGACTTGAACTCAGACCTACCTGGCTTTCTAAGAGTGTGTTGTGTTCGCTAAGAGCAGGAGGTCCGCAGTTAAACTCTGAATCCCAGCACTGCTGGGTATGGCCACAGTGGCCTTGGCAAGTAACTGCTCTGAGCTTTAGTTTCCTCCTTTGTAAAATGGGGGATGTAATGGGTCTACCTTCATAGCTGGTCCATGTGAAGGATTGCTCTCTTAAGCCCCTGGTGACTCCCTGTCCTTTGGCTTCTGTCTCCACAGGAAGTGCACGACCTGCTCAGCGACTATGAGCTCAAGTACTGTTTTGTGGACAAATACAAAGGGACAGGTTTGTGGGGTTGTGGGGTGGGCTAGCGGCAAAGGGTGACAGCCCCTGAAGCCGGGAGATTTCTGGCCCAGCATCTCCTCTCCTGAACTTTTGGGCCCAACGTCGGCCCCTAGGCCAGCACAGGACAGACAGTTGCCCCAATCTGTCCCTCATCCTGGGTGCCCATCATGGGGCAGCCTTGATGTTCCTCCTCAAGGCTGCTCAGCCAGATACCTGAGCACTGGGCTCCCCTGCTTCCCATGACATCCCTTCCAGCAAGCCAGTCACCTAGGCCTGTCTGGTCTTCTTCAAGCTCTCAAGAATAATTGGTGCCCCTCCATCTCTGCCCAAATGGCCTCTCTGCTTCTATGATTTCATGCTCCCATTTGCCCCTCCCCCAGGCAGCCCAGGCTAATCAAATCTGATCAATCTGATTGCAAATCTGATCAAACCTAATCCTAATGCTAATCATTTTTCTCAAAACCCATCTGAGGCTCCTCCTGACCATCTTGCAAGGTTGTGCCCCAGCCTTACCACCTCCTCAGGCACCCATAAGCCTCCAGGCTGTTCCCTCTGCCATTGTTCTTAGCTGTCTCCTCTTCCATCCAGGTAGCAGCAGGTAGCTCCTTACAGTGCCCTCAGTGCCCTCTCCCCATCATAGCATTGGTCACCCTGGGCCGTCATTGCTGGCTCACTCACCTGCCTCCTGCATTCAGTGGTCGGCTTCATAAGAACGGAGACAGGTCTTGTCAGCCTTGGCCGCCCCCACTCTGGTGTGGGAGGCCCTCACTGGGTGTCTTTGCCCTCCAGGCATTGTACTGGGTGTTCAGCCTCCCAGGGCCTTTGCTTACAATCTGTAACATGGGTGAGAAGGAGGCGAGGATAGGTGACCCCTGGAGACCTACCTGGCAGGCTAAGGTAGTGGTTAAGCTCTTGGGCCCTGGAGGTAAATGGACCTGGGTTTGAGTCCTGGTCTGTCCTCACTCTGTGGCTATAGACAAGTGATTCACCCTTCCTGAGCCTGTTTTCTCACAGCAAATTGGGCATGACCTGCTTGGGTTGGCCATAAGGCCAACCACATTAAGATACCTAAAAAAGGCTGGGGGTGCCTGGCACCTAGTAGGTGCTTAGTAAACATTGGCAGGGAGCAATGAGTCAACTGTTTACTGAACACCTTGTATGTATTGGGTTGTCGGACAAGTCATGACGCATTTTTGCGACGAAAAACAGAGAAAAAATGTTATGACTTTTCCGACAACCTAATATATGTGCCAAGTATTGAGGATCCAGAGGTTAAGAGACTTTCATTCATACCATCTTTCAGTAAATACTTATTGAATGCCAGTATGTGCTGGGGCCATGAGGACACAACTGTGAACCAGAGACAGTCTAGTATGGGGAGGAGGATGTTATACAAACAACTGCAGACATGAAGGTGAAGTGGTCATGGGACCAGAAGCTACAGAAAGCTGGGCTCTGAAACAGGAGCAGTCAGGCTAGGCTTTTTGAGAAAGAAGTGCTGTTTTTGGTCAGATTAAAATAAAGGGTGGGTTGGGGTTAACTGGGTGAAGGTGGGGAGGTCAGTATTCTAAGCTCAGAGAAAAGCAGGTGCAAAGGCATGAGGGGGTGTGGCCTGAGGGGTGTGGCCAGCATGGTCTAGGAAGTAGCAACAGGAGATGGGAGAGGAGGTCAACAAGGCCATGGGGCCAGGCCACAAAGGCTCCCCTGGTCCCTGCGGTGAGAAGCCCCTGGGCAAGGGCGTGGAACAGCCTAATTCTCGTTTTGAAAAGCTTCCTGTCGCTATTGGGTAGACAGCAAACCAGGAATGGCAGCGGGACCAAGGCTGAGGCAGGGGTTGGGATATGAGATGTTAGTGACCTAGAAAGGGGTGAGAAAGGGGTGAAGAATGAGGCTGTGGAGCCTGCCTGCCTGGATTCAAATCTAGGCTTCTTCCCTTGGGCAGGGGGGTGCTGCCTTAGACCCATTTCCTTGCTGACACAATGGTGGTTATGAGGAGTAAGTTATCCTCATTTGACAGATGGGGAAACTGAGACCCCAAAACCACTTGGGGTGGAGTTGAAACCCAGGCTCCAGTGACCACATGCTTAACCACTGCCCTATGTGTCCGCAAGTTATGCATGTAGTTCCAATGTGTCACCAAGCCAGGTGCACAGTAGGTGAGAGGGCTGGTGAGCTCATGAGTAGCAGAGTGCTACTGTGGGTTGCAAGCAGACGTAGGGATAAGGACAGGGAGCAGGCCTCCTAGAGGTAGAAGGCACCTGTGCAAGGCTGGCTACTATCTAGTTGGCTGGGGCCTGAGATGTCCTGGTTGGTCAGTATTTTGAGGTCACGTGATTTAGAGGGAGGTGGGGGTGCGTGGCTGTGGGGCGGAAGGGCGGTCCTCAGGGCCCTCACTGACCCACACCCCCTCCTGCTGCAGCCTTTGTGACCCTGCTGAATGGGGAGCAGGCCGAGGCCGCCATCAGCACCTTTCACCAGAGCCACCTGCGGGAGCGGGAGCTGTCTGTGCAGCTGCAGCCCACAGATGCCCTGCTCTGTGTGGCCAACCTGCCCCCCAGCCTCACGCAGCAGCAGTTTGAGGAGCTGGTGCGGCCCTTCGGCAGCCTGGAGCGCTGCTTCCTGGTCTACAGCGAGCGCACTGGCCACTCCAAGGGCTATGGCTTCGCTGAGTACATGAAGAAGGACTCAGCTGCCCGCGCCAAGTCGGACCTCCTGGGCAAGCCACTGGGCCAACGCACCCTCTACGTGCACTGGACAGATGCAGGGCAGCTGACGCCCGCCCTGCTCCACTCCCGCTGCCTCTGTGTCGACCGTCTGCCGCCCGGCTTCAGTGATGTGGACGCCCTGCGTCGGGCACTGTCGGCCGTACACATACCAACTTTCTGCCAGGTGAGCCTGTGCCTGGAGTGGGGCCCTGGGGAGCAGATGCCAGGCCCAGAGCACCTGGGAGGGGTCCTTTGAAGTCACCTGCCTTCTCTAGTCTCCTGGGTCCCTTTTCAGGAAAGCCTTGATGACACCACTTTGAATGGGGTTCTTGTTAGGCCATATGGTACAGTGGGTTATAGCTCAGATAGGAGCCAGATGACCAGTTCAAATCCCTGTCCCCGCTCTAGTGACTGGCCTAACCTTGCTGGCCTTGGTCTCCCCCTGTGAAGTGCAGGCGAGGCCTTTGTGAAAGCTGGGCACGAGCCTTGTTCACCCCTCTTCCACTTCCACTTATGCACTCTTCAGATGTTTGTTGAGCATCTACTGGGTCCCAGGCTCCAGGCCCAGCTTTGAGGAGGCTGCTCTGGAGAAACCCACAGTCTGTTTAAGCCTTGAGGTCAGGAGGCATACTTGACCAGGTCCCAGCCCTGCTCTGTGACCCTAGGTCACTTGCTATCTGGGCCTCAGTTTCCCTCATAAGAAGCAATTTGGTACTCATGAGTTGGTTAACAAAATAATCCCTGGTTCATCCAAGTCACATTTGTCAGGCACTTCCATATGTGTGCCCAGCCCCATGACAGACACAGTGGGGTGAAACTAAGCCAAGACCAGCCCTCGTAGAGTTCCAGATGAATGGTCTTGCCCATTTATCCCCAAGGCGGACGTTCCTTCAGCACGCACTGGTTTGTGAACACATTGCAATCCCTTCATCCTGTAACAGCCTGGAGAGGCAGGTATTATCCCCATTTTCAGGTGGGGACACTGAGGCATAGAGGGGTCAAGTGACATGCCCCAGGTCATACAATCAGGGCGTGGCAGAGCCAGGATTGAGACACTAGGCTGGCCATAAAGCCATAGGCCAGCCTGGAGGAGGCTGGTACCTGGCTCAGATGAGACAGTCCTGGGCTCAGACCCCAGCTCTGTGGCCTTCGATGGGGCCCGCTCCTGTTATGTAAACAGGTGTTAGGGCCTAGGGAATCAGACATCTGTAGGACGCCCTCCCTTTGCTCCCTCAGCATTCATTCATGCCCTTGCACCTACTTCATGCACCAGGCCCGGGGTGGGGCGCAGGGCACAGATGAATTAGCTTGGCCCACACATCCTCTTGTGGCTGAGGATGGCAAGGCCATGATCAACTAAAAGTTCCCTCTCTGAGCCTCAGTTTCCCCATCTGGAAATGGAATTAGCAGTGCTTTGTGATTGGGTTATTGCGAACGGCTGCCTGTTCATTCCTCCACTTAAGTTAGGTGTCCTGGTTGAATGGAGACCGAGTTCCAAAATCAGGTAGCTCAAGTTTTGAGCCTCAGTTCCCCTATTTAGGAGCCATGTGGCCTTGTTTGCCCTTTGACCTCTGATCTCTCTCTATTCATTGGTAAGATGGGTGTGATTGTGAGAATATATTCGTCTGGGGCCTTGATATGGGATCTGGCCAGAGGTGGGCTGATGGCTAGAGCCTACCCTGCCTGGGCACTCAGAGCAGGTGCTGGGCCCTGGCCAACAGCGTCCCCGAGCTGCTGCGGTTGGAGTGGGACCCTTCCCTGCCCCTGCTGAGCATCTTATTGAATCCCCACAACCACCCTGTGAGGTGGGTAGTTGCTGCCCCATCTTACATATGAGGAAACTGAGGGCCAGAGATGGGCATATACAGGGTCCTGCCCAGTCCAGCCAGCTACTTAGATGTAGGCTGGGAGTCAAGGTCAGGCAGCTGACTCTGGGGCCCATGCCCTTAATTGGGTTCACCTGCCTCCCAAGACAGCCAGATGCCAAGCTGGGAGTTTGCTGTCTTTTGGTGGGGGTAAGGGGGGGTGTGCCTTTATTGTCAACATAATCAAGATGAGACTGCCAAGGAGAACCCATAGCAACCCACTTTAGTGCACTTTTCCATTTATTTACAGGCCAATTTACATATCATAATTGCTTTATTTTGTTACAAAGTTGCCTAAAAATACTTGAATGCTATAGACATGTATAAAGCAGGTTTCATAAGACCTTGTGTGTTACAAAAAGCCTTATCGGTTTGTTTAGTTTTCTGAATGGGCAGTCCAGTTCCATCTGGAAATTCATGATCCATGGTAAAGGCTCCCTCGCAACCCCACAGCTTTTTCCTGCAGCCCCTGTTCACACCAGTTTGTTGTATCCTTCCAGCGAGATTTTATTATGCATTTCCAACAAATTCATATATACGTTCCTGCATTCCTCTTTTTTTTAAAGATTTTATTGGGGAATTGGGGGAGGAGAACAGCGTTGGGGAATCGGGGAAGGGGAACAGACAAGTTGCTGTCCTTTTTTTGTTCTTCAGTCTAGTTGTGGAGGACGTCGCTTCACTGACCCCTGTTGGTATTATCATGGCGCTCTTCCCGGGTGAGGCAGATCGGTCGCCGGCCGCTGGACAGCTGCTCACGGCGGCTCTTGGCAGCTCATGCTGGCTGCCGGCCGCCAGCCGCTCACGCCAGCTGCCAGCCACTCACGGTAGCTTATGGCAGCCCACTGCAGCTTCAGTGCAGCCTACCTCGTGGCCAGCGACTCATGACAGCCCAGCTCCAGGTCGAGCTGTTGTTCACCATCTTAGCTGTAGTGGGCGCAGCGTCACTGGCCCTCTATGTGGGATCCAAACCGGGGCCTTGCTGCCGCAGAGCTGGCATCCCAAGCCCATTCTTAACCAACGTGCCACTCGGCCGGCCTCATACCTGTTTTCTTGACCCAATTAACACCATGCCTGCGTTGGTTTGTTTTTTCCACTCACTTTGTTTTGGGCATCTCTCCCTGTTCAGACATGAGAGCTTTCTTGTTCTCTTTGCGACTGCACCGTATTCCGTTTTATGGACTCTGTGCTACTCCCTACCAGTGGACATTGTGTTGGTTTCGAATCAGACTACAGCTGTCCGTATATCACTTGGAACCCAGAGGAACAGGCATTGGTTCTCGGGGCAGCCATCGTCATGCCAAGGTGGCCAGTCCCGTTAAGGGTGTCAGCCTCCTTTTGTTTGATCCCAGCTCCAGCTCTGTGGCCTGGGCAAGGGACTGCCCCTCTCTGAGCCTCAGTGTCCTTATCTGCAAAGTGGGCATGCTAACAGTGCCTGCATCTGGATTCAGTGAAGGGCCCAGCTGGGTGTTTTTACAGTATCTGCATGCCCTGGGACCATCTCCACCCACAATTCCATCACCCACAGTGCCCTGACAAACCAAGAGGTCTGTTTGGTGAGTTGGTGGCCGACTAACCTGGCAGCAAAGAACTGATGTAGGGCCATCTGTCACCTTTCTCTTTGTATCTTGCTGCAGAGCTATTTGTGTGTTTGATTTTCAGGGAGCCCCAGACCCACTGAAGGCAATTGATATGTAATATACAGTATGTGTGGCATTCTCTCTTTCTCATCTCCAAAAAATTCTCAGTCCTGGAACACATCTGGCCCCAGGGTCTGGAGGAGGAGCTTTGGACCTGAAGTACTGAATGGCTGCTGTCAGGGCAGGTGGAGAGGTTTCCCTGGCCTGCCCACGACCACACCTCTGTTCCTACACCTCTGTTCCTATGGCTTACTGGCTCTGTGACCTTTCACCACCAGCCTCCAACCTGAGCTCAGGCCGCGTGCCTCGCCTCTAGGCTGTGTGTCTTCCCAGCCTGGCTGCAGTGCCCTCCACCTGAGGCTCCTGATGTGTTGGCCTCCAAAGCCACCCACCTCTTTTCCAGCCAGCCCATCCTCCTCCCACCTCTGCAACCTGAACTTACCACTCCCATCTTGGGGCCTTCTCTGCGCTTGGGAAGTCCCAAAGTGGTGTTGGCGTGAGGCCCAAGGGAGTTGACCCCTATGAGGCAGGTCCCAGTTCTGCCCTCCCACTTGCTGTGTGACTTTAAATATGATGACCTCTCCGAGCCTCAGTTGCCCCCTCTGAAAAATGGGTAGGATGCAGTTTTCGAGGGCCATTGAGACGATTCAGTGAGCTAATGCAGGAATGGGGATCAGAACAGTGTTTGGCCTAGTATTTACCCTCTCTCGGGGGTTACCGTCACAGTCAGGATCTGCGTCTGTTCACTGTTATTCTGTGTGAGAGTGGTCATGCCCCGTGGACCCTCATATCTGCATCCCCTTCCCCCAGCTGGCATACGGCCAGGACGGGCAGCTGAAGGGCTTCGCTGTGCTGGAGTACGAGACAGCTGAGATGGCCGAAGAGGCACAGCAGCGGGCAGATGGCCTGGCCCTGGGGGGCAGCCACCTGCGTGTCTCCTTCTGTGCTCCAGGGCCCCCTGGTCGCAGCATGCTGGCTGCGCTCATTGCTGCCCAGGCCACGGTGAGTGTGTGCCCAGGGGGTGGGGATGGGAGAGTAGGGGCCAGGCCCTCCTCCCTCAAGAAATCAGGGCCCCTGGCGGGCACCAGCTGGACTCGGATTGACAGGAAGTGACAAGGCCCCACCTCTGTGGCCGGGCAGGGCTCTGAAGTGGCCTCTGTTTCTCTCCTCAGGCCCTCAATCGGGGCAAAGGGCTCCTGCCTGAACCCAACATCCTGCAGCTGCTCAACAATCTGGGGCCCTCTGCTTCTCTACAGCTGTTGCTCAACCCCCTGCTCCACAGCAATGCCGGGGGCAAACAGGGTAAGGTGGGTCAGGTGGGTGGCGGGCAGGGTCCCCAGCTTCTCAGAACCAGGCACCTCCTCTGGACTGTGTTCCCATCTGACCTCCCTGTGATACAAGCCCCATGAGCAGGGGCTGGGATGAGTAGAGGTCACCTGCGAGGGGTCGTAGGTGGGAGCATTGCAGCCTGCAAAGAGGCAGGGGGTGGAAAGGGGCTGTCCTTCCCCAGAGCAGACTCCCTTGGGTCTTTCCTTTGGGCGAGTCACTTGCCTTCTCCAAGCTTCAGGCCCAGGACTTTGTTTAATGGGGGAGAGGGACTTCTATCCAGGGACCACCACCTATTTCCCGGTCTCCCCCCAGGTCTCCTGGGTGCCCCCCCGGCCATGCCACTGCTCACTGGGCCTGCCCTGTCCACGGCTCTACTGCAGCTGGCCCTGCAGACCCAGGGTCAGAAGGTAACAGCGGTGGGCCTGGGCTCCCCCCTCAGCCACACATGCTTGCATAGCCCCTTTCGGTTTCAGACACTACCCGCACCTGCCAATGGCTCGCCCTCACTGGAGTTGTGGGCTATCTGGCTGTGTCCCTGGGGTTCAGTATGGGTCCTTGCCTGTCAGGGGTGCTCAGGACTCAGGAAGTGACTCATTCTGGGGAAGAAAGTCTGGTCCCACAGGGGAGTAGAGTGGCCTCTCACCCCCACCCCTGCAGCACACATACACAGAGACATACAAAAATAGACATAGACACACACAAATAGACACACAGACACCCCACCACCATCAGTGCACACACACAGAGACATGCATACACACACAAAATAGACACCCCAACAGAGACACAAAAATAGTGCGCGTCCGCGCACACACATGCTGCCCTGCCTGGTTTGATTCACTGGGCTAAGTCAGTGACATGCACCTGTCTGATGACAACTGACAGAATGGAGGTGTGGATTTGGACCCTTATGTGGCTAAGAGTGACTCTGCTTCTGTGGTAATCAGCAAGGGGGCTGGTGTGGGATGGTGGGTGCCTAAAAAGGACTGTCACTGTATGTCTGATGGTGATTTGACAGTGTGGGGTAACAGGCTCTGATACACTGAGTGTATGGTCCGTGTTCCCTGGGTCTCCCCAAGGCCTTGGGTGGGCCCTGGCATGCAGGAGGCCCTTGGTTACCACTGGCTGGCCGAATGGGTGATGGCCGGGGTGTCACAGACACTGGGGGACACTGCATGTCTGCATGTGATCAGCCATGGGGCTGGAATCTGGGTGTGCTGGGAGTTGTGACTGCTGAGACCTTGGGTGACATCTGTCTACTGCCCAGGCCACACTGCCCTCATCTCCAGCTGACTGTGCTCTGTCCCCAGAAGCCCGGGATCCTGGGAGATTCTCCCCTGGGCACCCTCCAGCCTGGGGCCCAAGCAGCTAACCCTCTCCTTGGGGAGCTATCTGCAGGTAAAACAGACCCTCCCCCCTCATTACCTCTGTGGGCCCATCCTGCTTCCCCTTTCCTCACTGGCTGTCGTAAATTTCCAGCTGTATGGCCTTGGGCAAGTCACCTAACCTCTCTGGGTCTGAGTGTCCTCATCTATCAGTTGGGTGCCCACTTCCTAGCTCATCCATGAGTATTCTGGGAGTTGATGCACTTAGGGGGCTCTGCTCAATTCCCTGTGTGTAGTTGTCCCTCGGCTACTGACCCTGGTCCAAGGAGAGGCTCTAGAACCCTGGGAGGAAAGGTCTTGTATGGCTGGGCTGCTGACACCGTCTTTCTCTCTGTAGGGGGGGGCCTGCCCCCAGAGCTGCCACCCCGGCGAGGGAAGCCACCACCCCTGCTGCCTCCACTGCTTGGCCCCTCTGGGAGTGACCGGGAAACCATGGGCCTGGGTCCCCCAGCAGCCCAGCTCACTCCACCCCCTGCCTCTGTGGGGCTCCTAGGCACTGGCCTCAGAGGCCTCCAGAAAGACAGTGGGCCTCTGCCAACACCCCCTGGGGTAAGGCCCCACCCTGCACCCAGCACCATTCCAGCCTCCTGCCCTGTGATGTTCCCCCTGCCAGGGGCCTTTGCAAATCCAGCCCTCCCGCCACAGGTCTCACTGCTGGGGGAGCCCCCCAAGGACTTCCGGATCCCCCTGAACCCCTACCTGAACCTACACAGCCTGCTCCCAGCCAGCAACCTGGCGGGTAAGGAGGCCCGGGGCTGGGGAGGCGCTGGGAGAAGCCACCGCCCAGCTGAGGGCCCCCTGCCTAACCCCCCAGCCCCCGGAGGTGGTGGCGGAGGTGGTGGCAGCAGCAAAGCCTTCCAGCTGAAGTCCCGCTTGCTCAGCCCTCTTACCAGCGCCCGCCTGCCCCCCGAACCAGGGCTTTCTGACAGCTATGGCTTCGACTACCCCTCCGTGAGTACCAGCCTGCCCTGTGGTCAACCCTACTGAGGGCCAGATGCTGTGGCCCTTTGTGTCCTGGGAGGAAGTCATTCTCCAAACCAATATTTTTCTAGTATTGATTGTGCCAGGTCAAGCACTAATGAGACAGCGAGGAACATGCCGGACATGGTCCCTACCCTTCAGTTTCTTGTCTCTGTACCTCAGACCTTGCTTCCTGTCTCTCTCTCTCCCAGGAGGTCTTAGGCTGCACATCTGCTTCTCCTTAGAGACAGGGCTCAGCCTCCTATCTGTCTGCCTTTCTCTCCCCTCTCAGATTCCTGTCTCTGTCCCTGGGGAACTGCTCCTTCTATGATTCCAACCTCTTCCAGGTCAAATGTTACAGACTGGCCACCCACAGGCCACCTGTGTTATGTTTGGCCCACACTAGATTATAAAAAAATAAATAAACGCTAACGCCAACATATAAGCATTCACACAACTCAGATGCCCAGCTTACTTTGAAAACTCTGAACACCCGGCCCCACTGGGGCCACATGCCTTCATAGAAGTCATCTCTGCGTCCGAGGTGCAGCCACCCCTGGGATAGGGCACCTCCTATCTCATTACCCTACCCTGTATTCTGAGTTTGCCTCATGCAGTAGAGTTTGCCCTATACTTGAGGGGGAAGACTTCCCTGATGATAGCTGTGCCAGGGAATTCAGCCAGGGGTGAGGTTGGTGCAGACCCCAACATACTTCTACCACTTTCATTCAGGACATGGGACCTCGGCGGCTCTTCTCCCACCCACGGGAGCCAGCCCTAGGGCCTCACGGACCTAGCCGACACAAAGTAAGAACCATCCTGTCCATCCCACCTCCTGGGTTTATCAGTTATCTTTTGCTGCGTTACAAGCAAAAAAGTCCCACCACTTTGTGGCTTAGAACAGCAAACATTTTATCTGCACCATTCTGTGGGCGGTGGGTGGTTCTCTGCAGTCACCTGGCAGCTCAGCTAGGGCTCAGCAGTCCTTAGTTATATATGTAGCAGTTAGTAGGATGGTGAGGGGGCCTTGGCTGGGGGCCTCAGCTGGGATGGTTTATCTGTTCCACATGGTGCTCACCCTCCAGCAGGCCAGCCTGTGCTCATGCACATGGTGGTGGTCCCAGGGTTTCCAGGAGGCAGAAGGGAGGGCAGTCACCTCTGCTTACATCGTCATGCTACTGTGCTATTGGCCAAAGCTAGTCACATGGTAAAGCCCAGAGTCATCTGCGGGGTGGTTTACAAAAGGGAGTGGATGCTGTAATAGTCTGCCTCACTCAGCTGGCCCCCTCTCTGCAGATGTCCCCCCCACCCAGTGGCTTCGGCGAACGGAGTGGTGGGGGCGGTGGGGGTTCCCTCTCTCACTTTTATTCGAGCTCGCCCACTTCCTACTTCACCAGCGGCCTGCAGGCTGGCCTCAAGCAGAGCCACCTTAATAAGGTGAGGAACCTCCCAACCTAAGTACAGGTTCCCAGGGACAGCTGGGATGCAAGGGGACCCTGTGATCCTTGTTGCCTAGGCCAAGGCTGGGGTGGCAGCAGGGGTCAGCTTTGCTCAAGGCCGAGCTGAAATAGGCCATCCTAGCCTCCCCTGTGTGTTTCGCACCTGGCACTGACCAGCCTTCCAGGCCTCCACTCACTTCCCCAACAGATCAGGGGGTGGGTGGAATTATCCTCAGTTGACAGATGAAAAAACTTGAGGCTCAGAGAGGGCAAGTAATCTGTCCCCAGTCTCGTGGCTAGTAAGCGGCAAAGGAAGGATTTGAACCGAAACCCTTGCCTTTGCTCTGAGGGATGTTTCCTCTCCATCTTACCTCTCTTTCCTTTCTCCCAGGCGGTCAGTTCCTCCCCAATGAGCTCTGGAGAAGGGCTTCTGGGCCTTGGCCCCGGGCCCAACGGCCACAGCCACCTGCTGAAGGTACAGGTAGGGGTGGGGACACGGGGCTGGGAAACAGTGGGCCCCCGGGTGGTCCCTGACCTGCTGCCCCCTCTTTCTACAGACCCCACTGGGTGGCCAGAAACGCAGCTTTGCCCACCTGCTGCCCTCGCCGGAGCCCAGCCCAGAAGGCAGCTATGTGGGCCAGCACTCCCAGGGCCTTGGTGGCCACTACGCGGATTCCTACCTGAAGCGCAAAAGGATTTTCTGAGGGTCCAGTGCCAGAGATGCTCCAGAGCCTGCACCAAATCGCTTTTGGGTTTTCTGGTGTTTTTGTGTTTTTTTTTTTCTTTTGTTTTTTTTTCCTGGTAATAGAAAAATCTCTGAAAGACTTTGCTGACTGACCCAGCCAGAGCCCCAGGAGCCCAAGGAGTATGGGGGAGTCGGGGCCACTCTGCATCTCTGGCCTGCTCCGGGCATGGAAACCCTGCAGCCTTAAGAGGGAGAGAGCAGGCCAGGGCTCCTCTCCCCCCTTCCCTGTGTTCACCTACATCTGCCCCTCTGGGAGTCCTCTCCTGCCTTGTCACTCCTATATCTTGGCCTTTTGAGTGCCTTGGAGGTTTCCCTGACCTCCCGTGAGGATCAGAGACTGTCCCCCTTTTTTAACTTTGACAGATGACTTTTGTTTCCTTTTCTAATTTTTATTATTTTTTAAACAATCCAGGATGACCCCCAGCTCTGATTCCTGCAAGGTTCAGCATGTCTGGGCCTCCATTCCCCACTTTGGTTTAAAACGACTCAGCCCTTTTCTCTTTCTCCCATGTCTGCCGCAGGCATGACTGTCTCCTGCCACTGCCTCCCCACTCTGACCTGTACTCCAGCTCTGGATCCCATGCTCCCCGCCACTGTTCCCTCGCCTTCTGATGCCTTAAAGCCAGGCCTCAGGCCCCACTGGCCAAAGCCTCTGTGATGCCAAGCTACCGAAGCTTGACTCAGGACCAAACAGCTCTGGCCTGGGGATTGGGTTGGAAAACCAACCCTACCATCCCTTCTGCCCAGGCCTAAGTGCAGGCACTGGCCTTCTCTGCCAGTTTAAAGCAGTCCTGCTGTCCATCTGGGGGAGTGGGGCACTGTGCATCTCATTGAGCCTCAGCTTACTCCCGCCATGTTGAAAATGAGCTCCACCTCTCTACTCCCCAGACTAGATCACCCAGAACTGGCCTCCCTTTGGCCCATGGGAATCCAACTCTGTGCAGATAAGCTCTGCCCCTGCCCACCAGCAGGACCTGTTGGCCTGAAGTGACACTGGACCCTGCCCCTGGCCGGCTGGACCACCAGCTTCCCTCTCCTCACTATAGGGGTCCACATCCACTTCAGGGCGTTCCTGTCCCCAATCCTCTCACACACAGACCTTTGCTGAATTAAAGTTTGTAAGTAAATGGTTTTAAAGAAAGTAGAGCTGGCTGTTTTTTGGGACAAACAATGGGCCTGGGTGGGTGGTCTGGGATAGTCTCCACAGGTCTTGGTGTGCCGGAGCCTTCACCTCTTCCGACTCCAGCGCCTGGACTCACGCTACAAAGCGTTGGCGCTTTCATTGGGGTGATTATGGGACGTTTGCTCCTGAGTGCGCCACAGCGCATGCCCAGTCTTCGGGTCACGTGATGCCTGTCATGGCTGCCTCCGTGGCCCGTGGCGCCGCGAATGCCGGGTTCTTGCTACGGGTGGCCTGGGGCACCTGGTGGAGCCGACCTGGTGGCTGTTGGGGATCCGGGGAGGCGGCGGCGCCAGCGAAAGCCAGGAAATTCCGGGCGACAGGTACTTGCAGCGCCTCGGGGTGGGGACAGCGTTAACCTGTCGAATGCCGGCGGGGCGCGGCGTGTCCGCTCACCCAACCGTGTTTTCCAGGCTCGCGCCCGGCGTGGGAGGAAGAAGCCAGCGGCCCCGAGCGGCCCGGGGACGTGTGAGTGTGTGTGGGGGGGTGGGCCAAGTCCTCCATTCCTCATCCCACGAGGTTCCTCTGGTCTCCACCTTGCCCTGCTGTGTCATCCCTGGGTCCCCCATCTGCTTCGCCTTATTTCCCTGTCCGTCAAGCCCGAGCCAGACTTCCTAACCCTACATTCTGGGCCATCATCCAGTTCGGCATCCGCGCCCCTGTCTGTCCCCAGGGTGAATGTGGTGTTCGTAGACCGGTCAGGCCAACGGATTCCTGTGAGCGGCAGAGTCGGGGACAATGTTCTCCACCTGGCCCAGCGCCATGGAGTGGACCTGGAAGGTGGGAGCCAGGCACAGAGAATTTGAGAGGCCCTTATTATTCATTTATAAAACAAAAACAAACACGCACAAATCATATATGTCTCTCCACTGCTTAACCCTCCCATGGCCTTCCACCTATCATGGACTAAAATCCAGACTCTTCACCACTGCCTCATCCTCTATCAGCTCTTAACTTTCAGTCCTTTAGGATTGGTTTATTGAGCATTTACTTGAAGTTACTATAATAAAACTCCTGCCCTCTGGGAGCTTGTATTGTCTTCCTTGCTCCCTCTATTCTGGCCACACTGGCTTTCTTGCTATTGCTCAAACTGCCAAATTCATTCCTGCCTCAGGCCTTTGCATTTACTACTCCCTGAGTCTGAAGCGATTTCCCACCAGGTCTTCTGGTTTCTTCTCATCCTTCAGGTCTCTATGTAAATGTTATCTTCCTGGCAATCTCATCCTCCTCAGCCGAGCTAAAGTTCCTATGCCCCAGTCTATCATATTAGTGTGTTTTATTGTCCTCATAGCACTTCTCACTGTTTTAGATCCTTCTTTGTCATCTGCCTTCAGAATGAGATCAGAAACCCTGTTAGCCATGTTCACATGTATGTGTTGCCTGTCATGGTATTTAGATGCAACAGGTATTAAGTCAGTATTTGTTGAAGGAAAGATAATAACAGCAGACATTACTTTTAGTGTGTTAACACATATTAACTCATTCGTTGACACTTCATGACAACTTTATGCAGTAGGGGAGATTATCTCATTTTATAGGTGAGGAAATTGAGCCCCAGGTTGCGAAGACCTGATCCAAGGTGAAATGGCAAAATTAGATTCAAACCCAGCCTTTTTTAGCCACTAATCTGTGCTGTTCTTCTATGAATATTGAACACTTACTGTGTGCCAGGCAGCAGTATACAAAATAGATAAAGCCTGTCATTTCATACCAATTATAACCTAATAGGGAATAAATATGTAATTATATCATCAGCAACTGAAAAGGATGGCCTGAAAAAAAATGTACAGGATTATTTGGTGAATGTAATAACCCTGTTATTATTTGGAGGCTGACTTTACTGGGGAACAGTGTGTTTTTCCCAGACCCATCAGCTCCAAGTCAAGTCGTTGTCTTCAATCTAGTTGTGGAAAGCACAGCTCACTGGCCCATGTGGGAATCGAACTGGCAACCCAGGTGTTATGAGCACTGCGCTCTAACTGAGCCAACCAGCTGCCCTGGAGGCTGATTTAATCATTAGAGGGGATGGAGATGGGAGTGGTCTTGGCAGGCCTACCTTAAATTTTTTTCTGGAATCCAGTGGTTGGCAATCTAGGATAGAGATTGGAATATGAGTTTTAGAGGCAAGTGGCCTGTGTTCAAATTTTGCCTCTTGCCAGCTGTGTGACCCTGAGCAATGTACTTAGCATCTATGGGCCTCTGTTTCCTCATCTATAAAATGGGCTAATGTAGTTCCATTTTGCTGGGTTGTTATGGAGGATTAAACAGACGTTGTGCATAGTGCTTAGTGCCTGGCACATGGTTAGTGTGCAGTGACTAGCTGGGACATTTATATTAGATAATCTCAAGGGACGAGGGTGCTAATGAGGTGGGAGACAGGGCCGAGGAAGAGAAGCAGGGGACTACTTGGAATTTCAACATTAAGTTTTTCCCAGGAGACAAGGTTCTGCTGGGTCAGGAGGCTGCCTTGACCCAATGCCTCAAATGAGGCCTCCACTCTGACTGTCCAACATGTCTGGAAGAGAAAGGAGAATTCTGTCCCATCATTCACTTATAACAGATGTCTCTTGAGCATCTACAACATGCCAGGCTTAATGCCATGTACAGACAGAGGAGGGCAGGTTGATGGGGAACAGGTAAACCCAGAGATTAAGATGGTAACTTCAGAAAAATGCTGTATAGAAATTAATGAGTTAACAAAGCAGGGGGAAGGACAAGAAACAGGAGCTAGGAGACTTGGAGGATAGTTGAGTCCCCAAAGACAAGATCTGGCCATGAAAAGAATGGACAGGAGCATTTCGGGCCAAGTGCAAAGGTCCTGTGGTGCTGGAGTTGAGCAAGGGGGCTTGTGTGGCTAATGTAGACTGAGTGAAGGAGTGGGAGGATACCAGGGATTTGGATTTTATTCTGACTGTGAAAATCCTCTGGAAGGTTTTAGTCCAGGAGGGACATTATCCCCAAGGATAGTTCTGTCATCAATCAGAAGGTTGGGAGTGTCTTCAGAGGCAATCAGGAAACCCCCGCTTCTGCATGTTTCAACCTTCATTCCATGACTCCTTCCCCTGCTGCACTAGCTGAGTGAGCTGTTCCCTCCTTGAGGAACAGGAGGGAGGTGGGAACACATTTGTCCAGCACTGTGACAGTCACAGCAAAAGCTCACAGGCTACAGGGAACCTGCCTGGCCTTTCCCTTCTCAGCTACACTGAAGTCCAGTCAACGCTCATTAATGGTTGTATGTACCCAGCATGATGGGGAATCATTGGGAAATGGGACCCCAAGATAGCCCTTTGGAGGGCCGGCCGAGTGGCTCAGTTAAGAGCTCGCTCAGGAGTGCAAGCTCTGAGCAACAGGGTCGCCGGTTCAATTCCCGGCCCGAGCTGAGCTGCTGCTGAGCTGCCAATAAGCTGCTGCTGAGCTGCCAACAGGTGGCAGGATGGCTCAGCTAAAAAAAAACCAAAAACCTATCTGCAGCTCTAGAACAGCTAGCTGAATAGATGACACAATGGGTGTGCAGGCCCAGGAGGGAAAGATGGGGGACACGTGGTAAAACAGACTTTTCCGTTATGTCTTTCACTGGATGGCACCCGCATGACCATGCCCTTTACCGACGTTCCCTTCACTTGCTGCCCCCAGGGGCCTGTGAAGCCTCTCTGGCGTGTTCCACCTGCCACGTGTACGTGAGCGAGGACCACCTGGACCTTCTGCCCCCTCCTGATGAGAGGTGAGCATGGCGGCCCCTCCCAGCTCAGAGCTGCAGGGTTAGCCGTTGAGCCTGTGCATTCCCAGTGTTCAGAGGTCCACTGGGCAGCAGTGGAGGGCAGTCCCAACTTTTCTCCCCACTCCAGCTGCTGGCAGGGGCACAGCTCCCCTGGACTTGGTCGGGCTGCCTCTCCCTGGACTGTGAGGTGACCTCTCCCTGCCCTTCTGGGCCCTCGCCAGCTGCACCAACGTGCCCATGACTAACCATTGCCCCCCTTGCCCAGGGAGGATGACATGCTGGACATGGCCCCCCTTCTCCAGGAGAACTCCCGTCTGGGCTGCCAGATCATATTGACGCCGGAACTTGAAGGGGCTGAATTCACCCTGCCCAAGATCACCAGGAACTTCTACGTGGATGGCCATGTCCCCAAGCCCCACTGACATGGGCAGCTGGACTATCCCATACACCCATGGCCTCAGGGCCAGGACTGGAGGAACAGCCAAGTTGCCAAACCGGCCCAGAGCACAGACAGGCCTGAGAGATGTTGGAAGCACCCAGGAGGCCAGAGAGATCCGACGTTCAGGCTCTGGTGGAAACAGGGCCCCCTGTTGGGGTGGCCTCCCCAAGCCCCTGAGAATGGGGGTATGGATAGGGGTGGAATCTAATTAGTGACAATAAAACAGTCTCACAGAACTCCAGTGTTCTGCCTCACACAATTTGAGTGTCCTGGCCGGGGCTTTCCTCTGGATCTACAGCTGCATCTTCCAGGCCCCAGCTCTCCTCTCCCACAGCATGTTGGGGCCAGTGGGGAAACTGAGACAGAAGACTGGAGGAGAGGGCCTGGGAGCCTGAGGGCCCACAGGCGTCAGCGTGGCAAGGCCCCGCCCCTGCAGCCGCGGAGGGATCTGGAGGGGCCCAGGCCGCCCTTGGCCGCCATGGATGTGCAGGCCACCCTAGCAGAGTCGGAAGGGAGAGAGGGGCGGTGGCTGGCCTGAGGTTGAGAGCTAGGAAACCGGCACTGGACATCGCCCACCCTGCCCAGGTAGGACTTATTGCCCACCTCTATCTGAAGCGCAGTACCCCGCAGGTGCCGCCCCACCCAGGTGGCGCTCATCCGTGGGCCGTCAGGGGCGGGGCCAGGCGAGACTAGGGAAGAGAGCTGGGCTCGGACATGATGGAGGCTGAGCTAGTGCCGGAGCTCTCCATGATGCTGCGAGAACTGGCGCCGTTCTGTCTGGACCCTGAACCGCTTCCCGGAACCCCCACCCAGGAGACGCCAAGGGCCCCAAGATGCTTCAGACCCAGTGGCAGGTGCGTTAAGGAGCCGCCCCTTCCCCCATCCTGGCCGAGTGGTCAAAGAGTCATGATCTCTGGTTTCTGGGGTTATCCAGGGGTCACAATATTAGTTACTGATACTTACAAAGAAGAGGTTCTGGTCCCCAGGGGTGCGTGGGGTCATATGTGATCAGAGGTCATGCAGTTCCCCTTGCCCCATGTCTCCGAGGCCTATGTAGGTGCCACCCAGGAAGGGGGTGACCACACACACTACCCTTTGTTCCCAGGTCCTTCTGGCCTGCACACCGGGATTCGGTCACTGCCCTGCACTTCCTTCCAGAGACAGAGCGGCTGGCCCAGCCCCCTGCTGGAGACACCCAGGCCCTGGGCCCCTGCTGGGAGCTGAAGGACCTTGGGGCGCTGGGACCCGCACCTCTGGCCAGGGATGCCAGGGCCATGCTGACCCCAGTCAACCAGCAACATAGCCTGGGGCCCCAGGGGACACACTCGGCCCCTTCAGCCCCACCCCAGAAGAGACCCCGGAAGCAGTTGAACCCGCACCGGGGTGCAGAGAAAGTGGACCCCTGGTTTGAGGGGGTGACCCTGAAGTTTCAGATAAAGCCAGATTCCAACCTACAGATCATGTCCAGCTACAGGTAGGGGCTGGCCCTGGTAAGGGCACCCTTTATGCAATTAATGATAATGGTGGGGACGGAGGCCTGGGGTGGGGTGCCTCCAGGCATGGGCTCATAGATTCCCACACCAGTCCTGCGTTAGAAATGGCCCAGTCTCTAAGCAAGACTAGTGCCAGTCCCTGCCCTGCTGCCATGGCCAGCCACATGCCGGTCTGAGCCTGGGTCTCCTCTTTATGAGATGGGCCTGACCATACTGACAGCTGCTGCTACCATTATGTTTTCCAATAACGATAATAGCTTCCATTTGTCAGGAATAACAATAAGAGGTAACAGGTAACACTTGATGTATATGGTCTCATTGAAGCATTGTAAAGCCCATTTTACAGATGCAGGAACTGAGGCACGGGGGAAATCACTTGTCCAGGGTCGCACAGTGAAGACTAGGGAGAAATGGGATTTCAATCTGGCAGGCTGGCCCCAGGCTAACTACCTCTTCAGACGATAATCATTATTATTGCTGATGAGGGACAAAGCCAGGCCTTTCAACATCAGATGCCTCCTGGTGCCTGATAACCTTGATAGGAAATCTTCATTTTGGGGGGCTGTCTGGGACAGGATATAGATTCCCCTGTGCTAACATGCTTGTCTGCTCTCCAGCCTGACCTTCAGCAGCCGCTTTCAGGGTCCCCCAACAGGCCCCACTGGGGGCCCTGAGGCTAACCCAGGAGGCAGTGAGATCCTGGGTGAGTCCTGGAAACCTGAAAGCTATAAATATTTTGGGGGGGGGGAGACCAACCTCCTGTCCTCCCTGTCTTTCTCCCCATCTTGCTTCCCCATTTAGACCCATCCAAGGAGTTGCAGTACCCCCACCACTCAGCTGAGTCACCCCCACCCCCAGCTTCTTCCTCTGCCAAGCTTTGCCATCTGTTTCCCGTCCTAGCTTTTCCTCTGTCTTAGATCTGGCAACACCCGGGGCTGGCCCAGAACTGGGTGGGGCCTTCACAGAGATTCCCCCAAATGCCCCACCCCACGTGGGACTCCTGAGCTCAGACTCTTGGCCTCTGACTTCTGCCCTTTGGCCTCTGCCCCTTCAGGGCCCCGGCGCTGTGCTTCCTGTAGGACCCAGAGGACCCCGCTCTGGAGAGATGCTGAAGATGGAACCCCTCTCTGCAATGCCTGTGGTATCAGGTTTGCAGAATGGAGGAAGAGTTGGGGTGGGGTCCCAAATCATCTAGCATGGGGTATTTGGAAGGGAAAATACCCACCTTTGGGGAAAGTTGTTTTTTTGTGGTGGTTTCTGTACCCCTGGTGCATCCTGAATGTTGGTTTCTTGTACTCCCACTCCAGGTATAAGAAATATGGCACCCGGTGCTCCAGCTGCTGGCTGGTGCCCAGGAAAAATGTCCAGCCCAAGCGGTTATGTGGCAGATGTGGGGTATCCCTGGGTCCCCACCAAGGCCCAACTCAGGAAGGGTAAGCCCTTCCTCACCCAGCCAAGCCTGTCCTGCCTCAGTTTCTCCAGGGGGAGAATGGGCGGAAGCCCTCCTAGAAGGAATGGGAAACAAACTTGGGTCTTGAGGGCTCCAGCCTGTATGCTCTCTGTTCTCTACCCTCTCCCCATTCAGGGTCCCCAGGTGGAAGACCCAGGCCTCAGGCCCCGGAGCCTGTCTCAGGGGGTCACTTGCCCCCTCCTTGGCCCCTGCTCCAATCAGGCTTGGCTGAGCTCCCTCTCAGAAAATGCTCTGAGTGACATTCATCCTGTTAATCGGGACAATAAAGAGCAGAACTACTCAGAGAAGGAGCACTGTGACTTGGGGATCCTACCGCTTGTGCCCTCACCCACCTGTCCCCCAGCCCAGGAATGCGGGGCAGGCGTTTTCTCATTGGGGTTCTGAGGGACACACACACACACACGGTCATGTATACAGGCACTAGCCCCTCACAGGGGATTAGTCACATGTACCACAAAGTCACACATGGCAACAGTGACCACACAGAGACAACACATGTAGAAAAACACACAGAAGACAGACATATGCATCAACACACACAAGACACATATGGACAGACACGTGCTGACACATGAGACACACAGAGACAGACCCACACACAAGACTGAAAGATACATGGGTTGACAGAGACATGTTTACTGATAGGTGATAGATACCTGTCAGTAGCCATGACAGATATACACAAAAGACACACATGCAACACATACAGATGACACACATTGGTACACAGTTATACACAGTGGGCCCCTCATCTGTTAGCTCCACCCCTGTCTGCAGAACGTCACCTTCCCGCTTCCTAAGGGCACCAGTCCTGCTGTGTCCCTCTCCCCCTCTTTTAAGATCTCTCTAGCCAGCCAAGTGGCTCAGTTGGTTAAGAGCTCGCTCAAGAGTGCAAGCTCTGAGCAACAGCGGTTCGAGTCCCGGCCCAAGCTCAGCTGCCGCTGAGCTGCCAACAGGTGGCAGGATGGCTCAGCTAAAAAAAATAATAAGATCTCTCTAACTCCACCAAAAGGTGACCCCAGCCTGAAGCCAAAACCTATGTGGGAGAGGCAGGCCCTGGGCAGAGCTCAGCCCTGCCACTGTCGCCAGAACACTCTCTCACAGGGAGAGAGGAGTGAGAGTCAAGAATGGGTGGGATGCAGTAAGGGCAGGGGTGGTCCCTGCCTTGGAGGTGAGACTTGCCTGGCCACATGCCCCTGGAAGGCAAGCCCATGTGAGACCCCCTTTGTCTCTCCTGGGTGAGCCAGTACAGAAGGCCTGGGCCCAGATTCCTCAGCCCTCAAATCCCTGACTCATTTGCTCCCCCTTCCTCAGATCAGAACACCCTTCCCCCAGGTCTCCAATAGCTGCTGCCTGCTTACCACTTGGGGAGGAGAGGCTCAGCCCTCAAAAAAGCACCCCTTGACCATTCTGTCTAAAACAGACATCCCATTTCCACCCATGGCAGGCTCTAGTTCAGCTCCTTGCTGGTCTCCCTCTTAGGACCTACCAGAATTTTCAGTCCTCTACTGCTCCAGGGTCATTTTATTCACCTTCCTCTCCCCAGCTCAACCATGACTTCAGAGGTACAAAGTCACCGCCACATCTGTGTCCCTGACCATGACAGGCTACCCAAATGCCCAGCACGGAGAGTCTCTTTGGGCACACACACTGAAAACACAAAGGTCTCAGACTGTGTGTCTACAAACTCATGGCTGTTTTTATCCATTCAACATTTATTGAGCAACTACTGTATGTTAGGCCCCAGTGGGGACACTCCATGGTGAATAGAACAAAGATTCCTGCTCTAGTGCAGCCAATGTTCTAGAGTGACAGTAAAGAAATATTCAATTACATGTCTAATAAAATGTCAAGTAGTGAACGGTGCTACAGAGAAAATAAAATATAGAAGATGTGGAGTTGGGGGACTGCCTTAGCCATGGTTCAGGAAGGCCTCTCTGAGAAGGTGACATTTGAATAGAGACCTGAGGATAGGGAACTAACTATGGGGCCATTTGGGGTGAGGACATTCCAGGCAGATAGAATGGCAAGAGCAAAGGCCTGTGGCAGGCAGGACTCTGGGGGGTTCAAGGAACCTGGAGGAGGTGGGTGGGAATGGAGAGAGGTGATTGAGGCGGGTAGGACTGCAGGGGCTGTGCCTTGTTGCCTTCTGTACTTGCACCCAGCACTGGCGTGGCCTCTATTGCCATTTCCCGCTCTCACCTTTGCTCATGAAATGTTGGCATGGGCAGCCAATGGAGTCGGAGCTGTCCAGACCTGCTTCCTCCTCTGCAGCTCTGTTCCTGCTTTTGAGGGAGGAGGAGATTGGGGGGCAGGCCCAGCTGTTCTCTGCTTATGCTGTGGGGAGTGAGGGTGGTAGTGGTGTGCAGTGGGATTTTCAGTTGATACCCTGTGTTTCTCTTGTGAATCATGGTCAAATCCAAAGGCAGATTAAAGGTAAACTGAGGCACAGTGGATGGACACAAGATGGAGGAAGCTTTGAGAGTGAGACAGGGACATCCTGGGGGCTGATAGACATAGCTGCAGCCACTACCTTTGTTTACCATCTGGGAGAGACCTCAGGGCAGGAGTCCATTGCCCAGATCCTTAGGACGGGGGCTCTACCCATCCGGGGAAGGTAGCCTCAGCTCTGCTGGGACCCAGGCCTGGGAAGCACCTAGCTCCCACCTTAAAGAGTTAGCCAGATTAGAAAGCAGTGCTGGGAGGAAGAGAGAAGCCTAAGGGAAAGGGAGGAAGGAATGTGGTCCCCAGGTCACACCATGCAGACTGCTCAGGACTGTGCCCCACACAGAACAGATTCTCAAAAACAAAAACAGTGCTTTGAATAAATAGCTATTTGGATTCGAACCCTGGGCTAGTTCACATCACAGAGACTGACACAGACTGAACCAGTGTCCTTTATAAAAACTTTTGGGTGGGGGGTAGAAAATGGGGATAACTTCCTGGAATTGAATACATACATACATACATACATACATACATACATAAATAACAATAAGCCCCCATGTGCGTCTGGGGGGCGTCCCCCGGCCCGCGGGGAGAGGGGAGACGGCTCACGCTGATGTCAGCTGTATGGTGAAGACCTCGCCCCCAGCGGGCGCCTCCCCGGTGTCCGCAGGTTTTGTTCCACCTTCGGGGCCCGCGCCCCCGCCGGAGCCGCCCCCGGTGCCGTTGAGACACACAGCCTCACCCGAGCTCTCGGCCTCCTGCACGTTGTACTCGCCCTTCTTGCAGGCGGTGGACTGCACATAGAAGGCCAAGCCGGCCCCCACGGCCAGCAGTGCGGCGCCCCCCGCCGCTCCGCCCACGGCGACCCACAGCCACGGACCTGCGGGGTGGAGCCCCTCAAACAGATTGGATCAGCTGGGCGTTCCCCCACCCCCATGAGATGCCAAACCCAAGCCCCTCCCAGCGTCGGTGTAATCCAAGACACGCCACCCCAGTACATGATGATATTAGCCCCTGGCCCCAGAGATACCCACAAGCCAATTCTCCTCACCCCCAAAAGGATGAGGGTGGGAGAACCGGGTCATTCCTCTAACCCAGAAAGAACTAAGTCCGAAAGTGACACGAAATGGGGGGAAGGGATCTAGTTGGCCATCCCCCCCCCTCCTCCGATAGTGACATTGTGGAGGGTGAATTGGACCAACTCTCCACCAGGCAGAACTCCGACAAATTAATAAGTCTCTCCCCACAGCAGTCACAGCCCTGGAGGGTCCCTTCCCTTGAAGTTCATTCAGCTCCCGCTCCCTCCACTTCTCACCCTCATCCCACCATCAAAGCCCCCCACCCATCAGGACCCCCAGACTTCTACCCTGGCCTCCTCCAGTCTCATCTGTGGATACAGGGAGGCAGGGACGAGGTCAGGTGTCCCAAGTCGCAGACCCCGACCCCCAGATGCCACTTACCAGCCACACGCACGGTGATGCGCTTCGAGTGGCGCCCATGCGCGTTGGTGGCTGCGCATTCGTACTCGCCGCCGTGGCTACCCAGGGCGCCTGCCACGCTCAGCGTGCTGTTGTTGCTCGACAGGCCGAAGTTGAGCGCTCCTGGGGGCGCACGCCAGCTGATCTGGGCGGGGGGCCAGGCCTCTGCGCGACAAGTCAACGTGAAGTTCCCGCCTGGCCGCACGCCTCCTGGAGGCGACGCGGCCAGTTCGGCCACCACAGGCCGGTCTGCAGAAGGACAGGAGGGGACTCAGGGTCGGCCCGGACGCTGACCAAGTGCCCCGCTTCAGCCCACCACAATCTGAGACCACCCCTGCTCGAATGCGCAGGCGGGGATCCAGTCTCCCATCAGAGCCCCCTCCCCCTACAATCAGGCTGTTGTGTGGACTAATATCTCCGCCCAGCTTCACCGAAGGGAGGTGGGGACTCACACTAGTGTCCTTCTGACCCAGGACTTGAGGCGGGGGG